>NC_052154.1:121293768-121634006 GCF_902713615.1 Scyliorhinus canicula | reverse complement strand
ATGAAAGGCTGCAGTTGACATTTCTCCGGCTTGTAACTACATCCAGCTGTCGCAAACCGCTTTTCTTTGGGCTTAAGCTGGGAGAGGGTCACGAGGAGGTTGATTGTCTTGTTGCTAGGTAGTGTTGATGGATTGGTGCGGATTAGAATCACGAGTTCCATTTATCTGTTTGTTTATGTTTAAAGGGGCGGTTCTACACACTTATTTATGTACACCATAAATAGTAAGGGTCTCAGCACCGGAACTCCACTGAAAACAGACTTCCAGTCACAGAAACATTCCTGTATGATCACCCGCTGCTTCCTGCCTTTCAGCCAATTTTGGATCCAATGGGCCACTTGTCCTTAGATCCCATGGACACTTACTTTCTTGAACAGTCTGCCAAAAGGTACCTTAGCAAAAGCCTTGCTCAAGTCCATGTAGTAAGGCATCTTACAACACCAGGTTAAGGTCCAACAGGTTTGTTTCAAACACGAGCTTTCGGAGCATTGCTCCTTCCTTCTTCATCTGAGGAAGGAGCCGTGCTCCGAAAGCTCGTGTTCGAAACAAACCTGTTGGACTTTAACCTGGTGTTGTAAGACTTCTTTGTGCTCACCCCAGTCCAACGCCGGTATCTCCATATCAGGTCCATATAGACCACATCAAATGCATTACCCGCATACTCCTGGTTACTTCTTCCTCAAATAATTTGATTAAATTCATCAAACATGATTGTCCCTTAACAAATCCATGCTGACTATCCAAGTGCAGATATATTCTCTCCCTCGATTCTTTCTAGCAACCTCCCCATCACTGAGGTTAGACTGACTGGCCTATAATTTCCTGGACTATCCTCACTTCTCTCTTTTAATAATGAGACGATGTTAGTAGTCTTCCAGTCCCCTGACACCTCGACCTGTGACCAGAGAGGATTTGAAAATTACTGCCAGTGTCCCTGATATCTCCACCCTTGCCTCCTCAACTGCATGGGGTATTACAAATGTACCCAATTTTCAGTCTGCTAATTCTATTAGTACCTTCTCTCTCTCTCTCCCTATCCCTCTCTGTCCTCCACCCTGATGTCTACACCTGCACCTTCCTTTTCCATAGTGAAGACCGACGCAAAGTCTAACATAGAACATAGAACACAGTGCAGAAGGAGGTCATTCGGCCCATCGAGTCTGCACCAACCCACTTAAGCCCTCACTTCCACCCTATCCCTGTAACCCAATAACCCGTCATAACCTTTTTATTTGGTCACCTAAGGGCAATTTATCATGGCAAATCCACCTAACCTGCACGTCTTTGGACTGTGGGAAGAACCCGGAGGAAACTCACGCAGACACAGGGAGAACGTGCAGACTCTGCACAGACAGTGACCCAGCAGGGAATTGAACCTGGGACCCTGGCGCTGTGAAGCCACAGTGCTAATCACTTGTTCTACCGTGCTGCCCAAATTTATTGTGGACTGTACTCATGTTTTCCAAGTCCACAAACAGAATACCTACATGATCTCTAATTGGCCCTATTCCTTCCCTAGTTATTTTCTGGCTCTTTACATTACATTTTACATATTTAAAATGTCCATTTTGAGTTTCCTTCACCAAAGTTTTTCATGAATTCTCTTAAATTTTCTCATTTCCTTTATAAGGTTGCCCCCTGAACTTTTTACACTTCTCCAGGGACTCCGCTGTATCTACCTTAAGCTTCTCCTTTTTTTTCCCTAATCCCTGACCTTCATGTTCTTTGACATCAGGGGTTTTCTGATCTTTGTCCCACCCTTTAACTTTACGGGAACATATATGGAACATATATTTGTCCTGTTCTCTCGTTATCACCTCCTTGAAGGCCTCCCATTGCTCTGACACAGATTTACCTGCAAGTAGCTACTCCCAGTCCGCTTGGCCCAAATCTTATCCCATCTGAGTAAAATTAGCCTGTCCCCAGTTAAGAATTTTATTCCCAGACCATCTTAATCCTTTTCTAGAACTACCCTAAACCTAACTGAATTATGTCCACTATTTCCAACCCCCCCCCCCCCCCCCCCCCCCCCCCCCCCCCCCCCCCGGGACCTATCTCGCACACTAAAACTATCTCAATTAATGTTTGGATAGTTAAAATTCCTTAACTATTACGGCCTTATTAGTCCTACACATTTCTGAAATTTGTTTATATAATTAATCCTCTACCTCTCCCTGACTGCTTGCGGGCCTATAAGTACACACCCACCAGCGTGTTTGCCCCTTCAGTATCTTTTTTATTTCAATCAATATAGCCTCATTTGATGTTACCATCCCTCTTCACTGCTATAATTGATTCCTTGATCAATATTGTAACCCTCCCCCCTCCTCTTCTGTCCCCCACACTATCTCATCTGACCATCTATAAACAGAAATGTTCAGTTGCCCCGACCAAGCTGGTTACTTGGAAAGTGCGAGGGCTGAATGGGGCCAGTTAAGGGGCTGCGTGTTTACGCGCATTTGAGGAGTTTGAGGGTGGACATTGTGCTCCGGCAGGAGGTGCACTGAAGTTGGGGGACCAGATGAGGCTGAGGAATGGATGGGTTGGGCAGATGTTCCACTCGGGGTTGGACATGAAGACGAGCGGGGTGGTGGTGCTGGTTAATAAGAAAGTGGTGTTTGAGGGGGGGGATGTAGGTATGTGATTGTCATTTGGAAGCTGGAGGGGATGCCAGTAGTCCTGGTGAATGTTTATGCCCTGAACTGCGATGATGTGAACTTTGAAGCAGGCGTTAGGGAGGATCCCAGTGTGGACACACACAGCTGATAATTGGGGGGTGTGAGGGTGCGATTTTAACGCTGTTCTGGATCCGAGGATGGACCGGTCAAGTCGGCAGTGTCTAGGAAGCTGAGGGAGTTCATGGATGATATTGGGGTGGGGGGGTGGGGGAAAGAGATCCGTGGTGGTTTGGGAGGCCGAGAGTGAAGGAGTTTTTGTTCATCCCGTATGTGCACCGGGTGTACTCCTGGATCGATTCTTTGTGATGGATAAGGCGCTGCTGACGGAGGTGGCCGACTCGGAGTATTTGGCGATTGTGTTTTCCGACCATGTGCTGCACTGGGTGGCTTTGCGGGTGGCACGGGGGAGAGGTGAGGAGGGTGGGGGAGGCCCAATGCCCACAGTGAAGGCTGGATATGGGGTTGTTGGTGGATGAGGGTGAGGGTCGTGATCCGGTGTTATGTGGAGCTGAATGACATGGGGGAGGCCACTGCAATATTTAGCGGTGAATTTATTTTGATCCAGGCGCACAGGGAGAGGGTGGAGTTGGAGGAGAGAGCAAGGATGGGAGTTGAGATTCTGAAGATGGATTGGAAGTATTCAGTGACACCAGAGTAGAGTTGTTAAAGGACAGGCCGAGGCGCCAGATGGAGTTTGGGTTAGTGTGCACAGAAGACGGTAGGGCAATTGCCAACGGGCAGTGTACCAGCATTACTTATTCCACTGCAAATCGGGTTCAAAGTTCATGAGTGTTATATGCAGGGAAGAACTGGCAAATGAAAGTTTAAAACCCTCAAAACGTTGAAGACATTTGAAGATTAAACATGGCGAGTTCAAGGACAAGCCTCTTTATTCTTTACAATGGATGCAGCGTGGGTCCCAAAGGTCAGCCGGCGTAGGTCGCAAAGATCGGCCGGTGTGGGGCCCGAAGGATGGCCAATTTGGTAAAAATGAGTCCTGGGCAAATGCGTTTGAAAAACACTGGGTGGGATTCTCCCGCAATTGGCGGGGTGGCACGTACCGGCGCCAAGAGTGGCGCGAACCACCCCGGCGTTGGGCCGCCCGGATGTTGCGGATTCCTCCGCACTTCCGGTGGCTAGGCCAGCGCCGGAGGGGTTGGTGCCACGCCAATCAGCATTGAAAGGCTGACGTGGGCTGGCGCGAGTTGGCAAATGCACAGGACTGCCGGCGTGTTCTGGCGCATGCGCAGAACCGCCGGCGTGTTTCCTGCATGTGCGCATGGGGTTTCTTCTCTGCGTTGGCCATGGCGGAGCCTTAGAGGCTGGTGCGGAGGGAAAGAGTGCCCCCACGGCACAGGCCCGCTCGCAGATTGGTAGGTACTGATCGCGGGCCAGGCCACCGTGGGGGCCCCCCCCGGGGCCGGATCCTCCCGCGCCCCCCTGAGTGCTCTGCTAGCCGCCCTCCAAGCCAGGTCCCGCCATAGCAGCTACTGATAACATTCATCACAGGTACATATTTTCATTTCATGTACTTCACCCTCGTGTGTTGAGTCAGACGTGTTTCCATAGTGACTCAAGCTGCCTTGAAGCCTTTCAGTTTCCAGAAAATAAGTTCACAGTAATGTTTTTCAATGTAAATTACTCAATAACACAATTGGCAAAAATGGAGTCCTGATGGAAAGCCTAAGAAAGAACGTCTATTTATAGCATGCCATTTACACCTCAAATGTCCCAAAGTGCTTCATAGCCAATTAAATGCATTTTAAAGGGCAATGACTTTTGTAATGAAGGGTAATGAAGCAGCCCACTGCACATAACAAGGTCCCAGAGGCAGCAGGGAGATAACATTTGCTAATGTGGGATGAAGGAAAATATAGGGCCGGACACGGTGGTGCAGTGGTTAGCACTACTGACTCAAAGCACACAGTTCAATTCCTGCCTTGGGTAACTGTGTGGATTTTGCACTTTCTTCCCTTGTCTGTGTGGGTTTCCTCCCACAGTCCAAAGATGTGCAGGTTAGGTGGGGTTTTGCGGATAGGGTGGGGGAGTGGGCCTAGGTACGATGTTCTTTCAGCGGGTCGGTGCAGACTTGATGGGCTGAATGGTCTGCTTCTGCACAGTAGTGATTTTCTGATTCTATGACATGAGTAGAGACCTTGCGTGTCTGTTCGAGAGTGAGACGTGGACTTTGTGAATTGTCCTGTAAAAGGCAGCACCTCTGACAGTCCAACAGTCTAGCAGTATTTTATTGGAGTCCCAACCGAGAGTATATTCTCAAATAATCAATTGGTCATTATCACACTGACCATTGCTGGAAATTGCTGTGAAGTGGCTGCCACGTTGATATAAAATTTCCTACATGTTGCTTCATCACCAGACTTCTGGAATTGAAAAATACTGAAAACAAATAGTTAAATGAGTGCACCTTCATGTTAAGGTTAGGAGCCAATAAGACAATTTCCAATAAGACTCATTTGAAATGAATGCAGCTAGTCTACCATTAACTATCAAAAGACTTTCTAAGTGCTTTGTATTGATCAGTAGGAGCAATTGAGCAGGTTCCAACCATCTTAACGTATGTTATGACCTCAGTCTTCACATCAGAAAGAATAGAACCCCCTCATCTTCCAAAGGTTAATTAATAAAAGCATCCTTCAAGGCTGCAAAACCTTCTGATTACTGGATGTTATTTTTACATTAATGGATGTAGTTCTTTCTCTTAAGTTAACTCCGTTATTAAAGACCTGAAAGCTAGTTGATTCCTTCCTGTAATTATCAGTATTTCAATAAGTTACACCCTTAGAAACATAGAATCCTTACAAATGCAGAAGGAGGCCATTCGGCCCATTAGGTCTGCACCGACTCTATGTAGGCTCAGTCCGCTGCCCTATCCTGTAACCTAACCTACACATCATTGGACACAAGGGACAATTTAGCACGGCCAATCCACCTAACCTGCACATCTTTGGACTGTGGGAGGAAATGCACGCAGACAGTGGGAGAACATGCAAACTCCACATAGTCGTCCCCGGTTCTGAGTGGCAGAAGTGCTAGCCGTTGTGCCACTGTGCCAACACCCCCCCCCCCCCCAGCTCTTGCAGTCTTGTAAATCTTTCCTCCTCTTCTTCAATCTGTGTTGCTGGGATTGTGCTGAACTATCTCTTTGTTTCCTCTGCTGTCTCATATCTCAGTTGGGCTTCGCACTTCCGTTATGTCATTTGCACCACTGGAACTGTGACCTGTATTGAGATTGTTTTCCTATTTGAATGTCACAATCTTTAACTCGTTGCCTTGGTGACCGTAAAATCCTTTGACTGGGTTACAATTTAATTAAATTCTTCTGTCGGGCTCTGGATGGCATTTAATCCCTTATTTTGAACGAGCAAAGTTGAAAGCATCTTTTAACCAGAATCATACCCTCAAGCTGATGTGACCCAGTATTATAACATGGGTATTTGTTTCTCATTGGATCAAATGTCCCCGTTCGAGATAATATCAATTTTTAAATAAATATAGAGTACCCAATTCATTTTTTTTCCAATTAAGGGGCAATTTAGCGTGGTCAATCCACCTACCCTGCACATCTTTAGGTTGTGGGGGTGATACCCACGCAAACATGGGGAGAATGTGCAAACTCCACACGGACAGTGACCCAGAGCCGGGATTGAACCTGAGACCTCGGTGCCGTGAGGCAGCAGTGCTAACCACTGCGCCACTGTGCTGCCCGAGATAATGTCAATTTGTGTTTATGCAGCACCTTATTAATATAAATAAGATTTTATGGCGTGCATCTAGTCAAAGGTTGGAGATTGAGTTAAAGGTCTAGGATTAATAATAAAACCCTCACTAAATGAGAGAGTAGAAGAACATTTGGAAATGAAAATTAAAATAATGAATGGATGGATTTCAAAAGGGAGAATCTTTGACCAACCTTATTAAATTTTGTGAGGTAACTATAAAGAGTAGATAAAGGTACAGGAGTAGAAGCAATTTATCTGCCTTGTAAAGGTATCCCATGATAGGCTAATAAATAAGGTCAGAGATGAGGGCCGGGATTCCCTAAAATCCTGGCCAGGTGTTGACGCCAGAGTCAAAATCGCGCGAGCGACGCCGGCGTCTCCAGGCCCAGTCCTTCTCCCCTTCCTCGGGGGGTAGAACGGCTGGAGTGCTGTGCGCTGCTCTGGCGCTGAAAGCCGGCCCTACACGGCTGGCGGGTCCGCGCACGTGCACCACGGCTGGCGCGGAGGAACATAGGCCCACCCCGGAATGAGCGCGCCCGCCGATCAGTAGTCTCTGATTGCAGCCCTGGTCACTGTGGAAGCTCCCCCCACAGAGCCGACTCCCTCTGCCCCCCCCCACCAGGACGGCCCCGTAGCCAGAACGCTGAGGTCCCGCCGGGTGGGACCATACACAAACGACGCCGGCAGCACTCGGTGGAATTCGGCGAGCACTCAGCCCGTCGAGCGTGTAGAATCGCCGCGGGGCTGCTTTGAATGGCCCCTGACCGGTGCCGCGGCAACCGCTCTGGCGTGATTGCCGCCAGCCCAGCGTCGGAGCTGCGTGGCGGGTTTCGCACCCCCCCCCCCCCCCCTCCCCCATGATTCTCCGACCCAATGCGGGCTCGGAGAATCCCGTCTGGGGAATCTGGGGACAATGGCAGAATGGATTGCTCACTGGCTTCAGAACAGAAAGCAGAGAATGGGAGTAGCGGGTAGTTATTCTGAGTGACAAAAAATAGAAAGTGGAGTTCCACAAAGCTCCGTGCTGGGACCACTGCTGTTCACAATTTACAATTCTATTCATGATTTGGATTTTGTAATCAAAATTTGTGGATGACACCAAATTGAAGGTGGAGGACGAAGACTGCAACAAGTAACAGGAGGATGCTAATAAGGTTGCAGAATGGGCAAATAATTAGCAAATGAAGTTCAATACAGATTAATGTGAGGCCGCACAATTTTGATTGGAAGAATATGGAGGTCACTTATAACTTGGACTCTCCATGGGATAGTGGAACAAAGGAATTTGAGCACAAATACATTGATCACTAAAATTTAGCTTTGGCAAAACGAAAGCAAACTAAGTATTAGGTTTTATCTCCTAGAGGGATAGAATTGAAAAGTTGGGAAGCTATGCTAAACTTGTATTGAACCAGAGATTGCAAATGCAGGTGGATCTGAGCTGCACTAAATTACATGGTGTGGAAACTCCAAGAACAAATTGCAGATTTTTGAACATCCTCATTATGCTGAAGGTAACTTGAATGTTACAGGTTATTGTGGAACCTCTACTACTGCCAACTAGAACACCTTCTATAGTAAAATCCTTGGCTGTAAGTCCTTCCTATACCAACCTTCTCCATTGTTAATACCTATCTTCACATCTATATTGCAAACTGCCCATCTAAACCTAAGAACTGCAATTGTACTCTATTTTGCTGTGTTAGGATTATTACTATTTATTATGAAAAATTTTGCAAAACTTTAATAAAAAATATTTAAAAAAAAAGAACTGCAATTGTGCCTTGTAGATGGTGGACAGGCTTTGGAGAATTACCCCCTTGAATGTGGGCATCTTGGCACTGCCAAAGTGCCTGGATGGCACTGCAAAGCTGGCAGGAGCACTACCAGGGTGGCAGTGCCAGGGTGCCCAGGCGCCAGGTGGCACTGCTAAGGGTCAGATCCTGACGGTAGCCAGGCCCATGAAAGGAGGATGGACGGGGTGTTGGGGGGAGGGCTGCAGGGCTGGTATGAAGTGGTCTCCAGAAGGTTGGGCAGGTGATGGGTGGGGGGCCCAAAAGGGGGCATGGGAAGGTCTGAAAAGGGGGTTCCTCAATGACCCCATAGCAGGGTCATCTCTTGGAGGGGGGGGGGGGGGTAATACCCATCTGTATGGGGGCAGGGTGACAGTACCGATGGTGAATGGTGTGGGGGACCCCCACGCCCACTTGGAGACTGGGGCACTCTTTCAAAATGGTGACCCAAACTCTGAGGAGTCAGTCTGGCCAGCGAGTTCAGCTCCCCAGTGATGAAAATAATTCTAAGTGTGGGCTTGACTGGGGACAAACTTTCCAGGGCCCAAAAAAGTGACTTTGGTGTGGATAGTGATGGGGAACTCGCCAACAGAGCCAGGGAGAAACCCCCGGCAAAACCTGCCACATATGACACTGAGACAACGTTGGATCACACTCTGGTTGGAGGTGGTCATTGCCTGGCACTTGAGTAGCAGGAGTGTTGCTCACCACTTTTCAGACCAAACCTGGATGTTGTCCAGGTGTTGCTGCATTTGGATCCGGACTGTTTCAGTATCTGGGGAGTCACACGTGATGCTGGAAGGAAAGTGATGATCTCCTCGGTGACGCTATTGAAATGCTAACCCTGCACAGCAGAGAAATGCCTATTTTCCAACCAACTCCACTTCCAAAATTGTTTGGTTCAATTATATACTATTTGACCCAAAGACTATAGTTGATCCTGACTCCATGTGTAGCGACAAGGGGTGCCTCATGGGTCGGTGCTAGGATCACAACTTTTCACAATATACATTAATGATCTGGAAGAAGGAACAGAAGGTACTGTTGCTAAGTTGCAGATATACAAAGATCTGTAGAGGGACAGGTAGGATTGAGGAAGCAGGAGAGCTGCAGAAGGACTTGGACAGGCTAGGAGAGTGGGCAAAGAAATGGCAGATGGAATATAATGTGGAAAAGTGTGAGGTTATGCAGTTTGGAAGGCGAAATGGAGACATAGACTATTTTCTAAATGGGAAGATGCTGAGGAACTCGGAAGCACAAAGGGACTTGGGAGTCCTTGTTCACAATTGTCTTCAGGTTAACGTGCAGATTCAGTCGGCAGTTAGGAAGGCAAATGCAATGTTTGTATTCATGTCGAGAGGGCTAGAATACAAGACCAGGGATGTACTTCTGAGGCTATATAAGACTCTAGTCAGATACCTTTGGAGTATTATGAGCAGTTTTGGGCCCTGTATTTAAGGCAGGATGTGCTGGCCTTGGAAAGGGTCCAGTTGAGGTTCACAAGAATGATCCCTGGAATGAAGAACTTGTCGTATGAGGAACAGTTGAGGACTCTGGGACTGTACTCGTTGGAGTTTAGAAGGATGAGAGGGGATCTTGATGAAATTTTCAGGATACTGCGAGGCCTGGATAGAGTGCACGTGGAGAGGATGTTTCCACTTGTAGGAAAAACTAGAAGCAGATGACACAATCTCAGACTAAAGGGACGATCCTTTAAAACAAAGATGAGGAGGAAGTTCTTCAGCCAGCCCGAGGGTGGTGAAACTGTGGAACTCTTTGCCGCAGAAGGCTGTGGAGGCCAAATCACTGAATGTCTTTAAGACAGAGAGAGATAGGTTCTTGATTAATAAGGGGATCAGGGGTTATGGGGAGAAGGCAGGAGAATGGGGATGAGAAAAATATCAGACACGATTGAATGGCAGAGCAGACTCGATGGGCCGAGTGGCCTAATTCTGCTCCTATGTCTTATGGTCTTATGGACATGAGAGGTTTACTAGTTTGAGATTGACGTAATCTTGCAGGTAAGAGAAACATCGGGTGGAATTATCCGCCAGCCTTCACACAGCAGCTGGAGAGTCCTGCCCGAGGTCAGTGGATTTTTCCATTCTACGCGGTACGCCTGTGGCATTCTTGCGGTCGGCGGGGAAGGAGAATCCAGCCCATCACCTTTAGGCTTGGAAATGTCTGTTAGTCACACTTTCCTGAACAGTGGGAAGTAATTGCCTCCCTGGAAGTTGCGAGGCTCGACTCCAAACACCTGAGAAACCTGCAGTGGGAATTTACAGTGTGCTACAAGTTGGCAATGAACTTTGCACTCAAGTTGTGTCAATACACACCAGCCACAACTTAAAATATTCTTGCAGGGAGCTAAATAGATCTTATAATTAGGATTATTCTGAAAACCAAAATGCAAATCACCATGGTTAAGGTAAATTAGCTTTAAGTTGTCCACTTCAACAGGCCAGGAAATGTACTGGTGTACTGATTCCAATTTGGTGTGTCTAAATATGATACATTCTGGAATAATAATAGCAATAGATACCAGGATGCAGGAGAGAGGCTAAGGCTGAAGTAAGGAAGGCTAAGAGAAATTATGAGAACGGAATGGCGGGCTGTGCTGAAACAAATAGTAAAATGTTCTTCAAACATATTAATAGTATAAGATTCATGAAGGATAGAGTGGGGCCCATAAGTGGGGCGTACTGAGGCAGAGGGTATGGCAGAGGTACTAAATGAGTACTTTGCTTCTGTCTTTACCAAAATAGAAGATGGTGACAATGGCCCAGTTGAAAATATGGGTGTTAAACGACTGAGCAGTATAGTGATAGATAGCGAAGAGGCGCAAAAAAGGCTGGCAGCACTCCAGAATTCGCAGATGCAGATGGGATGCATCCTAGATTGCTGAAAGAGGTAAGGGAGCAAATTGCAGAGCCGTTGACAGAAATTTACCACGCCTTACTGAACACTGGATTAGTTCCAGGGGACTGGAGGATTGCAAATACGATTTTGTTGTTTAATAAGGGGGCAAAGGAAAATGCAGGAAACTACAGACCTGTCAGCTTGGGAAGCCATAATACGGGATGAGATGAATATACACTTTGACAAAAATACGTTAATATCAGACAGTCAACATGTGTTTGTCAAGGGCAGATCATGTCTGACAAATTTAATTGAGTTCTTTGACAAGGTGACACGGGCACTAGATCATTGAATCACTACGGTGCAGAAGGAGGCCATTTGGCCCATCGAGTCTGCACCGACACTCCGAAAGAGCATCCTGTCTATGCCCATTCCACCCACCCTATCCCTGTAACCCAGCAACCACACCTAACCTTTTGGACATGAGGGGCAATTTAGCATGGCCAATCCACCTAACCTGCACATCTTTGGACTGTGGGAGAAAACCGGAATACTTGGAGGAAACCCATGTAGACACGGGGAGAAAGTGCAAACTCCAGGCAGTCACCTAAGTTCAGAATTGAAACCGGGTCCCTGGTCCTGTGAGGCAGCAGTGCTAATCACTGTGCCACCCAAAGTAGTGCTGTGGATGTTGTATGTGTACTTAAGCATTCAATACCTTGGAGGTTGGTTTTCAAATTAGAAATGTTTGGGAGTGATGGGTTAGAAGTTGGCTCAGAGATAGGAAACAAAGGGTAGGTATAGATGGGTATTTCTCAGACTGGAGACCAGTTGAAAGTAATGTTCCCCAGGGCTCCATGTCGGAACCTTTTGCTTTTTTTGATTTATATAAACAATTTAGAGATGGATGTTGAGGGCAAAATCTCTAAATTTACAGATGATACCAAGAGAGAATCGTGAATTGTGAGGATTATGCTGTGGGACTTCAGAGAGACATTGACAAATTGGCCAAATGGGCAGACAATACAGGGAAATGTGAGGTAATGCATTTTGGAGAAGAAACATGGGGAGACCATACAGGCTCAATGGTCCAACTTTTTAAAATATAAATTTAGAGTATCCAATTAGGAGATTTCAAAAGAGAGCTGGATATATTTTTGAAAGTGATGAATTTTAGAGGGCTACGGAGTTGGGGCTGGGGAATGGGACTAGCTAGATAGCTCTTTCAGAAGCCAGTGCAGACACGATAAGCTGAATGGTCTCCTTCTGTGCTGTAAAACTCTGTGATTCAACAGGGCTGGGAAATGAACTGGCGCACTGATTCCAATTTGGTGTGTTTAAACTTGGGAATTTTTTTGCCATAAAATCTGATTGTTATAATTCCTTTACCCCTTTGCAAGGGGACAGAGATCAGTGAGCACGTGGTCTCCCTTTGGACAAATTCCAAACTGCAGTGAATAGTGCCTCCCAATGACTTGAGAGGCACACCTGAAATGTTGCTCCTTTGTTGCCCATGAACAGTCCTACATCGAAGAGGGATCCTCCCTGTTTCCTCACAATAGGATAAAATAGGGTCATCAACTCTGCTTGGAGTTATTCCTGACGATTCCACCTTGTCACCTACCATCTTTAAATCATCCACTTCATCAAATAACCTTTGTTTTTAACCCTCTCCATTTTTATAAAATAATTCTGAAGAAACGTTCAATGAAAATAGTGGGGATAGCATTCCCGGAAGTACCCAGAATTTATTTTTTCCTTTATCAGAGTGCCAAAGCTCAGCGGCAAACACATAGGCCGGGGTTCGCCGAGCCTCCATGCCGCAATCGTGCCAGGTGCGAGGGCGGAGAATGGGGCATCGGTGACCGGAGAATCGCCGCCAGTCGCACGCGCGGCGTCGTTCCGGGAGGGGGGGGGGGGGGCGGGGGGCGTTGAAAGAGGCCCCCGCGGTGATTCTCCGCGGATGTCTGGCCAAGTTCCCACCGGCATGGTTCACGTATGGTTCCACCTGGTGGGAGCTTGGAGTCGCGGCTACGGTGGCCGTCCTGTTGGTGGGCAGGGGGAACTGTCACCGGGGGCGGGGGGGGGGGGGGGGGGGGGGGGGGGGGGGGGGGGGGGGGGGGGGGGGGGGGGGGGGGGGGGGGGGGGGGGGGGGGGGGGGGGGGGGGGGGGGGGGGGGGGGGGGGTGGTGGGGGTGGGCCTCCACCACGGCCAGGCCCACGATTGGGGGCCACTGATTGGTAGGTGTGCGTGATCTGTGGGGGCCTACTTCTTCGGCGACAGCTCACTGTGTGGTCCACCATGTCGTGCGGCGCTGGCACCGCAGGCGGTTGTCGCGCGCATGCGTGGACCCGCAGCCGGAAGTGCAGGGCTCCGTATCGGAAGCCGGAGCTGCGTGGAGCACTTCAGGGCTCTGCAAGCCCCCTTAAAATTGGCGAATCACTCCGGACTTTCTAGAAAAAAGTCCAGAGTGATTCATGCCTGTTTTCTCGTGGAGAACCCTGCCCCCTATCTATCTTCCCTGCTCCAAAAATCAATACATCTACCAGTCACTAGTCTTCCTGCAGAGCACCTAATTTTACTGAGTGATGGGGCGTGTTTTACCGGCTGCATCCCGCTGGAATCAAGACAGGATGTGGTCAGTAAATCCAGTGAGAGGCCAATTGCAGGATTCCCGACGGTTGTGACGCCTCGTGAGATCTAGTGAGACGTTGCGATCTGGATCCACAATGGGTGTGACTCAGACTTGCAGAATTAAGTGAGTTTTTAAAAGCTCACTTAACTCTGCCAACGCATGATCGAACCAGCTCTCAGAATCTACTGGCCTCACTGAGGAGACCCCAACTGGATGCTGTTCAGCCCTGGTCCCTGCAAATGGGGACCAAGCAGAACGACTTGGGGGGGTCTCCCAGGCAATTGGAAGCTCCTGGGTGGTTGGTATCTGGGAAAGGTGGTACCCTGACACACCTGATGCCACCTGGGCACCCTGGCACTGCCAACCTTTGCACCCTAACAGTGCCAACCGGATGGCAAGGTGCCCAGGTGGAGCTGACAGAGGCACTGCCAGGGTGCCAGGCTGGCAGTGACTAGGTAGCATTTTGCCTAAGTTGGGGATCGGGCCTGGGGTTGCCCTGCCCCTGTGAGGTGGGGTGCAGGGGGCTTGAGGACCCACAACAGGTGAGTGGGGACATGGGGGGGGGGGGGGGCAGGGTTGGGGGGAGTCGCGAGATTGGGGCGCCAATTAGAAATGGCTACTTAATCTCTTCCTACACTGGTGAGCAGAGCTCCTCAGTGCAGGAAATGTGACTGAGTTCGACCGTGGTGGGACATTCCCCATTGAGTCCCAAAAAAACTCAATGCTGTTAGATAGCAGGTTTGCACCCATAATCTGGAGTTAGTTACGAAACCTATATCACCTGTTACAGCTCAATATGGCATGGTGGGGGGTGTGGGGGGGGATATATTGGAATCAGCAATTGTGTTCAATGTCTTGTGAAAGATCCCTAAGCATATAATGATAAAGGAAGGGGTGCAATATGAAATATGGAGCGACTCGTCTGAAAAAAGTTTTGCTTTTGATTCCTAAAACTCATTCTCATGTCACAAGCCCCATTACATTTCTCCAACCCCTTTTATGCTTTAGAGGAAATCCAGTGTATATAGGCAGAGTTTTTAAAAACTCTTCCATGACCTGTGGGCATCATTGGCTAGGCCAGTAATTGTCTGTCTCTAATTGTCCTTGAGAAGATGGTGGTGAGGCATTGCCTTGAACCATTGAAGTCCATGTGTTGGTACGTGCGTTTGAGGAGGGAGGTACAGGATTTTGACCCAATGACAGTGAAGGAATAGTTTCAAGGCAGGATGGTGTGTAGCTTGGGAGGGGTCTTGCAGGTAGCGGTGGGCCCATGCATCTGCTGCCCTTGCCCTTTTGCAGTGGTAGAAGTCGCAGTGCCTTGATGAGTTGCTGCAGTGCACCTTGTAGTTGGTATACACTGCCGCCATTGTGCATCAGTGGTGGAGGGAGTGAATGTTGAAGGTGGTGTGGGAGGTCGAACGAACAGGCTGCTTTGTCCTGGACAGTGTCATGTTGGAGCTGCACCCCTCCAGGCAAGTGGAGAGAATTCCATCCAAGTTTGTTTGGGGTTGAGCTCAACCCACAATATTGTGTTAACCAAGGGCAAATTTCCCGTGGGTGAGCAGGGTGTTCCTGGAATGGGATCGAGGGGGTAGGTCCTGGCTTTGCCAGGCCTGTTGAATTACTACTGGGCAGCAAATGTTGCAATGGTTAGGAAATGGATGGTGGAGGAGGGGTCGCGTAGGGGGGGCCAGTTTGAGGACGCTATTATTGGCGCCCCTGCCATTCTCGCTGGTCTGGTACTCTGTGAGGCCAGTGATGGTATCAGTTTTGATGGCATGTCGCTGTGGGCGCCGATATGCGAGACAACCATAGTTTGCGCCAGCCGGGCTGGATGTAAGGTTGCGGGGGTGGTGGCAGGTGGGGATAGTGTGCTTCAGGGATTTCTTTAAGGGAGGAAAGTTTGCAGGTCTGGAGGAGCTTGAAGTGTTGCCTCAGGCAAACGGGTTCAGATACCTGCAGGTGAGGGACTTTGTTAGAAAAGAGATGTTGTCCTTTCCGGAGCTGCCACCTCTGGTGCTGCAAGGCAAATTGTTTTCCGAGGATGACATTGGGAGGGAGAGTGGCGGATATATATGGAGAGCTGGTGGATGGTGAGGGTACCGTGAATGGGAGGAAGAGCTGGGGGCGGAGTTGGGTCTGGGATATGGAGGGAAGCCCTGTGGAGGGTGAATGTTTCTTCATCGTGTGCGAGGTTAAGCCTCATCCAGTTTAAGGTGCTGCCAGAGCCCACATGACGGTGTCCATGATGAGCCAGTTTTTTTGGGGGATGGAGTATATATGTGGGTGGTGTGCAGGAGGGCCCGTGAACCATGTGCACATGTTTTGGGCATGTCTGATGTTGAGGGGTCTTTGGAAGGGGTTTTTGGATGTAATGTCCGAAATTCTGGGCCTAGGGGTGGCTCTGAGTCTGGAAGTGATTATTGGGAGTGTCGGGGGATTCAGGAGTTCAGGTGGGGAGAGAGGCTGATGTCTTGGCCTTTGCCTCCTTGAAAGCCCGGAGACGGATTTAGTGGAGTTGGTGGGACTCCGAGCTGCCGAAGGCGAGGGGATGGGTGAGTGACCTGGCAGATTTTTTGCAACTGTGGGAAAAGTTAAGTTCGCCACACATGGAGTGAAAGCAGAGTGAAACCCTGAGGTGGAAGCCATTTATTGACGTCTTTAAAGTGAATTGAGGCTTCTGGGGGAGATTTTGTGTGTTTTTGTTTTATTTGGAGGGGGTATTAGGGGAAAAAGAGAAGGAGGCGGGCTTGGGGTGACAGGAGGGCTGGGGGGTGCAGGGCGAGATGGAAAGTAGGTTTTTGCTTTTGTTACCTCTTGTAGAGGTTTGGCTTTTGTATTTTTGTATGTATTAAAAATGCCTTCAATAAAATATTTCTTAAAAGCCCAAGGGCAAATTGTTTTAAATGTTGAAAACAATCTAATTAAATTTCCTCTGAATCTGTCCTTAGTCTTGTAGATAGTTTCAGGGTTAAATAACTCTAAATTAGGTTGAAGAGGAATGTCTTGTGTGGTAACCAATTACCACGGAGGAGTTATGCCTGTTGATTATTCGGGAGGTGTCCGTATCATTGTTCATTTGCAGTTCTTCCCAAAAGAAAAATATTTATCAGTGACACGTGGCTCTCTGCATTGCCAGTGCTCCTGGACCTGAGTCCTTGATGAACACCTAAAGATATACAAGCTTTGCTAAACTTGTTAAGTCCTTTGGTTGAACACACCCAAATCAAAGGCTCAAGCAAACAAAATGCTCAAAACTGTTCTGAATTAAAGCTGAATGTTGGAATGGTGTTGCACTTTCAATCCAACATGATCGTACTAAGGTCAGTTTTGTATTGTCTTTTTGAACGAACCCATTGAAGGTGTGGGGATACGTAATTTTAAGTACAACTGTTGGGTTGGGGGTGGGGAGAACAAAGCAAATTTGTGGCTGCCGAATTCGGTGGTCATGGGCAGGCCACTGAAGTCCTTTTAATAGTCTGATACTGCTGTGATAGTCACGGGATGAAAACAATTTCAATTAAGCTGACAAGCAGCTGGAAATATTGGGGTCCATGGCTTTTGTAGCGCCACTTTAAATCTAGCAGGCAAATCTCTCTTTATCTTTTTCTGTCCCTTTCTCGTTCTGCTTTTTCTCGCTCTTAAAAGCAAGAATGTCCTTGTTACTAGCTGCTCGCCTCCCAAACAGGGCAAATTTTAACTTTTTACCACAAGTCTCATTTAAAGCAAGTATTAAGAGAGTGGCCCTAATTTGTGACAGTGGAAGGTAATATTTGTTGCAAAATTTTGTTTTCTACCAATAAGAGGTATGCAAGCCTCCTTTAACTGCTTATCTTGGTTAAGAAGCTGCCTGCTGCTCAAATTTCTACTGTCGCAGTTACTAATTAAGAGCGGCCTGTGCAACTTTGCCAATTTTGACTAACACAGTTGTATATCACTACATATCATCATGTGGTCAACTGTAGGATTTTTTATGCTATTAACACGAATGTCGGATTGCTGGAGCCATCAGGGAAGGTGGGGGAGGTGCGTGTGAAACTGAAATGAAAGTTGCCATACTCCTTGGAGACCATAGGCTGATGTGTCCTTTTGAGAGAGAGAAAGCTGACTGGTGGTGATTTAGCCTGAGGGTCACCACAGCTTGGGCAAGGAGCAAGTTTCAGCAGGTGGGACCTTCATGGATTTAAAGTTTTTAATATTTTATTCCCCTTTCTCACCACCCCCATGATGAACAACTCCTCAAACACTGCCACAAATATTCCCCACCTTGCCTTGAAACCCTCTGCTGAACCACTCAATTCGTACTTAATCTTTTCCAACCAAAGAAAGTGGTATAAGTCCACAGCCCACCCGCCACTCCCGACGGTGCTGCTGACCGCCACTCCAGCAGAAATCTTCACCGGGCAATCGGAGAGATGAAGGCCATGACATCGGCCCTCCTACCCTCCATCAGCTCTGGCTTCTCTGATACAATGGCCGCAGTTACACAGAATGTAATTTCTGACTGTCATTTAGGGGTGGGAATCTAATTGGGCCAGTTAAAAAATGTGGCAACATTTTGCAAAGATATGGGAGACACATTGGCACATTCAAGGCCTTTCAAATAGAATGGGAGGTAGGCAGCACGGTGGCGCAGTGGTGAGCACAGTTGCCTCATGGCACTGAGGTCCCAGGTTCGATCCCGGCTCTGGGTCACTGTCCGTGTGGAGTTTGCACATTCTCCCTATGTCTGCATGGGTTTCGCCCCCACAACCCAAAAATGTGCAGGGTAGATGGATTGGCCATGCTAAATTGCCCCTTAATTGGAAAAAATTAATTGTGTACTCTAAATTTATAAAAAAAAGAGTGGGAGGTTTTAAATTGGGCAGTGGTTAAGACAACAATCAGGAGTGGGTTTTTTGGGGAGGTGGGTGATGATAGTGAATTTCAAAGGGAATGGATCAGTACCTTGAGGAGCAGGAAAGAGATTTGTAACAGCAACTTCAGAGGAATGCGCTACAGTGGGAAAGTTCTGCGCTATTGCCAGCATGAAATCTTCTCATTTATAATCACAAATGGCTGGGAAATCCACTGCTGATGAATGACCATGACAAATAATCTATCAACCGTTCTGGCTTCAGAACAAATTAATTGAAGTCTGGAAAATCTCCAGCGAGCTGTGAATCATTGGATGCTTGGGGGCCCCCAGAGCAGATTGGCTCGGATTCTCAGTTGTGAGGTTGACTGTCACTCACATGAGAATGTATCCAGCCAGGCAGCTTTAATCGGAGGGATGCTAAGTACGCTGTACTCGAATTTTTGTCCTCACAAGGTTGATTTGATTGCGGTCCTGGAGAATAGAACACTTGTCCATATTGGCAGCTGGAGATGACATTGATTCCTCTCAGGAGAGGTCCAGCACCGCCAAAAGTGGTGTTAAAGATCTGATTCGGTGGTTAACCCCTTTACTGAACCAGTATCGTGTTTGCATATCCCAGATCAGTCACCAAGAGCAATTTAATCTCTTCCACCCGACAAGATGATGAGACTGGGTGCAACACTTTTTACAAAACACTTTTTTTTTTACATCCCACATGATTTTAATCTTCACTGAGTCAATACTGGGTGGGCTGTAAAAACAACATTCCACCCAATCCCCGTTTTGTAGGGAGTTATCGATCATCTTAATATCAGTTTGTGCCAATTTAAGAGCAACGTTTACCTGTGGGCGTGTTTGCTATGAACTGAGTTGACATTGCCCAAACTTATTTTTACTTGGGTTACTTTCAACAACAACATGTTGCATTTATATGGCACCCGTAACATGGAAAAATATCCCAAGAGGTTTGTGGAAGTGTAAATTGGAAAAAAAAACACTGGACATAAATAACGGAGTTCTGTATGCTACTTTGCAATCTGGGTACAATTCTGAAATCTAAAGTGTTTTGGAAGATCCGGGCGCGATTCTCCGATCGCGGGACAGAGTGTCCGCTGTCACGTTTCACGACAGTGCGAAACGGGCGCGGGCACTAACGATTCTGGCACCCACAGGGGGCCAGCACGGCGCTGCAGCAGTTCACGCCGCTCCAGCCTCACTTCCTGGCACGCACTGGGGGCGGTGCCAACTCGCGCACGTGCAGTGGTAACACGCCAACCCGCGCATGCGCGGTGGCTTTACAAAACGCGCTGGCCCGCGCAACATGGCGTGGGGGTTCTGGGGCCCGACGCACAACAAAGTAGGCCCGGGGGGGGGGGGGGGGGGGGGGGGGGGGGGGGGGGGGGGGGGGGGGGGGGGGGGGGGGGGGTGGGGGGGGGGGGGGTGCGGGGAGCGGCTGGCCCGCCAATCGGTAGGCCCCGATCGCGGGCCAGACCCCATCGGGGTCTGAATCATCGAATTTGCAGTGCAGAAGGAGGCCTATCGGCCCATCGAGTCTGCACTGGCCCTTGGAAAGAGCAGGCTACTTAAGTCCACACCTCCATCCTATCCCTGTAATCCCGTAACCCCACCTAACTGTTTTGGACACTAAGGGAAATTTAGCACGGCCAATCCACCTAACCTGCACATTTGTAGAGTGAGAGGAAACCGGAGCACCTGGAGGAAACCTGGTGCAAACTTCACCCACAGTCGGAATTGAACCTGGGTCCCTGGAGCTGTGAGGCAGCAGTGCTAAACACCGTGCTGCCCCACAGGCTTTCCTGGTGGATTCGATCCTGAGCTGCAGAAGTCGTAGGCACCTCCTCGTGCTCTGTATGCTGTTATAGTTCCAATAAATAGTTGTTGTTGTTCAAACCCGGTGGTAACCAATTCAGATATTGCACCGGGGGGGGGGGGAGGGGGGGGGGGGTTGTGTGTGTGGGTTTATCGGCTTTTAGTCACATTAATTTCTCCATCACTTCCCTTACTAATTTCTTCATCCTCATCCTCACTCTACTTCCCCATTATTGCTAGGATTTGTTTTGTATCTTCCAACTTGAAGACTGCTATAAAGTGCTTGTTTAATGTCTTTCCCATTTCCTTTATTCTCCAGTATAATTTATTCTGCCTTTAAGGGGCCTACGTTTACTTTCACTAACCTTTCCCTTTATTAACATGATTTTGAATAAACAGTTTGTAGCAAGCATTCTTCATTTACCAATTCAATAAATCAATCAAATGGTTTACTAGCATTTATACTCTGCATAATGAGGATCGGATTATGTGGTGACACATGATAAAGCCTTGGGAAGGTGGAGTGCAGTGTCATGAGTTCTCTGTTTAACTTCTGAGACTCACTATGTTTACCTCGATACAGGACAGATAAGCAGCATTCTAGGTGGTAAAAGATCTAAAGGCTGCTTGTAAGTCTGACTATGTACACATTAGTTTCTGATAAAGTTTTTTGTAATATCCTGACAGATGGACGACCACCAGATGGATTAACACAGTTTTTACTTTAACAAACTGTTCCTATGTACAGTGAGTGAGGTGAAAGCTACCATATTCCAAGTTTCCAAACTCCTAACTGACTGGGAACTCGCACTCTGCCCCCAGGGTTTACCTGCTATGGCCCCATTGGCCAAAGATCCATGCCACCCCTCCCTTAAAGGGGAACACTATAACATCTGTCCCCCTTTAAGTCCCTGATTAATATTCTCAAATAACTATGGAACTATTTACAAAAATGTACAAATCTCTCAAAACAGTCTCTTACAGGGTCAGTCAGTCAGGACAGTGACGCAATTCACTGACTGGTGCTTCAGCAATAGAGGTGACTGCTGTTTGGCACTCAATGTGGCTGATTCTCAGTAGGTGAGGTTCTATCCGTACAGGTAATTCCCCCCATTCCCCCATTGCTGCAGCGTTACCTTCATCTGCATCCATCTCACTGACGTATCAACTCGGGCCAGTTTGCTCCATTCGTTGGGTGTGTGGTTCTCTTTTCCTTAAGTGGTTCAAGTGTTTTTTTCAACCGTCTCCCTTGTATTTCTATTTGTGTGATACTGGGCCTATTTTGGTCATGATCGCTCCCGGGACCCACTTAGGGTCAGCACCGAAATTCTTCATGTAAACAAAATCACCCACAGCAAATAATCTTTCAACTTTCTTTGAAATTGGTGCCTTTTCTTTTTGTTTAATTTTGCCTCCACCCTCCTCACCAAATTTGGAAAAGTAAGGTCCAATTGCATTCTAAAGCGCCTTCCCATTAGCAGCTGGTGGGTGTAACACCTGTGGTGATGTAAGGCGAGGCACGATAGGTGAGTAGGAACCAGGCCTGGAGTTGTAAAGGGGCTGAAGACTGCTTTATCATGGCAGCCTTGAATGTTTGGATGGCTCTCTTAGCCAGTCCATTTAAAGCAGGATGGAAGGGGACAGTTCAAATATGTTGAATGTTGTTGGTCCTCATAAAATGTTGAAGTTCTTCACTTGTAAAAGCAGTCCCATTATCTGTGATCAGGACCTCAGACAACCCATGGGTGGGGATTTTCTCGACCATTGCTGATGAGCTTGTGGATTTCATTTTGTGCATTTCTTGGAGTGAGTATCATTGATAAGCAAGAACATGGAGCCGATAAACGGGCCAGGGAAATCGATATGTGGTCTTAGCCAGGCGTGGCCTGCGTGCATGAGGACCGTAGACGAGAAGTGTTGATGCATTTGACACTGGTGTCATGGGAGTGCCCCTTTAAGAAATGTTTTGTCTTATTCAGGGCTTCAGTGATGTCATTGTGTGGGTGGAGCTGGGCTGTGGCTCTGAGTTTTACTTTCGCTTTGGTTTGGGCTTGTTTGTGGCTCTGAGTTTTTTGCTTTCGTTTTCACATTTGGCTGCTGGATTCAGACCGAGAAGTCTTGTCGTGTCTCTCGATCCTCATTTGAAAAGCTGTTCCCAAACTGCTTGATAACTTAAAAGAGATAACTGCCTTCTGGAAGGAATTCAAACCTGCTGTTTTGGAAAGGACACAAGAGTATCCATATGCTTGTCTTAAAGACAGTAAGAGTGCTGTGTGCTGGGCCACACCTTTGAAAAGGGGGCACTGGTTTATGGGATCCTGTTATTAATTGAAACAGCTTAAGGGGGAAATTTATTAAGTATTATACATGAGTACTGTGGCTGTGTGGGATATTTATGTTTGTAGTCGATAATAATGCTTACTGTGTGTGGTTGTAAAAATGTTAACGGAATTTGTTTTTGATTAAAAGTGCTTAAGGCTCTGTTGAATAACACTTGAAAGGTAGGCCCTTGTGCTCATCGTAACCAAAATCAATAAACAATTGTCGGTCAGGTGAACTCCATGATATACTTTGGAGTTTTCTAATCCCTGGCCCATAACACTGGTCATACTGTTTGGCCCATCGTGTTTGCAATCCGAACATTGCTGATCTGATCCTGGCCTTCTCCATAACCCTTCAACCCATTACCAATTAAACGTCTGTCTCACTCCTTATATTTACTGACTGTCCCAGCATCCACTGCACTCTGGTCGTGAATTCCACAGATTTGCACCCTTTGGGAGAAAGTTTCTCCTCAACTCTGTTTAAATTTATCCTGAGACAATGGCCTCTCATTCTAGAATTCACCACAAGAGGAAGCATCCTTTTATCATCTTGTAGATCTCAATTTGATCCCTTCACATTCTTCTAAACTCTAAAACTGTTCAATCTCTCTCCATACGACAAACCCCTCGGGCAGGATTCTCCAACCCCCTCGCCGGGTCGGAGAATCGCCAGGGGGCGGCGTGAATCCTGCTCTGACGCCGGCTGCCGAATTCTCTGGTGCCGTTTGTTTTTTTTGGCGGGGTGGGGATCACGCCGCGCTGGTCGGGGGCCGTTGGCAATGCCCCCCCCCCCCACCCCCACCCCCACCCCCCCGGCGAATCACTGGGCCCCAATGGGCTGAGCAGCCGCCGTTTTCGGCCGGTCCCGCCGGAGTCAAATGGACAAGGTCCATACCGGTGGGACCTGGCTCTGAGGCGACCTGCGGAGTCCTTGGGGGGCGTGGGGGGATCCAGCCCCGGAGGGGGGCCCCCACAGTGGCCTGGCCCGCGATCGGGGCCCACCGATCTGCGGGTGGGCCTGTGCCATAGGGGCACCCTTTCCCTCTGCGCCGGCCTGTGTAAAGCTCCGCGATGGCAGGCGCGGAGAGGAAATTCCCTGCGGGATCACGGCAGCGGTTCTGCGCATGCGCCAGAACACACCGGTGCTCCTGCGCATGCACCAACTCGCACATGCGCAGAGGCGCTAGCGTCAACACGAGCATGCGCAGTGGCCTCCTTCAACGCGCCAGCCCCGACGCAACATGTTGCACGGCTACAGGGGCTGGCACGTAGAAAAGCAGGCCCCCAGCCAGAGAGACCTGCCCGCCGATTGGTGGGCCCCGATCACAGGCCAAGCCACATCGGAAGTCCCCCCCCCCCCGGATCCCCCCCCCCCCCCCCCCCCCCCCC
Source organism: Scyliorhinus canicula (assembly GCF_902713615.1). NCBI lineage: Eukaryota > Metazoa > Chordata > Chondrichthyes > Carcharhiniformes > Scyliorhinidae > Scyliorhinus > Scyliorhinus canicula. Next base: position 121,609,900 of record NC_052154.1, on the reverse strand, counting down.
CCCCTCCCAGGCCGCCACCTGACCCTTCAAAGCCGAGGTCCTGCCAGCTCAGAGCAGGCTAGAACGGCGCAGGCGGGACTAGTTTTTCTTTTTTACGGCCGCTCAGCCCATACGGGCCGGAGAATCGCAGGGGGGCCGCGGAGAGCGGCCTGCCACCGGCGCGTGCCAACCACGCCGGTGCCAATGGTGCCAATTCTCTGCTCTGCGTGCCGGCGTCGGAGCTCCTTGGGCCGGTCATGGGATTCTCCGGCTGGGCCAAGAGCTGGGAGAATCCTGCCCTCTATTTTCCTCCAAGCCCTTTCCAACAGTATAAAACCCATCATATTCCTTCCCGTCTTCAGCACTGAAGCAGAGACGGGCAGCTAACTCTGTTTTTCTCTCCTCTGCTGTGTTTTTCTAGCATTTTCTATTTTTATTTCAGATATTCAGCATTTTGCTTTTATGTGAAAAATGTTAGCTGCAGATGTGGTTGGAAGTACATCTCTGAGTCAGATATGGCGGCAAGGTTGCGAACAGCCTCAGACAGTTGCCGGGCAGAGAGATGGCGTTGGTAGCTGGGGAACAGTTTGTGTTGGGCATGGACAGTGGAGTGAATTTCTGCACATCAAGGACTGGATGTCAGACGAGCAGTTTCACAAGAGCTATTGGAGGGATTAAGAGAAGTGGTGATTGGGTAGAACTGGGTCTTGTGAGTAACATGTGGAAGTTAATATTGTGTTTTTGAATGATGTTGCTGAGAGGCAGCACAAAGATTTGAGAGATAGAAGACTGACAATGATAGATCCTAGGGGGATATAGATGTAATGCTGTATGAGGGGGAAGATGAGCCTTAGCAGCCTGTGCCCTGGCTGCTACTGGATTAGAATGGAGCCAGGTCAGTATAGTCCCACCCAACTGGACGAGAGTGAAGAGGTGTTGGGGTAGATGGTGTGGTCAACCGTGCCAAAGGGTGCAGACATAGAGGATAGTTTACCTTTTGTCACAGTCACCCAGGATATAATTTGTGACTGATGAGAGCCTTTTGAGGACTGTGGCAGTGGTGGACATCAAATTAGAGGAGCTCGAGCAAGGTAGTCAATGAAAAAAATGTGGGAGGCAGCAGCATATTAATGGTGACTGGTTGGTGAGGAAAATTGGGTGATGTTCCATTAGTTAGTGAGTTATTCACCCTGTTCCTGGTGGGGCATAAATCTGCAACAGTGTTCTTCCTTGTCTTGTGCCTTGCCCCATGTAAACCCATCCCTTCCAGTCTAGTCAAGACAGTCCTATGCCATGTGGTTTTTGACCTGTCATGTGAGTGTCCCTTTAAGAACGCTTTGGTCTTGCCACATGACCTGTAGCACAGCTTCAGTAATGTCATTTGTGGGTGAAGCTGGGCTGTGGCTCCCAGGTGAGAGGGGGGCCTAGGTTTTTGGCTTTCAGTTTTGCTTTGTTGCTTTGGACTGCAGAAGAGAAGCAGTGTTCCCCTGTTTTCATTTTAAAAGCTGTTCCAGGGAACTGAAAGCACATTGGGTGTGGCAAACTCCCTTAGTAACTGTAAAGATAGAGTTTCTTTTCGGAAGGAGTTTTTGAATCTGTTGGTTGTGTCATAATATCCACTCGTGTATATCATGAGGTGCAGACAGGCAGTGATTAACACACAGGATAACCAATGAACACACATGACACAGAACAACCAATCACCAGACAGGACACCACCACTATCAAGCCCACAGGGCATTAAGTCTCTTCCTCTCTCACAGGGCGCGGCTAGGGAGATAGTCACAGTGCACAGGCCAATGAACATCATCACCATGTGGTAGAGAGCTAGTCTGGCCAAGCCAGTAGGAGGTTATCAGTTAGGTTAATAGAGTGTCAACCCACAGCAGATTATGTACAGCAATCAACAGGTTGAATAAAACAGTGTTGGACCATCTCCTGTGTCGGAAGCCTGTTTCTCGTTTCACTGCATCCAGTTGCAGTCGATGTCAGACCAACACAGATAACACATCAGGTTGGAGGCTGTATCTCAGGGAAAGGGCCAGTCCCATTCAATTGAGATTAGTCTGCTGGGCCATGCCCTTTAAAGGAGTTTTGGTTTATTGGAATTTGTATTGAATAGGAACAGTTACCCAGAGGGATTCATTAAATGTTATATACATAGATTACTGCAGCTGTTGCGTTTCTTTATGTTGTAATTGATAAATTCTTTCTGTGTTTTACATATGTTAACTACATTCCTATAATAAACTTTGTTTTGATAAAAGTGCCTGCGAAGTCTGATGAATCACACCTGAAGTGAAGGTTCTTGTGCTCATCCTAGCCAAATTCAATTAAAAGCTATAGTCAGGTGAACTTCACAATAACTTTGGAGTTTCTACCCCCTGGCCTGTAACACCTGCCTCATCTAAGTTTCCCAGTTGGTGTCTGTCTCAGAGCAACCTTCGGTCTTCATTCTTGGGCCCTCCTCAGCACATGTCCGAATCTTACCCAGCGCTTCTTGTTCTCAAGGGTGTTTCATTAATATAGTTGAGGGAGGGGGGTGGGTGGGTGAAATAACATTTAGTTCAGTCTGATACTGTTGTTTGAGGAGAACAGGATGTCTCATTTCATTCTATACCATTGTTCATGATGCCTATCTCTCTTTCATGAACATGCACCCAGGCAATGCAACAGAACAATTAATTTAATGTCTTTGAATCTTTCATTACATGACTGATACTGGAAGATACCTTGTTATAAATGGTTACTGTATCGTGTGTGCTTTGACAATTGCTATATTAAACTCTCCAAGGTTACTTCCAAGGTTAACTCCATCAGAACTGGTGCTCACTAATGCAATTTTCTGGATTTTCTGCAGCTTAAAATAACTGCACCAATTTATAAATCACTCAGACTTCAGCCATTTCATATCTAGTGCCTGTTTGATGAATTGCCAAGTTTAAATTCGATACTCCAAGCAACTGGGTAATTCCACCATTGGGTGTTGGTGTACATGGGTGCTCCTGTATGTGTGTATATAAACTACGTGTAGATTTGCTTTCTAAATTTTCTAGTGATTACTTAAGAAATGCATGATGATAAAAGTGTAAAATTCTTGGTTGAAGAATATCTTAACACTAAACCATGCTCCTCTTCCTCTCGATGACTAAATATCAATGTTGTGTCCATAATTTGTCAATTGGAGGCAGTCCACGAGCAGAGAATAAGTTCAGAGCTCTCTTTGAGATAGCAGTGTGAATGGAGAGCGCTTCGTCAGCCCGTCATTCCCATTATGATGTTGCATTGTGGAACATTCTGCAGAAAAGCCACATGTTGCTCTGGATCTGCAGTTTTTCGAGCACAAAACGCAGTAACTCAGTTGGTTGAGATGCAGTGAGGAGCATTCGTAGAGCTTTGTCCTCTGTCTCTTGAGTTGACTGGAACATAATTTTCCTTTTAAGACTTGGTAAATCATAGAATTTACAGTGCAGAAGGAGGCCATTCAGCCCATCGAGTCTGTACCGGCTCTTGGAAAGAGCACCCTACCCAAGGTCAACAACTCCGCCCTATCCCCATAACCCAGTAACCCCACCCAACACTAAGGGCAATTTTGGACACTAAGGGCAATTTATCATGGCCAATCCACCTAACCTGCACATCTTTGGACTGTGGGAGGAAACCGGAGCACCCGGAGGAAACCTACGCACACACGGGGAGGATGTGCAGACTCCGCACAGACAGTGACCCAAGCCGGAATCGAACCTGGGACCCTGGAGCTGTGAAGCGATTGTGCTATCCACAATGCTACCGTGCTGCCCAAAAGAAAGACATAGGAAATTTATTCTCAAATGTTGCCTGCATGCTGATTGTAACATGGAAATCTAACCTTCAATACAATGGAAATTGTCTCCAAATTAATGTTCTTGATTTTTCTGGGGCTTTTTTTGCCTCCTCAGAGAGGTTAAGTGTACTAGCATTGATAAGTGTTTTCTAAACGGCACATGTGCAATGCTGTGATATATTTGGCTTTATTTCTAGTTATGAGTGGGAAGACCATTGACAGCTGAAGTAGCAGACTGTCCTATGGATCCCCTTTTAGTGGCTGGCTAATTGCTTCATTTATAAAGGTTAAAGGTAACAGTTTACAGTCATGCGCAGATGAACAATATAATCAAACTGCAGAATATATTTGAAAGCTGGAAGATGATACTCCTGAATACTAAAGAACCGGATGTTTTAACGGAGTAATAGAATGAAGGAATAAATACAAAGAAGCACCCCTGCTCCTGTACTAAATCTGGCATCTTTTGTTTTTCTTGCTCATCAGATTGATGCATGGGAAATGGCTCTTTCCCTTCCGATGGCAGAAGTGGGAATTTCCCAGGCAAAGGGAGGCAGGAATGGGTGCAGGCAAAGGGTTAAATCCCTGAAAATAATGTACGGTCAGCAGCCTTGTTGCATTCAGCCCTCTTCTGGGTTTGAAAGTATATGAACAAGAAGTAGGATTAGGCTATTCAGCCCCTCCGGCCTCCTCTGCCATTTGATAAGATCATGGTTGATCTGATAGTAACCTCAAATATGCATCCCACCTACCCACCAATAACATATCACCCCAATAACATACCACCTACCCCCCAATAACATGTGAATGTTTGTGGAAGGGGAGCAATCAAGTGGACTGCTTTGTCATGGATGGTGTCGAGCTTCTTGAGTGTTGCCGGAGCTGCACTCGTCCAAGCAAGTGGAGAGTATCCCATTACACTCCTGACATGTGGCTTGTAGATGGTGGACAGGCTTTGGGGGGGACAGGAGGTCTGTTAGGATTGCCTTAGGATTCCTAACCTTTGGCCTGCCCTGGTAACAACAGTATTAATATGGCTAGCCCAGTTTAGTTTCTGATCAATGGTAACACCCTGGATTTTGACTATGGAGGATCCAGCGATGATAATGCCATTGAAGCTATATCAATACAGTGACACGATAACCCTTAACTGCTTTCTTTACTTTCACTCAAACATCAAAAACCATCTCTGGTCCCAATTCACTTTTTCCCACCCGCTGCATAATTATACCTCATTGGGTGATAGCATTATGCAATTTGCCGCAGAATCCAGTGATCTGGGAGATGTATATTGGATTGTCCTGGAGCACAATGACAACCCATCAAGGTTCATGATGTACACCTTGAAGATACCTCTGGCATGTCTTTCATAATCCTTACTCTAGCTATTTTCCCCTGGCATTGTGTCCCCGTTCTTTGTGCAGTTTGGATGATAGCAGGAGACCTTTGATGAAAACTTGTCTGTCTATCATCCCTTTGTTCCTATTCTTCCTCCTAATAACATTTAGGGATTCTAATTGGAATACGCATAGCCCAATTTATTGTACCACAAAATCAAACGGACAATACCAAACTCTTGCACAAGCACTTGACACCCAAAATCTATTTGAAAGAATTAGCCATACCCCATGTACACTATGTAGCTCTGTTTACATTTGGAAAGCTTACATTGATGCGTGGGTGTCTATTTTATCGGGATGTGATTGATGACAAGAACATGTAGCAGTAGTTTCCTTTTCCCAAGTTCTAGCCAATTTGATGTTGCTGAACCGCTGGTGATCTCCATAGCTACTTTAGCTGTTAACACTCCATTTTTATTCTTTTTATTCTAGTTGGAAGAGAGATACCTCCCAGGCCTCTTGTCAGCATTGTCTGTTTAGCCTCCAGGAGATGTGAAAATAGTCTCATTGAGGGCTGGTTGGATCTGTTCTAAATCTATCCTATGCGGCATGATTGAATTGCCAAACAGCACAGTGGAAGTTGTCCTCAGTATCAAGAAAGGTCTTTGTCTCCACAAAGACTGCAGGTGGTCACTGCTACCATAGACATCTTGCCCACATCTGTGATAAGTACATTGGTGAGGATGATGCCAAATGGGGCTTTCCCTTGTAACTTCTCCTGCCACCTTTCTGAGGCTCAGACTGGCAACAAGATTCCTCAGGATTTGGCAGCTTGATCAATAGTGCTGCTCGTGAGGTAATCTTAGTGATGGGCATTGAAATTTCCCACCCAGCACACAATCTGTGCCCTTGTTATCCTCCTTGCTTTTTCCAAATGGTGCTCCGCGTGGAGGAGTATTGATGCATCAGCTGAGGCAGGGTAGTGGGCGGTAATCGGCAGTAGGTTTACTTGCTATGTTTAACCTGATGCAGTGCAATTTCATGCGGGCCCGAGTCAGTGTTGAGGACTCCCTAAGCCACTCCCTCCCAACTGTATACCACTGTTCCAGCACCTCTGGTCATTCTGTCCTGCTGGTGGGAGAGGACCTGCCCAGGGATGGTGATGGAGGAGTCCGGGACATTGTTTGAAAGCTCTGACTTGGTGAATATGACATTGGCATGCAGTAGCTTGGCCAGCCTGTGAGATAACTCTCCCAGTGTTGCTTTGTATCCAGGTGCTAATAAGGATGACATTTAGCAGAATCAAAAAGGCAGGATGTGCCCATGTCGTGTTTGTGCATAAGCTGATGCCAGGCGGCCGTCCAATTTTGCAATAGATTTTTTTTGTTGTTGTAGTGGTTTGGTATGTCTAGTTTGCTGTCAGTCCAACTATGTTGCCGTGGGATGGAAATCACATTTGAAGTCCGATCGGGTTAGGGTGCCGGATTTCCTTCCTTTAAAAGTACATTAGTAAATCAGACAATTATGGCAGTCCATTCGTTTCATAGCCACCATTACAGATTCATTTAGTTGACTGAATTTAAATTGCTCACCGATCATGGTGGGATTTGAACTTCTCTCTAGATTATTCATCCTGACCTTTGGATTATAAATCCAGTGATATAGCCACTCTGCTACCATACCCTCATTCCAGTTATCTCTAGGTAGACTCCCTTATCATATCTACCACCTTCTGTTAGCCTACAAATTCTTTACTTTCAGCTGGGTGTCCCTGCATTACTGTTGGAATGTGGGTTTGATCGGGCACTGGTAATGGTGGGTGCACACTTCAGAGGAACAAGTTGCTCTGTGGGACTACACTGTGGCAGAATCGGGGACCAATACTGCTGTCAAAATGCTGGATTGTTTTGGGTGAGAGCACATTCATTTGTTAAATTGAAGGACAAACAGGTTATCTTGAGGGAAATTTAATGCAAATTTGTTCTGAGATTTGGCTGTTTGCAAAAGCTGAGCAGACAACCTGACATTGAAATCTGATGCCAGTAGCTTTCAGCTGAGGAATGTTTTTAAATATCCCAATTAAATGTTAAAGTATTAACCGGTTGGTTGCTGCTGTGCAGTGCCGAAATGGGTCAAAACTGATCCAAACTGATGCAAGGCAAATTTAGAACTTGAGTTTGAAACTTCATAAATGTAAAATGAGCTCCCAGATTGAGGTGTAATTAGCAGGCACTTGAGGCCCTTTCAGGATGGATGACAAAGATGGGCTGAATGGCCTCTCTTAATTGGATTATTTTGTGATTGTCAGTTGGCAAAATGGAAGAAAGTCTCAAATGGTGGCTGCAGTTTAGAATCCTTTTCTAGCATGATGAGATAGGGGAACTGAACTGCTTTTAGTAACGATTCTCGCATGACAAGGTGGTGCAGTAGTTACCACTGCTGCCTCACGACGCTGAGGACCCGGGTTCGATCCCGGCTCCGGGTCACTGTCCCTGTGGCGTTTACACATTCTCCCTGTTGCTGCGTGGGTCTCACCCCACAACCTAAAGATGTGCAGGTTAGATGAATTGGCCACTTTGAATTGTTCCTTAATTGGGGAAAAACAATGAATTGGATACTCTAAATTTAGATAAAACAACAAACCAGGGTATCTGGTTTGAAATATATATTTTTTGAGGTTTTATGACAGAATATTTCTGATGGCTTTAGTCACTGAATTTGGTCAATTTTCTCCGTGTTTGATCATGCCAGCAATCTTGTCCAGTCTGAATTGCATCTCCTGAGGGATATTGATGTGGAGAGGTTTGTGTTCGAAGATTGTTCCACCTTTTGAAGGGTGATGCATGTATGATAGCGAACATACTGTGATGGGAGAAACTTGATTTTCTTTTTGACAAATTAGAAAAATATATTGGTACATGGTCGGAGGCATAAATTTGCTGTCACAATCCCTTATGTGCCAAAAAGGTTGCTCCTTGTTGCTGTCGTATAATGCATCCTTTCAGAATGGATTGATGCTGCATCACACAACCACCAGAGCAGATTTCTCCCTCTCTTAATGGTTGAATGATGGGGACTATCTGTTTTTGGAAGACACCTGAAACTATGTTTGCACAATTCCTAGCAGTGATTTACTTACAAAACCCAAGATGCAGTTGATAATTTTAGTCCGAAGTTAATTTGTTGCATTGCATCATTACCTTTCTAATGAGCATTTCTTAAACTGCTCGGTAGCTGCCGCTCCTTTGGGTGTAAACATCAAAACATTTTTATGTCCTGTTCAAATTTGCCCATGAATAAAATGCATCTTTTCTTTTAACGGACTTGAATTGGTGGCCTGTTGTTGTTTTTGTTATCATTTAGCCAGAATTGTCTACGTTTTGGGAAGTTTGCAAGGTATATGGTGAGGCAGGCTTTTACTTGCTTGTAATAAACCCAGGAAAGCTGGACCCCCCCCCCAGAAGCAGTCTAAAATATAAGCAGAAAATACTCAGCCAATGTCATTCTCCCTCCTGTCTGTATATCATTGAACCGCCACTTCTGGTTGGTCCGTCTTGCCACTGGTGCAGGATACATCTGGGATCATGATGATGGTGGAATCAGGGTTTAAGGTGTGATTTGGTGAATAACACTTTCAGATTGTTGCTTGACCTGTCAGTGGGATAGTTCTACCAGCTTTGGCACAAGTTCAGACGCTAATGATTAGTACATTTTGCAGGGCTAATTGAACAGGTCGCTGCTGTAAGGTCCATCTGGTTTTATTCTTCTTCGACTTTTCTGAAATACAATTAAGTGGCTTACTGGGTATTTCTGAGGGCAACCACATTGCTGTGGGTCTGGAGTAGAATGTAGGCCAGACCAAAGATTTCCTTCCCTGAAGGGCATTGGTGAATCAAATGTGCATCAATACTGAGACTAGCTTTTTAATTCCAGATTTATTCATTAATTGAATTTAAATTTCCCCAGGTTCATTTGGTGGGATTTGAATTTGTTTCTCTGGGGTACTAGTCTGGGCCTCTTCACTGCTCGACCAGTGGGCATTGTGCTACAATTCTCGTCTAGTGCCTGGGTTATGCAGAAGCTGGCAGTAATGCTTCCATTTTGAACGAAAACACAAATTAACTCTGGTGAGAAAGGAATTTTTGACCAGGACTGACCCCACAAGACATAATAATAATCTTTTTAATTGTCACAAGTATGAAGTTACTGATATAAGCCACTAGTCGCCACATTTTGTCGCCTGTTCAGGTAAGCCGGTACGGGAATTGAACCTGCGCTGTTCTGCATTACAAACCAGCTGTGTAACCCACTGAGCTAAACAGACCCAGATAATCTTTTATTGTCACAAGTAGGCTTACATTAACACTGCAATGAAGTTACTGTGAAAAGCCCCTGGTCGCCACATTCCGGAACCTGTTTGGGTACATGGAGGGAGAATTCAGAATTCTCAGCTGGTACGGGAATTGAACCCACATTGCTGGCCTTGTCCTGCATCACAAACCAGCTGTCTAGCCTACTGAGCTAAACCAGCCATGTTCTCCTGGCGGTGGTCCATTGATTATAGTGCCGGACAAGCAACCCCGATGTCGGTGTTCAAATCCCGTCATGATGTGTTGTGAAAATAAAATCAATAAACCTGACACATTTTTGTGAAAATCCAATTGATTGATTAATGTTATTCGGGAAAGACGCCTCTAACTCCAGTCCAATCCTACACCATGTGACTGACGTTGAAGCCAACAAAAGGTGGTCAATAAACACTGCATTGTCTGGGTTGCAAGAACAAATAGCAATTTGTACAAAAGAAAAGTGCTGAGTCACCTGCAACCATATTGATGGCAAATCAATTGTTCCTCAGATGCTTCCATGAGATGTTTGTAAGATTAAAATGGCTGCATCAGTCTGGGATTTTAAAATCTCCACAATATTCAATATCTTTAATGCTTGTGCAAGAGTGTCATAAAAGAAACCTTGGGCTCTATTTAATTTATTCTTTTAAATTAATTTAGAGTACCCGATTATTTTTTTTCCAATTAAGGGGCAATTTGGCATGGGCAATTTGGCATGGCCAATTCACCAACCCTGCACATCTTTGCGTTGTGAGGGTGAGACCCACGCGAACACTGGTAGAATGTGCAAACCCCACACGGACAGTGACAGGGGGCCAGGATTGAACCTGGGTCCTCGGTGCTGTGAAGCAGCAGTGCTAACCACTGCGTCACCATGCTGCCCCAGCTCTATTTCATTTATATCTGGAGTGAGCTAGGGAGCTCACGAGTGAAAGATAATGAGGTGATTTATAATCAGTGTCATGAATGACATTTTAAAATAAAAAGTGCCCTACCCCGCCTCCCCTAGTTCCTATGTATTTGGTTTAGAAATTTAAATAATGTGGAGGAGAGCCAAGATAAGATGCTCATAAGTTAACTATCACCAAACCATTGCATTTTGGGTGCACTATTGCTCCAAGGGCCGCAGTGATTCAAGGAGAACGCTCACCACCACTACTTTGAAAGGGCAATAACTGTGGGCTTGGCAGTGTTGGCATCTGCCTCCCAAGAACAATTAATGAAAATAAATTGTTTCATGAATCGCAGACTTGAGTTTTCTGATGAACATATTCTGACCTGGTTTTCCTCACAAAATAGTTTTTAAAAAAAGAAAATGACTTGTGTTAGCAAGGTAGGACACAGCTGATTCAAGTTTCTTGAGTGAAGAAGAACAAAAATAGCCATTATGAATCTTAGTTAATATGCAGCATGTACAATAGCTGAATTTCAGGCAGATGTGAGTACAATGCTGATATGCATTTTGTTTTATATGATGTGTGTGTGCCCATGTGTGACTTTGTTCAATGGTTTTGTTATAGATTTTTGAGTGACTGAATGATTTTAATGGCCTCTGCACACTGGGAGATTTTTATCTGTTAAGCAAGAGCGTAGCCAGGGAAAGGGTTGGCCCACTGAAGGGCAGGGGAGGGAATCTATGTGTGGAGCCAGAGGAAATGGGTAAGGTACTAAATGAATACTTTGCATCAGTGTTCACCAAAGAGAAGGAATTGGTGGATGTTGAGTCTGGAGAAGGGTGTGTAGATAACCTGGGTCACATTGAGATCCAAAAAGATGAGATGGTGGGCGTTATGAAAAATATTAAGTTGGATAAGTCCCAGGGCCTGATGGGATCTACCCCAGAATACTGAAGAAGGCAAGAGAGGAAATTGCTGAGACCTGGACAGATATCTTTGGATCCTCACTGTCTTCAGGTGATGTCCCGAAGGACTGGTGAATAGCCAATGTTGTTCCTTGTTTAAGACGGGTAGCAAGGATAATCCAGGGAACTACGGGCCGGTCGTCCGTGGTAGGGAAATTACTGGAGAGAATTCTTCGAGACGGGATCTACTCCCATTTGGAAGCAAGGGGTCGTATTAGTGAGAGTCAGCACGGTTTTGTGAAGGGGAGGTTGTGTCTCACTAACTTGATAGAGTTTTTCGAGGAGGTCACAAAGATGATTGATGCAGATAGGGCAGTGGATGTTATCCATATGGACTTCAGTAAGGCCTTTGACAAGGTCCCTCATAGCAGACTGGTACAAAAGGTGAAGTCACACGGGATCAGAGGTGAGCTGGCAAGGTGGACACAGAACTGGCTAGGTCATAGAAGGCAGAGAGTAGCAATGGAAGAGTGCTTTTCTGATTGGAGGACTGTCACTAGTGGTGTTCTGCAGGGATCAGTGCTGGAACCTTTGCTGTTCGTGGTATGTATAAATGATTTGGAGGAAAATGTAACTGGTCTGATTAGTAAGTTTGCGGATGACACAAAGGTTGGTAGAATTACGGATAGCGATGAGGACTGTCAGAGGATGCAGCACGATTTAGATCGTTTGGAGACTTGGGCGGAGAGATGGCAGATAGAGTTTAATCCGGACAAATGTTAGGTAATGCATTTTGGAAGGTCTAATACAGGTAGGGAATATACAGTGAATGGTAGAACCCTCAAGAGTATTGACAGTCGGGCAGCACGGTGGCACAGTGGTTAGCATTGCTGCCTACGGTGCTGAGGACCTGGGTTCGAATCCCGGCCCTGGGTCACTGTCTGTGAGGAGTTTGCACATTCTCCCCGTGTCTGCGTGGGTTTTCGCCCCCACAACCGAAAGATGTGCAGGTTAGATGGATTGGCCACGTTAAATTGCCCCTTAATTGGAAAAAATAATTGGGCACTCTAAATTTATTTTAAAATTTTTTTTAAAAACAAGAGTATTGACAGTCAGAAAGATCTAGGTATGCAGGTCCACGGGTCACTGAAAGGGGCAACACAGGTAGAGAAGGTAGTCAAGAAGGCATATGGCATGCTTGCCTTAATTGGCCGGGGCATTGAGTATAAGAATTGGTAAGTCATGTTGCAGCTGTATAGAACCTTAATTAGGCCACACTCGGAGTATAGTGTTCAATTCTGGTGCCGCCCTACCAGAAGGATGTGGAGGCTTCAGAGAGGGTGCAGAAGATATTTACCAGGATGTTGCCTGGTATGGAGGGCATTAGCTATGAGAAACGGTTGAATAAACTTGGTTTGCTCTCACTGGAACAATGGAGGTTCGGGGCAACCTGATAGAGGTCTTCAAAATTATGAGGGGCATAGACAGAGTGGATATTCAGAGACTTTTTCCCAGGGTAGAGGGGTCAATTACTAGGGGGCATAGGTTTAAGGTGCGAGGGGCAAGGTTTATAGGAGATGTACGAGGCAAGTTTTTTTACACAGAGGGGGGTGCCTGGAACTCGCTGCCGGAAGCAGGGACGATAGTGATATTTAAGGGGCATCTTGATAAATACATGAATAGGATGGGAATAGAGGGATACGGACCCCGGAAGTGTAGAAGATTTTAGTTTAGACGGGCAGCATGTCAGCTCAGGCTTGGAGGGCCGAAGGGCCTGTTCCTGTGCTGTATTTTTCTTTGTTCTTTGTTATTTTGACATATTAATTTCCTAACTTAAATATCACTTTTCCTAAATATTTTCACAGGTTGACCATAAAAGAGTGCCTCCGATAGGATGGTAGTTGGATTATCAACCTGTTCATTTCTATTAATAGCATCAGGAAATGTTTCTTGATGTGGTGTTTAATGATTATTTCAAAATTAATCTTTCCCCATGTCCCTGTGTTGACTCCTATAGTTCTTTCATTCACTCAGGCTTGATTTGAGCATTTTTGGCAGCACTTGACTCTTCCTCAAAGGCATTAGCCAAAACTGGATTATCATCTTTATAAGGGAAGGGCAAGACAGCACAGTGACGCAGTGGGTTAGCCCTGTTGCCTCACGGCGCCGAGGTCCCAGGTTCGATCCCGGCTCTGGGTCACTGTCCGTGTGGAGTTTGCACATTCTCCCCGTGTTTGCATGGGTTTTGCCCCCACAACCCAAAGATGTGCAGGCTAGGTGGATTGGCCATGCTAAATTGCCCCTTAATTGGAAAAAATAAGGGAAGGGCAAAATGAAGTATCAAAGGGATGGAAATGGAGTTTCAGTGCTTATACACTAACGATTTGCATGTTGGTCTACTCCCAGGAACAGTTTTTTTAAATATAATTTTTATTGGAATTTTTTACAGAAAATATAAAACATAACGACAAACAATGAAATGCAACAAAATAACCCATAATAACTGTGACACCCCCAGACCGTATCGACGCATGTATCACATCCCCCCAACCCCAATGAACAACAAAAGAACTTAAAAATATATTAAAATTAAATAAACAAACAAATAGTCATTGTCTGCCCCCTCCCCTCCCCCTTTTCCCTCCCCTTCCCCCCTCCCCCCGGGTTGCTGCTGCTACTGTCCCTGTACCCTATCGTTGAGCCAGAAAGTCGAGAAAAGGCTGCCACCGCCTAAAGAACCCTTGTACTGACCCTCTCAGGGCGAATTTGACCTTCTCTAGCTTAATGAAACCCGCCATGTCATTGATCCAGATCTCCACGCTTGGGGGCCTCGCATCCTTCCATTGTAGCAAGATCCTTCGCCGGGCTACTAGGGACGCAAAGGCCAGCACACCGGCCTCTTTCGCCTCCTGCACTCCCGGCTCCACCCCAACCCCAAAAATCGCGAGTCCCCATCCTGGCTTGACCCTGGATCCCACCACCCTCGACACCGTCCTCGCCACCCCCTTCCAGAACTCCTCCAGTGCCGGGCATGCCCAGAACATATGGGCATGGTTCGCTGGACTCCCCGAGCACCTGACACACCTGTCTTCACCCCCAAAGAACCTACTCATCCTCGTCCCAGTCATGTGGGCCCGGTGCAGCACCTTGAATTGGATGAGGCTAAGCCGCGCACACGAGGAGGAAGAATTAACCCTCTCTAGGGCATCAGCCCATGTCCCGTCTTCGATCTGTTCCCCCAGTTCCCCCTCCCACTTAGCTTTCAGCTCCTCTACTGACGCCTCCTCCGCCTCCTGCATAACCTTGTAGATATCAGATATCTTCCCCTCTCCGACCCAGACCCCCGAAAGCACCCTGTCGATCACCCCCCTCGCGGGAAGCGAAGGGAATCCCTCCACCTGCCGCCTAGCAAATGCCTTTACCTGCAGATACCTGAACATGTTCCCCGGGGGAGCCCAAATTTCTCCTACAACTCCCCCAGACTCGCAAACCTCCCATCAATAAGCAGGTCCCTCAGCTGTCTGATGCCCGCTCTGTGCCAACCCTGAAATCCCCCATCAATGTTCCCCGGGACGAACCTATGGTTCCCCCTTAATGGAGCCTCCATCGAGCCCCCCACTTCTCCCCTATGTCGCCTCCACTGCCCCCAAATCTTGAGGGTAGCCGCCACCACCGGACTCGTGGTATACCTCATAGGAGGGAGCGGCCACGCCGCCGTTACCAAGGCCCCCAGGCTTGTATCCCCACAGGACGCCCTCTCCATCCGTTTCCATGCTGCCCCCTCCCCCTCCATCACCCACTTACGCACCATCGACACGTTGGCCGCCCAGTAATACCCCGAGAGATTGGGTAACGCTAGCCCCCCCCATCTCTGTCCCGCTCCAAGAAGACCCTCTTCACCCTCGGGTTCCCATGCGCCCAAACAAAGCTCATGATGCTGCTAGTCACCCTTCTAAAAAAGGCCCTAGGGATAAAGATGGGCAAACACTGAAAAAGGAACAAGGACCTTGGGAGAACCGTCATTTTGACGGACTGCACTCTACCCGCCAATGATAGCGGCACCATGTCCCACCTTTTAAATTCCTCCTCCATCTGCTCCACCAGCCTGGTAAAATTAAGCTTATGGAGAGTCCCCCAACTCCTGGCCACCTGCACCCCCAGGTATCTGAAACTCTTCACTGCCCTCTTAAATGGGAGTCTCCCAATTCCCTCCTCCTGATCGCCCAGGTGTACTACAAATACCTCACTCTTGCCTAAATTTAACTTCTAGCCCGAGAAGCCCCCAAATTCCGCTAACAGCCCCATCACCCCCGGCGTTCCCCCCTCTGGATCCGCCACATACAACAGCAGGTCGTCTGCATACAGCGATACCCGATGTTCCTCCCCACCCCGCACCAGACCCCTCCATCTCCCTGACTCCCTCAACGCCATAGCCAAAGGTTCAATCGCCAGTGCAAAGAACAAGGGGGACAGGGGGCACCCCTGCCTGGTCCCACGGTAGAACCTAAAGTACTCCGATCTCCTTCCATTGGTAACTACACTTGCCATCGGAGCCGCGTAGAGCAGCCTCACCCATTTGATGAATCCCTCCCCGAATCCGAACCGCTCCAGCACCTCCCACAGGTACCCCCACTCAACTCTATCAAACGCTTTCTCCGCATCCAGCGCCACCACTATCTCAGCCTCCCCCTCCACTGCCGGCATCATAATAACATTTAGCAGTCTCCGCACATTTGTATTGAGCTGCCGTCCCTTGACAAATCCTGTCTGATCCTCGTGTATCACCCCTGGCACACAGTCCTCTATCCTGGTGGCCAGGATCTTCGCCAGCAACTTAGCGTCAACATTGAGGAGCGAGATAGGCCTGTATGATCCACACTGCAAGGGGTCCTTATCCCGCTTCAGGATCAGAGAGATCAGTGCCCGCGACATCGTCGGGGGCAAAGCCCCCCCCCCCCCCCCTCCCCATGCCTCATTGAAGGCTCGCACCAACAGGGGGCCCACCAGATCCGCATACTTTTTATAAAATTCCACCGGGAACCCGTCTGGCCCCGGCGCCTTACCTGACGGCATTTGTCCAATCCCCCTGACTAGCTCCTCCAACTCTATCGGCACCCCCAGCCCCTCTACCAGCTCCTCTTGAACCCTTGGGAAACATAGCCTGTTCATGAAGCTCTCCATCCCCCCTCTCCCCATTGGAGGTTCTGACCGGTACAGTTCCTTGTAGAAGTCCCTAAAGACCCCATTTACTTCTGTCCCCTTCTGCACTACATTCCCACCCCTATCTGTCACTCCACCAATTTCCCTAGCCGCATCCCGCCTGCGGAGCTGATGCACCAACATCCTGCTCGCCTTCTCCCCATACTCATATACCGCGCCCTGCGACCTCCTCCACTGTGTCTCAGCCTTTCTGGTGGTCAACAAGTCAAATTTGGCCTGCAAACTACGCCGTTCCCCCAGCAACCCCTCCTCCGGTGCCTCCGCGTATCTCCTGTCCACATCCAGGAGCTCCCTCACCAGTCTCTCCCTCTCCTTCCTCTCCCTCCTTTCCCTATGGGCCCGGATGGAGATCAGCTCCCCCCGGATCACTGCTTTCAGAGCCTCCCAGACCATCCCCACCCGGACCTCCCCCGTGTCGTTGGTATCCAGATACCCCTCAATACTTTCCCGGACCCTCCTACACACCTCCTCATCAGCCAGCATCCCCACATCCAGGCGCCAGAGCGGGCGCTGGTCCCGCGCCTCCCCCATCTCCAGATCAACCCAGTGCAGAGCATGGTCTGAAATCGCTATGGCCGAATACTCTGCATCCTGCACCTTCGGGATCAATCCCCTGCTCAGGATGAAAAAATCTATTCGGGAATAGACCCTATGGACATGGGAGAAAAAGGAATACTCCCGCGCCCTCGGCCTCCCAAACCTCCAGGGATCCACCCCTCCCATCTGGTCCATAAACCCCCTCAGCACTCTGGCCGCCGCCGGTCTCCTACCCGTCCTTGAACTGGAACGGTCCAGTGGGGGATCCAGCACTGTGTTAAAGTCTCCCCCCATGATCAAGCCCCCTGCCTCCAGGTCCGGAATGCGGCCCAACAAGCGCCTCATGAAGCCGGCATCATCCCAATTCGGGGCATATACATTAACCAGCACCATCTTCTCTCCCTGCAGCCTACTCTTCACCATAATATATCTGCCCTCCTTGTCCGACACCACCTCAGCCGCCTCGAACGCCACCCTCTTCCCCACCAGAATCGCCACCGCCCGGTTCTTCGTGTCCAATCCTGAGTGAAAAACCTGCCCCACCCCTTCCTCAGACGAACCTTCAAGTGGGTCTCCTGGAGCATAGCCACGTCCGCCTTCAGCCCCTTCAGATGAGAAAATACCCTAGTTCTCTTAACCGGCCCATTCAGCCCCCTCACGTTCCAGGTAATCAGCTGGATCAGAGGGCAACCCGCTCCCCTCCCCCGCCGGCTAGCCATAGCTTATCGACTGCTCGCCCCAGGCCAGCTCGCCCCGCCTGACCCGTTCCCCATGGCGATAACGCCTCTCCTCTACCCCCCCGGCCCACACCAGCTCCTTCCTAGCCATTCCAGCAGCAACCCGGTATCCCCCCCACCCTCCCAGGCTAGGACCCCTCCTAGCCGCGAAGTACCCTCCATGGTACTTCCGTGAGTCAGCTGACTTCTGCTGACCCGGCAACTCCCGCCAAAACCCATCTCCTCCCGGCATGGGGTCATCCCCCTCTTGCCACACCTCCTTGGCACTGCTTCAGCGGGGGAAAGAAAACCAATGAAGGCCACGCCCCCACCTCCAGCTCCGCCCCCCCGCCCCGCAGCGCGGACATCCAGAGGAAAGCCCGCGCTTTCACACTGCCACACCCCACCCTTCTGACGCAGCTCCTCAAAATCCAGTTTCACCCAAACCCCCAGCCCCGTACAGAAGAGAACATATAAAGCACATACCCCCAACGTTCCCCACACCCATACCCAACAGACAAACCCACCCGGAAACAGAGCAAAAAGAAAACCAGCATAAAAATAACACCTGTCAAAATTGAAGAACAGCAACAGCGAAAACAGCAACGGCCATAGTGTGTCCCCAGACCCTAGTTCGAGTCCAGCTTCTCCGCCTGTACAAAGGTCCACGCCTCCTCCGTGGACTCGAAGTAGTGGTGCCGGTCCTTATATGTCACCCACAGACGCGCAGGCTGCAGCATTCCAAATCTGACCAGCTTGGCATGCAGCACCACCTTCGTCCGGTTGAACCCGGCCCGCCGCTTTGCCACCTCCGCACTCCAGTCCTGGTAGATTCGCACCACTGAATTCTCCCACTTGCTGCTCTTCTCTTTCTTGGCCCAGCGCAGCGCACACTCCCGGTCACTAAATCGATGGAACCGCACCAGCACCGCCCGCGGGGGTTGATTTGCCTTAGGCCTCCTGGCCAGCACTCTGTGAGCTCCCTCAAGCTCCAGGGGCAAATGGAAGGACCCCGCTCCCATCAACGAGCTCAACATCGTGGTCACGTACGACGGGAGATCCGGCCCCTCCGCCAGGCCCAGGATCCTCAAATTCTTTCGCCTCGTGCGAACGTCCAGCTCCTCCAAGCGGTCTTGCCACTTCTTGTCAAGTGCCTCGTGCAACTCCACTTTCCCCACGAGGACCACGGCCTCCTCCTCCCGCTCAGCGGCCTGCCGCTGCAAATCCTGAATGGCCACCTCCTGGGCTGTCTGGGTCTCAAGCAGCCTGTTGGTAGTCGCATTCAGGGAGTCCAGCAACTCAGCCTTCAGCTCCGCAAAACAGCGCAGAAGAGAGGCTTGCTGCTCGTGCGCCCACTTCCACCAGTCCTCGGGTGTTCCGCCGGCCGCCATTTTGTCTTTCTTCCCCTGCTTTTCTTGGGGAGCTGCTGCAGCTTTTTCCTTTGCCCCACTCCGGGTGAGCACCATAAATTATGGGGAATGCTCCTCTAGACACCTTCCCCCACTGGGATTCGTCGGGACAGCGTCGACTGCTGCTAGAATTCAGCTTTCATAAAGGCCCTCAAGTCAGCTTGAGACCTATAAGCTGGCCCTTCCCCCGCCTGCCTGCTTGCAGAGGCTTTTGTTTGCTGCTGCTTCCGCCCAATCTTGCACTGTTTCTGAGGGTCTGATAACCAAGAAACATCCTATTCCTGGGGGAAAGTACTCCTCGAACCTTCACCTACGCCTTTTCATCGAAATTCCAACCCATGCCGCCCAAAAAATAGCTCTTTTCTGCAACCTTAGGCAGGAGCTGTCTCTGTGTGCACACTCACTCCATGCTGCACACCGGAAGTCCCCTCCCAGGAACAGTTAGGTGACACTGTTCTCACTTCGACCACGGGCTTCATTCTCCGTTCTGGGGACTATCTGGTGTAAAGACGGTGGCGTTTTACACCAGGAAAACTGCTGCAAAATGGCCACTGATTCCCTGTTCCCGAGGGGGGTGGCTGCTAGCAGCCAGGCAGCGTAGAACCCCTAGCTCTTGCTGCCGATACGGCCTGGAGAGTTACCGGGTCCGTGGCCGTGCGTGCGCATGGCCTGAAGCGGCCGTGCCGTGCTTCATGGCAGATGCTGTTCGCCGACATGGCCCGCAAAATAGTTCCCCCCCTTCGGCCGGCTCACGTGCCCCGGACCACCCCAACACACTGCCCCCAGCACCGAATAAAGCCCTTACTGACTGTGGATCATCCCTCCCCAGACTGTGGCGGCGCTGGACTGAGTCCACAGCCACCACGCTGGGTTTGCAGCTGCCATGGAGTTCCCAACGGGTGAGAGCACACACAATCCATGCCGTTGGGAACTCAGCCGGTTGGGGACGGAGCATCACGGGGCGGTCCTCAACCAACGCTCGGAGGCCGTGGATACGCCACTTTTCAGGTGGTGGATCATCGCGCCCCCGATTTCGGTTTCATGGGGGATTCTCCGCCCCATCGCCGAATGCAATTTTGGCATCGGGGATCGGAGTCTCCAGCCCCACAACTTTAATTGAAGTGACTTTACGAAGTCAGAGTTAGGTTCCTTTGGACTTTTCTTCATCAAAAAATCAATTTACAATTTAAAATACTGTACCATGTATATGCAGCACTGTGATAGCTTAAATAACTTGGGGGAAAAAAATACACCATTAAATATTAAAAAAAATACAATAAAAATTACGGGTGCACCTATAAGTACTTTATAAATTGACCAGGGTCCATCTAGTGACAGAAGGTTGGTTGGTGCAAGTAGCAGCTGAAATCCTGGGACTACCTGCAACCACCAAACTCTGCCACAAGGTGGAGACCAGGACTTAAGTGTGAGTTCCGGAACAGAGCCAGCAGTGGAACCAGAAACTGGGTGCCACTGAAGAAAGACCCCGAGGATTAAGGTAAGAACAGAGGCTGGTGTGATGATATGGACACAGGCATATCTATGTATAACTGTACGTAGTTGCACCAATGTACATATCTGTGTATATAACAGTACCAGTGCACATAGCCACTGATCAATACATGTAATGACAGTTATGACCTCAGGCCAGGAGGTGGAACCAGACACCCATAGAGACATATATATATGTACCGGGGGGGTGGACAAGACAGGGGCACTTGGTAGGACAGACAATGGGACAGTCACATCTCTCCTTAGCTTCAGAGTAACGTAGACATAAGTGTTTGTACATAGAATTGCATAGTTACCGTTCTGCGTGTCAAGAATAAATACTTATTACATGTGAGCCTTTATGATCAGGGAAACCATAGAACACAACAGCTGGGAGAGGCGGGAGAAAGCGGGACTGAGGGTGAAGGCGGAAGCACTGTGGGAAAAGTCACGTGAGCAGGCGGGCCACAGAAGCAGTCTGTGTCAAAAGATATTAAATTGAAACTGGCAATATTGAACAGATATATTGATACTATTAAGGATGTTAAAATGCAACCAGTTTAAATGAGTCAACGTTAAACGGGGACTTCCTGTGTCGGGGTCTTTCTTCAGTGGCACCCAGTTTCTGGTTCCACTGCGGGCTCTGTTCCGGAACTCACACTTAAGTCCTGGTCTCCACCTTGTGGCAGAATAGCCTGCGTTTCAGTCAATGATGAAGCCAAGATGTTGCTGTTGACCCAGAAAGGTAAGTCTCACTTGGAGAAGTAGGATCGCACGGGGGAGTATTTTACATCTGTCATTGTGCAGTCAGGGCCTATGCAAGAGTATTTGGCAAACCTTCAGCCTGACTCTTTCCACAACCCATGACAATTCACTTTTAAAAATGAATTCAGGAATTCTGTAATCTCTGTCAGCCCCACTCTCACAACCACTAAAAATGGTTACCCTCACAGGTAGTTGTTATCAATGGCCTGCCCTCGCTCAGGCCTTGCTCTCATTGACACCTGTGCCACCAGAAGGTCACCCAAGAGATTTCTGGTGGGTTGAAAACTCTCAACGCTGAGGTAAGTGGCATTTGAAAAAAAAATATTTTTATTAAGGCATTTGTATAAACACTAAACAACCCAACACAAGGGTAAGAACAGACAGAAACCTCATAACAAATAAATATCTACCCGAACGACCCAAACTCCCTGCTGTTCCCCTCCACCCATCCGGCCTTCCCCATTTTAACCACTTTATCTTCTGCCCCCCCCCCCCCCCCCCCCCCCCCCCCCATGATGACACCTCATTTTCTTTGAAGAAGTTGATGAACGGCTTCCATCTCCGGGTAACAACATTAACTGACTCTCTTAAGCCGAACTTAATTTTCTCCAGTCTCAGGAACTCCGCCAGGTCGCTCACCCACACCCCCGGCTTTGGCAGAGCAGAGTCCCTCCACTCCAGCAAAATCCGTCTCCAGGCTACCAGGGAAGCAAAGGCCAAAACGTCGGCCTCT
The DNA here is from genome assembly GCF_902713615.1 of Scyliorhinus canicula. Classification (NCBI taxonomy): domain Eukaryota; kingdom Metazoa; phylum Chordata; class Chondrichthyes; order Carcharhiniformes; family Scyliorhinidae; genus Scyliorhinus; species Scyliorhinus canicula. Next base: position 121,587,737 of record NC_052154.1, on the reverse strand, counting down.
CTCACCCCCTGGACTCCCGGGTCTGTCACTGTCCCCACACCTGTAGGGCAGCCACCACTACCGGGCTACCGGGCTACTGGCCGGCGAGAGGCGTCGTCAACAAAGCCCTAAACTTGTGCCCCTGCAAGAAGCCGCCTCCATCCGCTCCCATACTGACACCTCCCCCACTACCCACTGCCTAACCATGGCTATATTCGCTGCCCAGTAAAAGTTCTCCAGGCCAGCCCACCCCCTGCCCCCACCCCAGACCCCGGTTCCAACAGCACCTTCTTTACCCAAAGAGACTTTCCCGCCCACTCAAACCCCGAGATCAAAGCTTTAACCTTTTTGAAAAATGATTTTGGGATGAAGTTCGGGAGGTTCAGAAAAACAAATAAGAGCCTCGGGAGTAGCATCATTTTTACTGACAGCAACCCCCCCCCCCCCCCCCCCCCCCCCCCCTCAGTGATAGTGGGAGCTCATCCCACCTCTTGAAATCCTCCCTAATCTGTTCCACCAAACGCTAGATTCAATTTGCGTAGTTGTTCCCATCCCTGCACCACCTGGATGGCCTAATATATATAGCTCACCCTCACCACCCTGAATGGCAGCTCGCCAAACCTCCTCTCCTGCCCTCTGGCCTCAATCGGGAAGCCTTCACTCTTTCCCAAGTTCCCCAGAAAACTGGCCAAACTCCGAGAATATTCAAATTCCCCCAATGCCTCCCAAAGGGTCCGAGATATAAAGGAACAGGTCGTCCGCATTTTGCGAGACACTATGCTCCACCCCACACTATCTGTCTCCAACTCCTTGATGCTCTAAGCGCCATTGCCAGTGTCTACTATTGCCAAGGCAAAGAACAAGGGGGACAGTGGGCCTTGTCCCATGGTGTAGCCTGAACTACCCCAAACCTACCCGATTTATCCGTACACTCGCTACCGGCGCCCTATACAACAAACGGACCCAGTCCACAAACCCCTGCCCAAACCCGAACCGTCCCAATACTTTGCACAAATACTCCCACTCCACCCGATCAAACGCCTTCTCCGTATCCATTGCGACCGCCACCTCCACATCCTGTCCCTTCGGGAGCATCATTATCACATTCGGTAATTTCCTGACATTCGCTGACAGATTCCTCCCCTTTACAAACCCCAGCTGTCTTCCCCTATCACCCCCAGCACACAGTCCTCAATCTGCAAGGTCCATGTCTTTGCCAGTAGTGTGGCGTCTCAATTTAACAACAATATCTGGTGATAGGATCCACACTTCTCTGGGTCTTTTTCCTCCTTTAATATTAGGGATATGGAAGCCTGTGATAATGTAGGGGGGAATTCCCCCTTATCCCTTGCCTCACTGAATGCCCTTACCAGCAGGAGCCCCAGACCTCCGGAAAATGTTTTATAAAATTCTACAGGGATCCCATCCAGGCCTGGGGCCTTCCCTGCCTGCATCGCCCCCATACCCTCTATAACCTCCACCAGTTCAAAGGAGGCCCCCAGCCCCTCCACCTGGCCCACCTCCACCTTGGGGAACTCCAAACCATCTAGGAATCCCCCCATTCCCACGTCCCCCCCTCCTCCCCACCACCACCCTCCCGGGCCGGGGTCTCCGTTTCTTTTAAAACTCCTCAAAAGCACCATTCACCCCACCGGGTGCAGTTTCACTCTTCACCTCACGCCCTTCACTTTTCTGATCTCCCTTGTCACCTCCTGCTTCCGACGTTGGTGAGCCAGCATCCTACTTGACTTCTCCCCGTACTCGTACACAGGCCCTCTGGCCCGCCGCAACTGGCCCTTCATAAGTGCCCCACTGCCTTCCCTGTGGACACCAACCCAAACTCCATCTGAAGCTTCTGCCACCCCTTCAACAACCCAGGCTCCAGGGCCTTCGAGTACCTCTTGTCTACCCGCGGAATCTCATCCACCAGCCTTGCCATCTCTGCCCGCTCCTCCTTCTCCCTATGCATCTGGATCATATCAACCACACCCCCCCTTGCCCCCGCTGACCACTGCCTTAAGGGCCTCCCATAGTGTGGTGTCTAAAACCTCACCCGCATCGTTCATTTGCACATACCCCCGGATGTCGGCCCACACCCGCTCTCACACCTTGTTCACTAGCAACCGAGGTCCAGCCTCCACTGCATACGCTGCTTCACCCCCCCCCCCCCCGCCAAAACTCCGGTCCACTTGTAAGTCCACCCAATGTGGCAGGTGGTCAGAGACCACAATCGCCAAGTACCCCGAGTCAACCACCCCCGCCAACAGCATCTTGTTCACCACAAAATAATTGATACTCGAATATACCCTGTGCATATGGGAGAAGGAGAATTCCTTCGCCTTCGGCCTCCCAAACCTCCACGGGTTCACCCCCACGCGCCCCCCCCCCCCCCCCCTCCCATGCGCTCCATGGATCCCTTCAGTTTCTTCATCACAGCTAACACCCTCCCCGACAGCGGGCTCGACTGGTCCAGACCTGGTTCAACGACCATGTTAAAGTACCCCCACCCCATAATCAACCGGTGTGAGTCCAGGTCTGGGATATTCCCCAGCACCCGCCCCTTGAAAACAACAACATCCCAGTTTGGGACATAGACGTTCACCAAGATCACTGGCTTCCAGCTTCCCCCTCACCATCACAAACCTTCCTCCCAAATCTGCAACTACATTCCCCATCTCAAACGCCACCCGCTTGCTTATCAGCACCGCCACCCCCCGTCTTTGTACCTAATCCTGAATGAAAGACTTGCCCCACCCACCCTTTCCTTAGCCTAGTCTGGTCCCTGACCTCTTGCAAAATGGCCACGTCCGTCTTCAAGCTCCTCAGATGCGCGAACACGCGCAACCGGCCCATTCAGCCCTCTCACATTCCATGTGACCAACCTGGTCAGGGGGGGCTGGTGGAATTTAAATTCATAAATACATATGGAATATAAAGGTAAAAACACAGCAATATGACCATGTAGCTAACAACGGTTGTTGTTTTAAAAAAATAACCCATCTGGTTCACGAATGCCCTTTTTGGAGGGAAATCTGCCTTCTTTTCCTGGTCTGGCCCACATGTGACTCCGGACCCACATCAATGTGGTTGACTCTTAACTGCCCTCGGAAATGACCTAGTGAGCCCCTCAGTTGTGTCAAACTGCTAAAAGTCTGAAATGGATAGACCATTGGGCCATTGACTGAGGCACTGGAAACGGCAAGGACAAGCTTTGTGACCCCATGTACCATGAAATAATTGAGAAAGCAGTTTTTTCATTTGGAAACTTGGTTGGGGTATGCACTTGGGAAAAGTAGGAGCTAGAATGTTTAGACGAACTTTAAGATTATTTTTTTAAAAAGCGGGCAGCATAATCAAAGACCCCTCCCACCCGGCTTTCTCACTCTTCTAACTTCTTCCATCGGGCAGGAGATACAAAAGTCTGAGAACAGACTCAAAAACAGCTGCTTCCCCGCTGTTACCAGACTCCTAAACGACCCTCTTATGGAATGATCTGATTAACACTACACCCCTGTATGCTTCACCCGATGCCGGTGTTTATGTAGTTACGTTGTGTACCTTGTGTTACCCTATTATGTATTTTCTTTTATTATATTTTCATGTACTTAATGATCTGTTCAGCTGCTCGCAGAAAAATACTTTTCACTGTACTTTGGTACACGTGACAATAAACAAAATCCAAATCCAAATATCAACTAATTAATCACTAACTGCAGTCCAAAGGGCTAGTTCACCAAATGTTATTAATCACATTGCTTTTAAAAATGTAATTACACCTGCTTGAGCAAGGTGCAAAGGGGTTTGAAACCGCGATGTGGGAGCAGGAAAGTTGAAATTCTCTCGGTTTTCCATGATTACTGGGAAGGTGGGGTCCACATTGCACTCTTGTGTCAGATCCCTGAGTGACCGACTGCAAAGTCAGGATTTCAGCACTAATCTGCACGTCTGGTTACCCTGAGGGCCAATGACAGCCAACGCTGACCGTCTGCGGCCCCAAAACCACACAATGTTGTTCACGGCTATTAAGTGGAAATTCACAAATATTTATTTGGTTTCTTAGGTTACTATTCATTTTTTTAAATTAAATTTAGATTTAAACGTTATACAGAATTTGATGAGGCTACATTGGGATACTCCTGGAGGTGGTATCCAAGGAAATATCCCAAGCTCCCCGGGATTGATGTGAAAACTCTCATGCCATTATTCTGAAGAAAAGTAGGGGAGTTCCCTTTGGTGTCTTGGCTTTTATTTAACCTTCAACCGATGCCACTAAATCAGATTATCTGGTCGTTAGCTATTGCTGATTGTGCAAGCTTGCTCAGTGCAAATTTGTGAAGTTGCATACATTAGACCAGTGGTGAAATTTCAGAAAATGCTTTCTTGGTTGGAGGATGCTTTGGTATTTTCAGAGGTTGTATTGTGCAGTCTCTGTATGTGTGTGTGTGTCTCTCTCTATCTCTCTCACTCTCCTGTGTCCATTATTGTAGAATCCATGGTATCATCGATTGCTTTCCTTTGTTTCCCTTGCACTCGTAGCTTAAAGGATACTCCAATCCACAGGTGGACTTTCCCAGATTTCTCTTCCGTTTTTCCCCTGAAGCTGCTGTCTGTTGATCGGGCTAAATGCCCAGAGATGCCTATTACCGTGTGTAGCTCCTTTCAAATGGAACAGCCAAGATCGTGAGTGTGGGTCGTCTGTTCAACCAGTTGAGATCTCACACACATGTTTAGGAGAAATGTCTGAATATGGTGAAGCAAATGTCCACCCTACGTGCAGGCCATGATTAGCGAACGTAACATCTCGGCTCCAAGGGAGTGAATCAGGATGTTCCTGGTCTGTACACCTACTCGTGGAGCCACTGGGAGATCTAGTTGGTGATTGACTCCTTGACTGTTTATCAAACCTGGCATTTAGATTTGATGTGTGGATCTGATATCGAAAGTACGTGACACTGTGGCACACAGCTGGGATTCCGTATTCTGAACCATTTCTTGTGCGTCTTAAATCGTTAAAAAACTGACTGAATGCACTTAGAGCAATATGGCTGCACTACCACCATTCACAGCACCACAAAATGGAGGGTGCCTGCCCACAGAATTTACCCAGCCCCAGTTATTCTATGTTTAAAGTGAGTGGTAATGGATAGAAGTAGCTTTTACATATGGTAAGCAATGAAACCTCACTCATGTCAACATTTAGGCGTGTGAATGTAAAATTTTCATAGGTTCTGTCTTGTGCATTGTCAACCCTTTCAGTAAGTATGGTGTGGTTTGCCCTTGGTTGTAGCTGTGGTGAATTATAAACACTAATAATCCACACTGTATTGTACAACATGTGTTGAGCCTGTACCTTGTATCAGATCATGTGTAGTTGCGCGGCTCTACCCATAGGGGGAGATGAGGAGCTTGTACTTGGCTCCGCCCATGGCTCCTCCCCTAACCAGAAGTATGAAGGTTGCTGTTGTGAGCCTGCCTGCCAGTTCATCAAGAGTTCATCTTGTCACAGGCAGGCTCTGTTGTAAGTCGATTAAAACCACTGTTCACTTCTAACCCCATGTCGCGTGAATTGATGGTCTCATCAGTAGCATTGTCGGATCAGATTTGGATAGGATTGTCAACGACGTCTTTTCCTGAATAACCTGTTTCCATGTTTCTTTCTGTCTCTTTGAAGCTCAAGCTCAAAATTTAAAGTTAGGCGGCGCAGGGGCGATATCAGCAAACATAAAGGGTTGCGATAACTTGAACGACCTCCTACAGAAACCTATTTTGGCTAAGTCAATTGAAAATGTAAAATCTAAGCTGTTGGGGAAGGACTGAAGCTGAACTGAGGCAGGTAGATGGAGTTAAAAGTGCTGACCCGCCAACTTAATTATATGGCAAACAAGGTCGAAATGTTCGCCCTCTGTTCCTCGGTTTGCCGGCTCACTAATTGTTGTGCTTGCCTTGATATAGAACATCGATTGCCAGCTCCCTAATTTCTCCCCGCCTTCTCTGCTGGACAAAAGAAAAGACTGATTTAACAGCAATACTCACAGTACCTTCAGAACTGCACTAAGTGGGCTGTTGCTAAGTGATGCTACTTAATATCAGGAAGCCTCAATGAATGATGTAAACATAGGCACCTTTTTGTTGTCCCTCACAGTGGCGAGCTCACGGAGCTCTGTGCTGTTTGCTGGGCTGGCGGAGCACGTAGATGATGTCCAGGAAACGCGAGACCCGGGCTGACGTTTGGCCCACAGGAGGAGATGATTCCAATTCGGGAGGGACTTCCAGGGACACCAGGGCAAATCCAAATGGACGAGGCACTCACCATGAGACCCTGGAAAAGGCCCGTGAGATCTTCCAGCTGTGTGACAAAGAGGAGAAGGGCTTCATCACTAAGCGGGACATGCAGGTAATGAGCTCACTATTATATTCCCATTTTCCTGCCAACACCAATTTTAAAAATCAAAAATGTCAAATATTATTTATAAAGGTTTCTGGTTGAAGGTTTGCGATCCTGCATTATTCTTCTTGAAATCTTACACTGCTAAGAGAGCGGGAGCGTGTGTAAATTTAACAGTTTTTATTGTGCAGTATGTCCCAGGTCTTCGTCTTGGATCAGTTGATAGCATTCTTCTCTCTGTCTTGTAAGTTGTGTAAGAAGTCTGACAACACCAGGTTAAAGTCCAACAGGTTTGTTTCAAACACGAGCTTTCGGAGAACAGCTCCTTCCTCAGGTGAATGTAAGTTGTGAGTTCAAGTGCCACACCAGAGGTTCAAGTCCAGGATCTATGCTGACACTTTCAATACTGAGGGAGTGCTATCTTTAAGATGAGACGTGAATTGGAGGCAAGTCTGCACTCTCAAATAGACTTGAAATATTTTATAGCACTACTTGAAGTGCAGGAAAGATCTCTGGTATTCTGGGCAATATTTAATCCACCCCACACACCTTTTTAAAAAAAAAACAACGAGAAGCAGAGTTGTTAATACCTTTCTGTTTGTGCTCGTTTGTTTAAATTTCAAACTCAATCTATTGCTTCAAAGAGAAAGAGCTTTGGAGATTTTAAGACATTTTATTTTAAATCAAGGAAGCTACTTACTTAAAAAAATACATATTTTATTCCAAACCCACAAAATAAACAAAGTACATATAGATTGTGCAATTATCCCTCACCTGCATGATGAACAGTTCCTCAAATATGGATGGAAACGGCCTCCAATGCACATAACACCCCTCCTCCACCCCCTAAGGACGGACCTTATCTTCTCCAGCCTTAGAAATTCATACAGATCTCCCAACCAAGCCATGACTTCTAGCGGCGAAGCAGGCCTCCAACTCAATAATATCCGTTGCCGGCCAATCGGGAAGGTGAAGGCCACCATATTGATCCCCTTCTCTTCCTGCAGCCCCGGCGCCTCCGACATCCCAAAGATTGCACCACAGGGTGCAGCTCATCCTCAACCCCTGACAGACTCTCAAACAAAGTCTTCCACTCAAGAACTGGAGTAGGAGAGGGGGGGGGGGGGGGGGTCTCCGAGATCCATAAGGAGCTGATGGAGGGGGAGGGAGCCTCGATGGGAGAGGTGAAGAGAAAGTGGAAAGAAGAGCTCGGTGGGGTTGAAGGCTGGGTTATGGGAGGAGGCCCTGAGGAGAGTTGGTGGGTCCTCGTTGTGCGCCAGGCTTAGCCTGATACAGTTTAAGGTGGTCCATAGGGCACACATGACTGAGGCCCAGATGAGCAGGTTCTTTTGAGGGGGTGGAGGATAGGTGTGAGGGGGTGGAGGATAGGTGTGGCCGCTGTGCGGGGTGTCCTGCGAACCATGTCCATATGTTTTGGGTGTGTCTGAGGCTGAGGGGTTTCTGGCAGGGGTTTTTTGACGTCATGTCAGAGGTCATACAAGTGACGGTGGTTCCGAGTCTCCAGAGGTGGTGATCTTTGGTGTGTCGGAAGATCCTGGAGCCCAGGGGTTGAGAGAGGCCGACGTCCTGTCCTTTGCCTCCCTGGTGACCTGTTGCTCTGTTTCGGTCCCAACAGCGTCACCAATACTGTGGGCACTTCTATCTATCTTTGTGAACCACAAACCTTCCCTTATATCGATCAAATGACCACACAACCAGTTAGCCAGTTCAAAAGATGGTTTATTCACATACACAAGAGTTATCTCAAAATGCAAACACAATATCTACTATGAGTTAAACTACACCAATCAGCTACAATAACCTATACTTAACTTCAGGGCAACTGGCATTGTGAAAACGGATAAGGCCTTTATCTGGATTTCACTTGTCTGGTTTGAAGAAAGTGGCTCTGTCTCTGCTGGGCTCATCCATCAGGTAGCGATCGTTGGTCTTGAACTTGGCTGGCTGTTCCTGCTGCAATTGGGCTGGCACAGGTCGGATCCAAAAAAAGACAGAACACAGGGCTGTGCTCTCTTTTATCCCTCTGGGATTTTGCGCTCTTTGGGGCGGTCCTTAACCTTGGACCCAATAGTTCGACGGGGCTCTGATCACTCTCTTCGATTTCGGCCAATAAAGGGGCGGGTGCCTTGGTAGCTGGCCGGGTCCTTAGCGGTCATTGACCTTGGCAGTTGTGCTTTCTGAGTAAGGGGAGTGGCGCCAATCAGTCTGTGGCTATACTGGTTGCTTGATTGAGTTCTGTTGTCCTGGGAAAATGGGCCATTAAAATGCAAACGAGCAGGGGTTTCGATCAGGTCTGGTTACCTGTGTTTTAGATACACATAGACTGTGTATCTGTCTGAGTCCTAGGTTGGCCATAATTCCCATGGTCCTTTGCAGGTGGCCATCTTAGATGGCTACAGGCCAGGAGACGGATCTTACTAGGGTGGAGGGACTCGGAGCCCCTGAAGTCGGGAGCATGGGTTAGCGACATGGCGAGGTTTCTCAGGCTCGAAAAAATTAAATTCGCCTTGAGGGGTTCATTGCAGGGGTTTGCCCGGAGGTGGCAGCCGCTCATCGACTTCTTTGAGAAAACTTAAGCTGTCAGCAGGAGGGGAGGGGGAGGAGGGGGTTAAAGGGGAGGCATGGGAGAGACGAGTAAGGGTAGGAGAACCAACAATGGGATGGTTGGGGAAGCTGGAATTGTTTATGTAAGCCATGTTAGCTGGGGTTTGTGCCCAGGGGGTTGGTTGGTTATATTATGGTGTTTTTGTTGAAATTTTATGTTTAAAATTGTTAAAATTATAAATGCCTCAATAAAATATTTTCTAATAAAAAAACACCAGCTCCCAGAATCTGCCCAACTTTGTTCACCCCCCAGAACATGTGAACATGGTTCGCCGGCTCCTCCCACACCTCTCGTGCACACCCTGTACTCCTGGGAACAACCCACTCATCCCGGTCTGACTCACAACCCTATGTACCACCTTGAACTGTATAAGGCCCATCCTCACACGGGAGGTTGACTTGATTCAATGCATTATCTCACTCCAAATTCCCCACCCTATTCTAATCCTCAATTCTTCCTCTCAATAGGGCTGACCCCTTCTCTCCCAACCACCCATAGATAGCACCAATCCTCCCTCTTTTTCCACCCCCATCCCCTACTCATCCAGGACAAACAACTTCTCTAGTAGCGTATAATCGAGGAAACGAGGGCAGCTCCTTCCGAGCAAATTCCCTCGCCTGCCAATATCTAAACTTGCTCCTCCTCAGGAACTCAAAGCTCTCTTGCACTTCCTCCAACTCTGCAAACTTACCCTCCGCAAACAGGTCCCTAACCCGCTCTATCCCTTCCTCCCGCCATCTCCTGTACAACTCTCCATTCCCTGCCCCCCAGTACAAACCTATGGTTTCCACACAATGGGGTTAATTGCGACATCAGGAATGGTTGAGGACTCTGGGTCTGTACTCTTTGGAGTTTAGAAGGATGAGGGGGGACCTTCTTGAAACTTATAGGATACTGCGTGGCCTGGATATAGAGTGGATGTGGAGAGAATGTTTCCACTTGTAGGAAAAACTAGAAGCAGAGGACACAATCTCAGATTACAGGGACGATCCTTTAAAACAGAGATGAGGAGGAATTTCCTCAGCCAGAGACTGGTGAATCTGTGGAACCCTTTGCCGCAGAAGGCTGTGGAGGTCAAATCATTGAGTGTCTTTAAAACAGAGATAGATAGGTTGTTGATTAATAAGGGGATCAGGAGTTTTCGGGAGAAGGTAGGAGAATGGGGATGAGAAAAATATCAGCCATGATTGAATGGCGGAGCAGACTCGATGGGCCGAGTGGCCTAATTCTGCTCCTATATCTTATGGACTTATATGCCCTAATTTAAAATGTCTCTCAACTGATTCCAGATCTAAAATGAAGATTCCACCACTGGGCTGCTGTTATACTTCCGCAGGGGGAAAAAGGCAGTGGGGCCATCGGCAGAGCCCTCAAATTCGCTCCCTTCCAAGATTCCTCCTCCAACCGGATCCAGTCCCACCCCACTTCCCCCCCTCCCACCCACTATTGTCTCATCTTCTCAGCATTTGCCGCCCAATAATAATGCAGCAGGTTAGGGAGCGCCAGCAGCCCCCTTCCCCCGGCTTCCCCCCACATACCACCTCCTTATTTGCAATAATGCCCCACTTGTGCATGGTGGCCCAGTTATACGCCACCTGAATCCCTAAATCCTGTAATCTAACCTTAGCACCTTGAATGGCAGGGCCTCCAAATTTGCATGCCGCCCCAGACCGTTCCCTGGGAAATCCACTTTCCAGTAGATTTATCACATACAACAATAAATCATAACAGCATAAATTGGCATATGGAGAAACCATGTGCTCTTTACCCCCCCCCCCCCCCCCACCCCCTCCCACCCACTCCTCACAATCCCCTGCGGCTCGGAGCGGAACAGCAATGGTGACAATGGACATCCCTGTCTTGTTCCTCTAGACAGCCCAAAATACCTCACATTTGTCCTGTTTGTTCTCACATACAATACCCAGGCCATGGATTTCGGCCCAAATCCAGACCTTCCAAGGACCTCAAACAAGGAAGCTGTTTATAAGCATTATGCAGGTAACAGAACTGAGATGAGTTATTAATTCCCGAGCAGCACTTCATTAAATCAATGCTGCATAAGTGTGATTGTGACTGACCTAAACTAAAAACGCCTTGTGCTCTGGAGTTACACTAGTTACTGCATTGACCACTGCATTGACCACAAGACAGAAATGTATCTTTCAGTCTCTGCCATTGTGTATGGCCGACCCTATCCAAGAAAAGATGTTCAGTCTCTCTAATATTCGATCTAGGTGTAGTTATTCTCGGCTGCTGCTTCAGAACTGAATTGTTGAAACTGTTCTCAAGGTGTTACATTAAGGCCCTGTTTTCCTGCTTGGGTGGAGGGCTGATACTTTCTTGAAGAGGCCTCCTGGTGCCCTGGCCAAAATTCTTCACTGGACCAAAAAACTAATAGATTGAAGGTCATTCATCTCATTTATTGTTTGTCGGATCTTGCTGTATATCAATTGAATTCACTGGTTGTTAAACCGATTTTGGGCTGCTGAGGCCTTAAAAGACACTATATGAATGCAAGTTCATTCTTCCATAATTGTGATATCTTGGCAGGGCAAAACACTGGTGAAGTGTTGGGCACTGTGGACTCGTGAAGCAGACATATGCCACCAACACTGAAGAAGGTTCAACACTATTTTATTAACTCTTATAAAATACTAGAAATACTATAACTGGGTTTACACGATGCTAGTTTAACTAGAGACCTGTGCCTGTCCGAACCAGTTGAATCTCTCAGCACGTGGTGTGAGTTTGTACTGTACTTGATGAGCTCTTGTGCTTCTGAGAGGCAGCATCCAGAATGAGCGGGAAAAGTGATGCCCTCTGTCTTTATAGTGCGTATGTTCTAACTGATGATTGGCTGCGGTGTTGTGCATGTTGATTGGTCCTAGTGTATGTCCATCAGTGTGTGTCTGCACCATGATATACTGGTGTATATTATGAAAACTGGTGCATTCTAATGCCCAATTGAACTGGTTTATTCAGGTTTTGGTTTAACTACATACATACACTAAAGAGCCACAGGTACCACGGGTTTAATAGTGTTCATGTATTTTCAAGCCTTGATTATCAAAATATTTTTATCCGAAATCCAAATATTTTGCTATTCTAACTTTTTAAGGGATCACTTCGGAAATAAAACATTTCAGAAGATTAAAATCACAAGTCCACTTTATAATAGAGCAACAGCTACAAATGATATCTAACCATGCTCTTGACCTGAAGAATAATTTAACACAAGGATGCCAAGCTGAGATTTATCCAACCACCTTGCAGCACGGTGCACAGTATTTAGCACTAGTGCCTCACAGCGCCAGGGATCTGGGCTTGATTCCAGCCTTGGGTGACTGTGGAATTTGTACTTTCTCCCTGGGTCTGCATGGGTTTCCTTTGGGTTCTCCGGTTTTCTCCCACAGTCCAAAGATGTGCAGGTTAGGTGGAATGGCCATTCTAAATTTCCCCTTGGTGTCTAAAGGCTAGGTGGGGTCCTGGGGATAGGGTGGGGATTAGTCCTAGTAGGCTGTTCTTTGGGAGGATCGGTGCAGACTCAATGGGCCGAATGGCTGCCTTATGCACTGTAGGGATTCTACGATTCTATTTATTATTTAACTATGGAATAAACATATCTAGGTGTACAAACATCTACTGACGAAAGCTGATATTGAAAGAAGCTGGAATCGTTGCAGATATTTATGCATTAGTTACTGAGCAAATTATAATTAAGAGAGATGGATATCTACCAGTTTTTAATGGCCAGTGAGCCTTGACTATCTGAGTCCTTGTTTGTGGATTACGTTTTTACAAATATTTGTAGTTAGCTACTGATTTTTTAATAATCTGAGGTGGAGAAAGGAGGAAAGTAACATTACTCTGTTCCTACTCCTGGTCAGATGGTGACGGGATCACATTTGCATTATGATACAATTTACTGATGCTTTTGGGTTGCTAATGGTTAGACAATACAGACAGATGAGTGATGGAGATTTTGAGAGGTGCAAAATGGCAACATCGAGAGGTTGATTGTGAATTTGAGCGGGAGAATTTCTATGCTGGTTGAATTTTGGGGAGAATGGGAAGGGAAGTGAATTCAGAATAGAGGGAATAAAAGGCAAATTAAGCTGGGTGAAAATCACTGGCTAAGCAGGCTTTCAGTGCGGAGACTTGAGGACAGAAAGAGGTTGGGAAATAAGGGTAAGATTGGGCACAGAGAGGTGCCAGAGGAATAGGAAAAGACCAAATTGTGTCTTGGGTGATTGGCGTTATGCTGTCAGCATGATGATTTTGATGGAACAGGTGATGGAAAGTATAGCTGGGCGCATAGCTTTGAGTAATGGGCCAGGCTTTGCTGCCGATGAGGAAACTTTCAGTCAAAGCCATGTTGTCCATGGAATGATCCACAGTAAGATTGTGGATGGTTAGGGTCTGATTCAGAAATGAACAGGCCTTGGGCAAATGTTGCATTCAATATCTGGAAGTATGTAGCATTGGGAACAGGCATAGAAGCTCTAGGAGCTGCACTAAGTGATTTAGTGAAGGGTGATGGAGAAGTCTTGACAGCTAAGTGAAGCTAACTAGTCAGGACTACAGAAAACATGAATCATTCAGTATCATGAGTGAAGGAGAACATCCAACAAGAAAAGATCAGTGCCAGACATGTGCCTAGAAACCTTTACGATGACTGGCGGCTGCCGACTTGCTGGTACTGCTGTAAATGCTCCATGCTCATGGTGCTCTGACACATTTCCGAGATCTCAACAACTTATCTGTGCTCAATCCACTTTGAAATGGACATTGTCAGGGACAGTTAAGGAGACAAGCAATTGAAGAGCAGATTGGCATTTCACCTCTCAGTTCCATTTACCTGTGATCTCTCAGACTGAGTAATCTAAACAGGGTGGGGGGGGGGGGGGGGGTGACTAAGAGCTAACGGAAGAAGGACATAACACAGAGTTTCTGGAAATGGGCTGATATGAGCAGTTGTTGGTGGTGCAAAACACCATGGACCATTGACTGTTGCAGCAGAAGTGTAATTTAAAAGGTGTGGAATTTAGTAACCAGTTACTGTGTTGAACGGTGCTTTTGGATCTCCAATTTCCTGTAAATTGCAATAATCAATTTGTAACCTGAAATTAACTGGTGTGGCATTTCCAACTTCTGGATGGATATAGGGCCGTGGGGATGGGGAGGAGGGGGGGGGGGGGGGGGGCGGGCAGTGCGGCATGCATGGCTCCCTTCCAGTGAATGCAACGAACCACTGATAGTGAGAGTAGGTCAGCGCTTGACTGAGAGGCCGATGGGTCATCTTGGTTCACATCTCCTCTGCAAAACATAGCTCCTCTGGTAACACAGTGCTCCCTTAAAAGGGCTAGCTTTCATGATGTGCTCAAGTGCCTTGAAGTAGCACTTGAACCCACGACATTGTGAGTTCGCGGCGAGAGTCTGACGAACAGAGATAAGCTGTCAATGGCAGAGAGAAGGCAACCTGGCAGCTTTTATGCTCATTTTCCTTTTCTCTGGCACAAGCCCACAAATGAGCACATTTATGGGGTTCTATTTTATAACTTGCCTTTGGTGGGATTTGAACTCTCCGTTCCGGAGTTTCTTGTCTAATACTGTAACCTTCACATTACCAAGCTGAGATGTGAATTTACTGCTGATCTAATTGCTGATTTTAAAAAATGTTATGAGTTGTAATGAATTGGCATTCCAAAGAGATCATACCTACCCCAACACGTTAACGGTTTCTCTCCACAGATGCTGCCAGACCTGCTGAGTATTTCCAGCACATTCCCAGCATCTGCAGTATTTTGCATTTATTATAACCCTACAAAGAATTGCTTCTATTTTCAAGTTGCAGAGCTGAATCTAGCTTGTTTTGCAGTTTTCACAGTGCCTGAATGGGTAGTGTGGCAATGTTGGAACATACAAGAGCTGGTGGCCAGCCGGCAGGACCAGATTGAGTCATGCTGAGGTCCTTAGCTGTGTGTCGAGCTTAAGAGGTATAAACAATAAAAATAATCCTTTTTTATTCTCTCAGAAAGAACACTGAAGATATAAATGTTGAAAGCTTTATATTCGCATATATACAAAAGCGAAGGCAAAAAAAGGCAGAAAATATAAACAAAATACATTTTACAAAATACCTATTTGCATTATATCATAATTACAAATTAAAATATTTTAGTGAAGTCTTAATTATATATGAAAACCTATTGTTAACACTAACGGAAAATTAACACTAAGAGAAATGCTGTTACACAAATCAGTAGCTTAATAAATAGAAGGAGTTATACAACTGTGTCTATCTATGTCACATTGAAGTTAAACATCTAAAGCATTTTCCTTTGTAATTTTTGGAGCGAAAAATCATGGATGAGTTACGAAGTTTATTACATGATGCTTCGGGCCAATAGCTGTCCTTGCAAGTTCATTCTTGATGTTTTTCAGTTGTGAAAATGACCTTTCCCCTGAGCAGTTTGTTAATTAGATTCAACGATAGCTGCAATGTTGCTTTTGGAGAATGTCAACTGAATCTTATCTTGGATGATGACTTAATACAGGTCCAGGTGTCTTAAATGTCCTTTACCTGCAACATTTTCCTTACTATATAAGTGAGGAATTCCTTTATTTCCACAATGAGATTAACTTAAACATCTTCAGGACAGTCCCTTATCAAAGGTTTTATGTTTTTCCATGTTGTTACGACACACTGGACGTGCACGGTAAATTCCACTCCCACTCATCCCGGAGTCACAACACGAGTGAATTAACCAGTAATTCTGATAAAAATATCCAACATCTTTGGCCCTTGCCTGACCATTAATCACAGTCACCGGGTTTGTAAGTTTAAGGTGGAAGGTGAGGACATTGGGACTCTATTGTGGTTCTGGGAGTAAGGGGAAGTAATGAAAGCTGAAATGCATGACATGGAAAATATACAGTCAAAGGTCTTGTCAATCATATTGGGGGGAAATTCTTGGTTGAGGACATAGAACATAGAACATAGAACGATACAGCGCAGTACAGGCCCTTCGGCCCTCGATGTTGCATCGACATGGAAAAAAACTAAAGGCCATCTAACCTACACTATGCCCTTATCATCCATATGCTTATCCAATAAACTTTTAAATGCCCTCAATGTTGGCGAGTTCACTACTGTTGCAGGTAGGGCATTCCACGGCCTCACCACTCTTTGCGTAAAAAACCCACCTCTGACCTCTGTCCTATATCTATTACCCCTCAATTTAAGGCTATGTCCCCTCGTGCTAGCCACCTCCATCCGCGGGAGAAGGCTCTCGCTGTCCACCCTATCTAACCCTCTGATCATTTTGTATGCCTCTATTAAGTCACCTCTTAACCTTCTTCTCTCTAACGAAAACAACCTCAAGTCCATCAGCCTTTCCTCATAAGATTTTCCCTCCATACCAGGCAACATCCTGGTAAATCTCCTCTGCACCCGTTCCAAAGCTTCCACGTCCTTCCTATAATGAGGCGACCAGAACTGTACGCAATACTCCAAATGCGGCCGTACTAGAGTTTTGTACAACTGCAACATGACCTCATGGCTCCGGAACTCAATCCCTCTACCAATAAAGGCCAACACACCATAGGCCTTCTTCACAACCCTATCAACCTGGGTGGCAACTTTCAGGGATCTATGTACATGGACACCGAGATCCCTCTGCTCATCCACACTACCAAGAATTTTACCATTAGCCAATTAGCCAAATATTCCGCATTCCTGTTATTCTTTCCAAAGGGAATCACCTCACACTTCTCCACATTAAACTCAATTTGCCACCTCTCAGCCCAGCTCTGCAGCTTATCTATGTCCCTCTGTAACCTGCAACATCCTTCCGCACTGACAAAGGGAGAAATATTGGAAACACTAGTATGAAAGGTTACATCATCAGTCACACTGCACTTCTGCCACCAGTAACCACATCAGGTGGCATTCTCTGGCCTTTCCAGCCAGCATGACCTTTCAGTCTTGCCAAAGGCGGTCCCTCCCTGCAGTAGATTCCCTGGCGGCGGGACAGGCAAGCCATCAGAACGGCATAGGTGTCGCCGGAACCGGAAGTACCCATCGACGGCTAATGAGCTGCCTCCACCTCGGGAGAACTTGCTGCGAGAGGGAGGCAGAAAATCCCGTCCTCCTCTCCTCCGTTCCACTTTCAGCATTCCTGCAATAACCACGAATTAGGTCCACGGGGATACTCTCGTTGATCTCCCTACGGGATTCGGAATATGAGCTTCCCTGCCCATGAGTGGAGACCTTCCCAGCTGGGGCTTATAATTATCTTGTATAAAGATCAGCCATGACAGAGACGAGCATGTTGGTAGTCCAGAATGGGAGTAATAATGTGTGTGCATTTGCTGTCAAAGGGCTGAATTAATTTAACTGTGAATAAACCTGCATTCACCCGACTAGTCAACTTCCTGGGTCTTTATACTGGCAACGAGGTAAAAAACAACCCCATGATTCTGATTCTGGGCGTCTAGGATATTGCTCTGCAGCAATGTGTTGGGCATGCTTTTTAAAAATGCTGCTCTTTAGGAAGTTACAGGCCTTCTCCGCAGGCCTGGAAGATTGGGCCCAGTACGCTCAGTGGATGTGGTACTTTTTCCATGGTACTTTTTCCAGGCTAACTGCATCAGTGGAGAGGACCGACAGGGTAGTCCTCCTGACTGTCTGCGGTAACCCAACCTTTGGCGTAATTAAAAGCTTCATGTACCCGGCCGCCCCGGATTCAAAATATTTGACAGATTTGTGGAGTTGGTATCGAACCGTTGTTCCCTGAAACTGTTCGTGATTATGAAACAATACCGATTCACTACTGCTGTGCAGACACGGAGGGTGTCAGTTACAGACTTTTTAACTCTACTCCGAAGGCTGGCTGAGCATTGTGAATTTGATCCATCCCTTTCCGAGACCAGTTGGTGGGATAAATAATATGACAATTCAGAGGAAGTTATTTGCTACACTTGATTTGAAACGAGCCATTGAACTAGCGCAGTCCTGCAAGATCGTGGAGAAGGGGTTTCAAGAACTCCCTAGGGTCCGTGGACTACAGCACCCATAGTATTGGTCAACCCTTGTACTGGAATCCAGTGTCCTCAGGCTCTCTGACCAGATTACTGCCAAAAGAGCAAACAACTGGGCAATGCTGCATCCCGACCCAATGGCCAAGGGCCACCACAGACAAACATGATACCTCCCCGAAGGACAATGGGGAGTAAGTGCGACATTGCCAAGCTTGCGGTTGCAGAACGTGTGGCAACAAAGCCGCAAGAATCGACAAAGAACACATTGCCCTGGACAGACTATAACGCTGCCTCAAGCCAGGGCCTTGCACATGGCCCATCCTAAGGAGGATGACATGATGCAGTTGAACTGCATCACAGCCCTTAAAGTGGCACATATTTGGGTAGAGCAGGCATAGTAATGGAGATAGATACAGTGGCTCCTGTCTCCATCACCGATCAGCACACCTTCCACCAGCTTTGCATGGAATCCTACCATTAAATCTGCACGTACTTAAGGCCAGATTGGCAATTATATTGGAGAACAACTGAACATCATTGGAACCCGGTGACCCACGGGCAGCAGACAGTCCGACTGCCACTAATAGTGGTACAAGGGCTGGAATCCAATTTGTTGGGCTATTATTGGCTGCAAACACTTTGCTTTGACTGGCAGCAGATTTTTTGGATGGGCACTGGCAGCCTTTCATTTCATTTTAATGCTCCACGTTGTTCCCACTCTGTTATTTCTGACTTCAGAATCCTCCAGTCAGGATCCAATGGCGGTCCAATGAATCTCCCGTGTAAGCTCGAGGAACAACTCCTTGTCCTTCGATTAGACACTTGAAAACTCAACATTAGTTCAGTGATTTCATACGAGAGAGAGTCGGTTGGCAATTCGGTCCAGAAATGGGATTGAAGATGATGGAGGCAATTTAGTGGTTAAGCAGTCTGAGGAAAAAACTGCTGGCACTGAGTCAGAGGGATATGCTGACACCTGTCCTGAATTTGTCCCATTCAGGCATAACCTCATTAGTGGGAATGTACAGGATGCCCCTGTTCAGCCAAGATGATTCACTCTAGATCCATTGTCTTTTGGGACACTCTTGTTTGACCAGCCATTAGCCCATTAGAGAGTCTGGCCTCTTTTATCCATAAATGGGAGGTTTGTTGCACATCAATAGTATGGCTTTGTTCTTTTGTATAAACGGGAGTGGGAAATAAAACATCAAGATAATGATGATGGGTTCAAGTCTGGACACTCCAGGAGAGAATATTTGCTTGAGGGGCTGGGTGGAACTCAGAGAGAGAGAGAGAAAAGTAATCCTGTTTGGACAGGTGGGAGGAGAAGGATTTGAAAAACCACTGAAGAAGGTCATAGCAAACTGCCCCAGAGACAGGCTGTTAAAAAGGGCTCTGAAGGAACTTCACTAATGCAGAAAAATTGCTTTGTAAATGCAAGTGTCACCTTTGCCCTCCTGTGTAAATGGAATTAAAGTTGCATGTTCCTTTTGAAGTGCGTTTAATGGGAACTCATGTTAAGGTTAAGAAACTACATATCATATTTTATTGTTAGGGTTGAAGTTTAAAAGTTTAAATATTGTTTCTTGTTTTTTTGTTTTGACAAAGTTTGTTTATAAAATAACCAAGCCCTATTGTTATCACTCCTGGAATGAATTGATCTTTCTGCTCCGCCTTAAAACTTAAAAACGTTCTGGTCCACTATCTTAGCCACTGCTGAGAGATGACCAGGCGTCCGTAACAGATTATAGGTCATAATCGGCCACAAGCCCTATTGTTATCACTCGTGGAACGAATTGATGTTTCTGCTCCACCTTAAAACTTTAAAACTTTCTGGTCCAATATCTTTGCCACTGCTGAGAGATGACCAGGTGTCCGTAACAGATTATAGGTCATAATTGGCCACCATTTTGTTTCTTTCTTCTTTTCGGGTTTTTTTTTTTCTCTTGATTTTTCTTTCTGTTTGCTTCTGGATGGCAGCTGTTCATCATTTCTGCTATTAACACCACCTCTGGACACAATTTTTGTTTCTTTACCTGTCCTATAACTTCTCCCTTTTGAACTTGTATTATCAACCTTGCCTTCCACCCTATCACAGACTTTGGCCGGAATTCTCCAGACATTACGATTCCCTTTTCCTGCTGGAACCCTGCCCATGGGTTTCACGGCGGCATGGGGTGGTTTCAATGGGAAATCCCATTGACAAGTGGCTGGAAGAGAGAATCCCACCACCAGCAAATGGCCCACCGCCAGAAAACACGCAGCTGGGGGATTACAGAATCCCGCTCTTTACCTTTTCTTCTTCTTCCACCCTCTTTCCTTGCTGAAGACATCTCTGTTCTCACAGTTCTGATGAAAGGTTATTGACTTGAAATGCTACATCTGTTTCTGTCTCCACAAATGCTGCTTGACCTTCTTGAATAGACTGGTTTGGTTATGAGATAATGCAGCTTTGATGCATTAAATTGTTGGGGAATAGGGAGGTGAATACATTTCAGTGATTTGTGGTGTCAGGATTATTTGTTGTGATCTATTTCAACATATTCCTAAAGCTGCCCAGTGGCTGTCAGGTTTCAGATGCCTGTCCAAGCTAATAGGAAGCAAATCGTTCTCCAAAATGTTCCCTTGAAAGAGCTTTCCAATAAATTGGTTGATCAGAAAGTGATTATTTTCTTCTCTCTCTGCTTCTGTCTCGGAGATATTGCTGTCACTTGTTAAATAATGGGTTAAGAGACATTCCAATTAGTTGTCTTATTTATGTTAAGTATCCAATAATTGACACTGCTATGTAAAGGGGCTTCAGGTGGCCTTTGTGTCAGGTGATGTGACTTTAGAGTTTGGTGCAGAGTTTGTTGAACTGAAATAAAGGTGTTGGTGAAAAGGAGCAGAACCTTTGGCTATACAACAGCAGCTAAATGTCTTAACAGTCACTGTGGTATAGTACTTTGCCTTGGGTAGCCATTAATGTGTGAGCCTGACTGGTGAGTTTTGACTTCCCAGTTTGATTTCCCACTCCCGTTTATACAAAAGAACAAAGCCATACTATTTGACAGCAGGGGGCATCACAAAATCATCCTCATCCTGTCATAACATCCAGCGTTTTCCAGCATGTTTACCAGAGTCCAGGCTCATTTTCCCTCTCACTTTACCTCATCCAACAACTCCGACTATTGCAGTATCCAAATTGATGCTTTGATTAAGACCTAATTTTGCAAAGAGCGGAGGTCTGGGGGAGGGGCGTAAAACTAAAGGTGGTAATTTGAAATGCCTGTTCAGCTTGCGACCATACCTAGTGGTTCATTTGCCCTTTTATAGGCCAATGCATCCTGACTTGAAAGTCAGCAAATATTGGTGACTGCCCCACTGTAAAAAGTTGCCCCTTTGTTTGAGGGCAGCGGTTAACCTTGACCTGTTTCACCACATTTTATTGCACCTGTGTGATGTTTTGTGCCATTGGCAATGCATTTAAACCATATTGTAGACTCTAACTTTTTTTTAATTTTAAAGTATTCATTCTTTTTTTCCAATTAAAGGGCAGTGCAGACTCTAATTTGATCATGAAGTAATAGTTGTTTGTATTTCTGCAGGAGCGAAAGACCAGAAGAAACACCATTTATTTTATATGATCTAATTCCATCTGCCCATTATTTATCAATTTGGAAGACCTTTATTAGACTAATTTGCAGAGATTGTATTATGCATTCAGAAAGGTTAGCTATTCTGTGCGGCACACTCCGTCATGGGAAGCAATTGTCTGGTTCTGAATTTATTAAATAGAGGTCACTGAATAGAAAAGTACAGCTTTGATGAGGCTCATGTGCTTTGAGCTGCCTTAGTATTTGCATGTAAATTATTTCACCCAGTGCCTCTTCAAATTCTATTTAGCAATGCTTTCATCCCCATTTTTTCCCAAATTATTTTTCCATCTATCTTTGCTTATATTTTCAGTTGAAAGTCATTGGAAATTATCTGAAAAATGTGTTTTATTTAATCCTAATTTCCCACTTTACTATTAGTTATATTGCTTAGCGTTGATTACAGGACACTTCAAATATTCCTAGTTCATGCAATTACTTTGAATTATCACGTGTAAGACAGGTGCGACATGAGGCAGCAGCAGAACTGAGATATTCTGGAGCATTCTGGTTTTTCCACTGTTTAAGTGTGGCCTTGTGATCTTTCTAAAGGTGACTTAATGGTGGTGTGCCTTTCTGAACAACTGCAGCACGTTGAAGCGATTATATGTTGAATGCTCTAAGAAATAAAGTAAAAACTAAAAGTGGTTTGGCATTTTCTGGAGAGCAAGGATCAGCTGAGCATATGTAGACCAGTGTGGGCAGTGATGCCCAAGCTCCAGGAGAACCAGGGGGCAGAGGTGAGTGCAGTGACCATTACCAAGGAGAAGGTTCTGGGGAAACTGAAAGGTCTGAAGGTGGATAAGTCATCTGGACCAGATGGACTACACCCCAGGGTCCTAAAAGAGATAGCTGAGGAAATTGTGGAGGCATTAGTGATGATCTTTCAGGAATCACTGGAGGCAGGAAGGATCCCAGAGGACTGGAAGGTGGCTAGTGTAACACCACTGTTTAAGAAGGGAGGGAGGCAGAAGACGGGAAATTATAGGCTTCGGTCATTGGTAAGATTTTAGAGTCTGTTATTGAAGATGAGATCGCGAAGCACTTGGAAGTGCATGATAAAATAGGACTGAATCAGCACGGCTTTGTCAAAGGGAGTTTGTGTCTGACAAATCCGTTAGAGTTCTTTGAGGAGGTAACAAGGAAGTCCGACAAAGGAGAACCAGTGGACGTGATTTATTTAGATTTCTTGAAGGCCTTTGACAAGGTGCTGCTTAGGAGACTATTAAATCCGTTAAAAGCCCATGGTGTTAAGGGTAAGATCCTGGCATGGATAGAGGATTGGCTGACTGGCAGAAGGCAAAGAGTGGGGATAAAGTGGTCTTTTTCAGGATGGCAGCCGGCGACTAGTGGTGTGCCTCAGGGGTCTTTTACAATATACATTAATGATCTGGAAGAAGGTACTGAAGGCACTGTTGCAAAGTTTGCAGATGATACAAAGATCTGTAGAGGGACAGGTAGTATTGAGAAAGCAAGGGGGCTGCAGAAGGACTTGGACAAGCTAGGAGAGTGGGCAATGAAGTGGCAAATGAAATACAATGTGGAAAAGTGTGAGGTTATGCACTTTGGAACGAGGAATTTAGGCATAGACTATTTTATAAATGGGGAAATGCTTTGGAAAGCAGAAGCACAAAGGGACTTGGGAGTCCTTGTTCACGATTCTCTTAAGGTTAATGTGCAGGTTCAGTCAGCAGTTAAGAAGGCAATGTTAGCATTCATGTCAAGAGGGCTAGAATACAAGACCAGGGATGTACTTCTGAGGCTGCATAATGCTCTGGTCAGACCCTATTTTAAGTACTGTGAGCAGTTTTGGGCTCCATATCTAAGGAAGGATGTGCTGGCCTTGGAAAGGGTCCAGAGGAGGTTCACAAGAATGATCCCTGGAATGAAGAACTTGTCATATGAGGAACGTTTGAGGAGTCTGGGTCTGTACTCGTTGGAGTTTAGAAGGATGAGAGGGGATCTTATTGAAACGTACAAGATACTGCGAGGCCTGGATAGAGTGGATGTGTGGCGGATGTTTCCACTTGTAGGAAAAACTAGAACCAGAGGACACCATCTCAGATTAAAGGGACGATCCTTTAAAACAGAGATGAGGAGGAATTTCTTCAGCCAGAGGGCGGTGAATCTGTGGAACTCTTTGCCGCAGAAGGCTGTGGAGGCCAATTCACTGTGTGTCTTTAAGACCGAGGTAGATAGGTTCTTGATTAATAAGGGGATCAGGGGTTACGGGGAGAAGGTAGGAGAATGGGGATGAGAAAATACCAGCCATGATTGAATGGCGGAGCAGACTCGATGGGCCAAGTGGCCTAATTCTGCTCCTATGTCTTATGGTCTTATGGTGTACATTGTGGGTATTGGACTAACCCTTTAAAGCTGACAGAGCGGTGTATCACCTTTTTTGAAGTTGCTTTCTCAGGATCTGAACTATGACATATAAACAGCTTGCATTTATGCAGCACCTTCAACTAATAAAACATCCCACTGCACTTACAGGAGTGTTATAGAATAAAAGGTGACATTGAGCCACATACTGAGGTGCCTGGTCAAAGAGGTAGCTTTTAAGAAGTGTCTTAAAATCTGTGATGTGCAAGGAGGCCAGGAATAGTTGATCACAGATCTTTTCTGAGAGATGAGTAGCTGAAGGAGATTGGGGTGCAAGGCCATTGAAGGATTTTAAAACTAGGATGATAAAATCGAGGCATGACTTCCCAGTTAAGCAATGTAAGTCAGTGAGCGCTGAGGTGATGGGGAACGGGACCTGGTGCAAGGTAAGGCAAGAGCATGAAGGTTTCAGATTTTCTGGTCCGGCCGTAGACTTTGGTGTAATATCCCACATGGGACCTACAGGATGGGAATGCTGGTCTTCCCTGTGCTCCTTGCGGAATATGAGCTCCCCGCTAGTGGCGAGGTATCTCAATTAGCCAACGCATAGAAGGTCGACCAGAGAGGAACCCCGTAGGCAACTCGTGGGTAATGTATATATCCTTTGTGTAAATGCAACTTTGTTCTTATCTTACCCAGTGTGGACTTCCCATGTCCTTATAAAAGGGAACCCGCCATAGAGGGTCACCTTCAGCGGGACCAGGAGATGCTTCCAGCAGGAAGGGTTGGAAAATCTCACTCCATGTCTCTCTCCCTTGATCCCATCTGCATGCCCATTTTCATTTGTGTTTCCTGTGCAATATTTTAGTGTTTCCTGTGCAAATATTTGAATGTAATTTAAATTTCAAGTTTTTGAAAAAATCTTCCTGGTTTGCAGTCTGCTAGTCAGAAGGAGTATTCTTTAATCCAGTCATTTTCAAACTCAGGGTTGTAACCCGTGGGTGGGTCACGGGCACGTACAGGGAGAGTCGCAGAGCCATCAGTCGCGACGTTCCCGATTGTGGGAAGAAGTGCCCGACGGCCGTGACTTTTACACATGTCGGCTGCGACTGACTTTAAAGAATATCAGCACCCTCAGCTGGATGTAGCAGTGCGTAGGCCCGTCGTAGATTTGTTTTAAAAATCGATTGTCTTCCCGCCAGTAGCGGCGGCAGAGAGCAGGTCACGTGCCCGGTACACACATGTCAAGTGCTCTGGGCACAAAATTACTGAGGAGAGCTTCCTCCGTGTTACTGCTGCCAGCAAGCAAACAGCAGGATTGTGCGAAGAACTGAAGAAGGAAGAGAGGGCCAGAGACACAAACAGGCCAGGATTTCACAACTGAATCTGCTGGAGAGAGCTTCTAGAAGAGTCCGCGGCAGGACAAAGTAGTGCTGGTGTGAGATCCAGGACCTCTGATGAACAAACTCATACAGAAATGTAACATTGAATGACAAAGCAAGTGAAATCATGAGGACCAAGCAGGCTCACCTGTCACATTAAAGGTAAGCAAAAATGGTGGGTTGCATAGGTCGCCCGGTTGGTAAAAATGGGTCCCCGGAAAAAAAGTTTGAAAAACACTGCTTTAATCTGACTGATTGTTGCTTTCCCTGCTCACGGACATCACAGATTCCTTGTAGAGCGTGCCACACTGAATCAGATACCCAATTAGTGAAAATCCCAGCTGTCAAACCCACAAAAGTCTTTGGATACCTGCACACAATATGAACAGTGAAATCCATTCCTTCGCCACTAATAGCAGGATCTGGGCCATTAATGTCTGACTCATGTTCTCCACCACAATGGCACCTCTTTCTGCTTTCATTTGATTGTATATTAACAACTGAAAGAGCCTGTTTCCTTCCCTGCTGTCCCAGAAATCCTTTTCATAAAGATCTCTATATAGATTATGGCCAAAATTCTCCACCTGTTGTGATTCTCTGTTCCCGCTGCCAGTGCTCCCTTACCTGTGGGTTCTCAGCGGCGTGGGGCGGCTTCAATGGGAAATCCCATTGACAAGTGGCGGGAAGAGGTAATCCCACCGCCAGTGAATGGCGTGCTGCTGAGAAACACACAGCTGGGGGCCTGGAGAATCCAGCAATGTCATCTTTCTTGAAGCAGGTTGATCAATTATGCTGTGTGCAGCTGCTGGAGGGCCCTGCGCCTACATGTAATTAACCAGAAAGGCAGTTGTACATTACAAGACTGGTGAAACGCCTGCTGCACGGCTTTTGCCCTGCTGTAGCTATCTATTAAAATCTCAAATTGCTCTCCTGACTGATAATGAATAATTAATGCACATGAATCATCAATGGGAATGAGCACACCACAGAATGAAATCGTTCCCACATCAGCTGTGTACCTGTAGGTCTATGGGGGAACTTCTATCTAATTGGATTCAATGATGATGTGGAGAATGTAATGTTCTGATGCAGTTGAGGTCTTTCTGTGAAAAATAGCATGGTTCCATATTTCTTGGAAACTTTGCATTATGTATATGTGGCCTTGGTTGCTTACCATTCTGTCGAATCTATGGTAGGCAGAACGCATAGAATACAGTAGAAATTACTGAACAAGGTTTATTTCAATACAATTATAATACTCCTCCACTCCCCTAATGGTCTCCTTCCCGAATTGCTTGTACCTTCTCGTGTACTGTCGAATTGCTTGTACCTTCTCTTCTACCGGGTGCAAGTTTTGGCAGTCTACGCGGTAGCCGAGGTACGTTACTTCGGCAGCGTTGAATACACATTTCTCCCACTGGAGGTGGACACCAGCAGCCTCAAAACACTCCAGCACCTTGGCCAGGTTTTGCAGGTGCTCTTAGTTGGAGGAGCCCGTGATCAGAATGTTGTTGAGATAGACTGCCACCCGGGGCAGGTCTCGCAGGATGTTCTCCATTACTCACTGGAATATCGCATACGTGGAGGAAACCCCAAAGGGCAGGCGGGCGCATTCATATAGCCTCCTGTGCATGTTCACTGTTACAAAACATCTGAACGGGGGGGGGGGGGGGGGCAGGACCAACTGGAGGTAAGCATGACTCATGTCAAGTTTCATAAACGTGCGCCCTCTGTTGAGGTTCGTGTAGCAGTCCTTGACCTGAGGAACCAGGTAATGTCATATTTTAATCGCTACACAAGTGTACGGTTTCATCCGGTTTCACGACCGGCGCCACCCAGTTGGAAAATTGTACCGCCGGGTGGATGATGCCCAAGTTCTCCATCCGGTCCAACTCAATGTCCACCTTGGGTCATCAGGCCTAGGGGACAGGTTGGGTGCAGAAGTAGTGCAGTCGGACCATGGGGTCCACACGTATTCGGGCCATGACTCCTTTTATGGTGCTCAAGCCATCCTGGAATACTGATAGAAATTTCATCAGAACTCCCTCAGGGCCATGTGGGTGCATGTTGCGCACACACACTGCCAACCTAACCATAAGTGGCATAGCCAGTCACGCCACAATCAAGTTCGGACTGCTCCCGTGAACCTCCACCAGAGTAAGCTTTTCAGACTGTTGACCTTACTTAACTGGAACAGTTGAAGTACCCGCTATTGCCAGCGGTTCCCCTGTAAAAGTGGCCAGCCTCATGTTTGTATTCGACAGGGTCAGTGAGAGAAAGTCAGACGGGATGGGGTTGAACATACGCCAACTGACTACCGACACTGCTGCTCCAATGTCGAGTCCCATGCAGATTGGGTGTCCATTAATCCACAGGGAGATCAGGATCATGCAGATTGACTGTCCATTAATCCGTAGGGAGATCTGGATTGGCACTACTCTTCGTGCAGCCATGTAGTGTACCTGCTGGTAGGAGTTGTCTGCATCTTCCACGTAGTAAGCCCTGTCACGTAGGGGGTGGTCACACCTAATGAGTCGGTGGGTGGGTAGATCCTCCCAGGACCTCCTGTCTCTCTGGATAAAAGCAAATTACTGCGGATGCTGGAATCTGAAACGAACAGGACAATGCTGGAAAATCTCAGCAGGTCTGGCAGCATCTGTAGGGAGAGAAAAGAGTCCGATGACTCTTTGTCAAAGCTAACAGACAGAGAGAGTGGGAAATATTTATACTGTGGAGTGAGAATCAAAGATGAATCATGGCCACAGAAACCCAGGGAAACTTGGTGCTAATGGCCACAGAAACCAAGGGGAAAGAGTGTTAATGGCAGTCCCCAGAGAGGACAAAAGATGTGAAAAGTCAAACAGCAGGGAAACTAACATCAGAGGATGAACTGTAGGTGTGGGGGAGGGGAAGGGGGAAAGCAAAGAGGAGAAAGGTGCAGGAAAGAAAGAAATGGTAAAAGACAGTTCAAATGAAATGAAAACAAATGGGTCAAGGTGGGGCTTATCATCTGAAGTTGTTGAATTCGATGTTCAGACCGGAAGGTTGTAGCGTGCCTAACCGGAAGATGAGATGTTGTTCCTCCAGTTTGCGTTGCGCTTCACTGGAACATTGCAGCAGGCCAAGAACAGACATGTGGGCATGGGAGCAGGGTCTTTTGTTAAAATGGCAAGCAACAGGAAGGTCAGGGTCCTGAATGCGCACAGACCGAAGATGCTCAGCAAAGCGATCGCCCAGTCTGCGTTTGGTCTCTCCGATATAGAGGAGACCACATTGGGAGCAGCGAATGTAATAGACCAAATTGAAAGAGGTGCAAGTGAAACGCTGCTTAACCTAGAATGAGTGTTTTGGGCCTGGAATGTTAAACATGGAAGAGGTAAAGGGGCAGGTGTTACACCTTCTGTGATTGCATGGGAAGGTGCCATGGGTGATGGGAGAGGTACTGGATATGGTGGAGGAGTGGACTAGACTGTCTCAGAGGGAATGGTCTCTGCAGAATGCTGACAGAGGGAGTGAAGGGAAGATGTGTTTGGTGCTGGCATCACGCTGGAGTTGGCGAAAATGGCGGAGGATTATGCTTTGCATACGGAGGTTGGTGGGATGAAACGTGAGAACGAGGGGGACTCTGTCCTTGTTCTGGGAGGGAGTGGAGGGGGCGAGGGTAGTGGTGCGGGAGATGGACCGCACGCTGTTGAGGGCCCTGTCCACACCTGTAGGTGGGAAATCACGGTCGAGGAAGAAGGAACAGATTTTCGAAGCACCATTTTGGAAAGTGGCATCATCGGAACAAATGCGACGGAGGCGAAGGAGTTGAGAGAAAGGGATGGAGTCCTTACAGGGTGTAGGGTGTGAAGAGCTGTAGTCCAGATAGCTGTGGGAGTCAGTGGGCTTGTAGTGGATATTAGTAGATAGTCTATTGCTGGAAATGGAGACAGAAAGATCAAGGAAAAGAAGGGAAGTGTCTGAGATGGACCAGGTGAAAGTGATGGAGGGGTGGAAACTGGAAGCGAAGTTGATGAATTTTTCCAGGTCCGGGCGAGAGCATGATGCTGCACCAAAATAGTCATCAATGTATCGGTAAAGGAGTTGTGGCAGGGGGCCCGGATAGGCCTGGAACAAGGAATGTTCCACATACCCCATAAGAAGCCAAGCGTAGCTAGGACCCATGTGGGTACCCATTGCTACACCTTTGATTTGGAGAAAGTGAGATGAGTTAAAGGAGAAGTTGTTGAGAGATAGAACGAGTTCAGCCAGGCAGAGGAGAGTGTTGGTGGATGGGAATTGTCCGGATCTCTTTTCGAGAAAGAAGCGAAGGGCTCTCAGGCCATCCTAGTGTGGGATGGAGGTGTAGAGGGATTGCATATCCATGGTGAATAGAATGCGGTTAGGGCCCACGAACTGGAAGTGTCAATATGACGCAGGGCATCAGAGGAATCCCGGATGTAGGTGGGGAGGGAATGGACCAGAGGAGTGAGGATGGAGTCAAGATAAGAGGAAATAAATTTGGTGGGGCAGGAGCTAGCTGACACAATGGGCCTGCTGGGACAGTCCTTTTTGTGGATTTTGGGAAGTAGGTAAAAGCGGGCTGTCTGGGGTTGGGGGACTATGAAGTTGGAAGCCGTAGAGGGAAGGCACCGGAGGAAATGAGGTCACTAACGGTGTTGGAGATAATGGTTTGATGTTCAGTGGTCTGGTCATGGTCCAGGGGGAGGTAAGAGGAAGTATCTGAGAGTTGGCGCTCAACCTCTGCGAGGTAGAGGTCAGTGCACCAGACGACAACAGCGCCCCCTTTGTCAGCAGGTTTGATGACAAAGTCGGGGTTAGACCTGACAGAGTGAAGAGCAGAAAGTTCAGAAGGAGAGAGGTTGGAATGGGTGAGGGGGGCAGAAAAAGTAAGACGGCCAATGTCCCGTCGACAGTTCTCAATGAAAAGATCAAGAGCAGGTAATTGTCCCGGCATGGGGGTCCACATGGAGGCAGAATGTTGGAGGCACATGAAAGGATCAGTGGAACGGGGGGAGGATTCTTGCCCAAAGAAATGGGCACGGAGACAAAGGTAACGAAAGAAGAGTTCAACATCATGTCGAGCCCGGAATTGATTGAGGTGGGGACGTAAGGGTACAAAGCTGAGTCCTTTGCTGAGAACAGAACGCTCAGCCTTAGAGAGGGAAAGGTCGGAGGGTATGGTGAACACGCAGCTGTTGAGAAAAGATTGGATAGTCTGGGGGTTGTTCTCCTTGGAACAGAGCAGGCCGTTGGGAGATTTGATCGAGATATTTAAAGTTGTGAAGGACTTGGATGAAGTGGAAGGGTCTATTTAATTTAGCAGAGAAATCAGTGACTTGGGGGTATAGATTTAAAGAGATGGGTAGAAAGATTAGAGGGATGATGAGGAAACAGTTTTTTCACCCAGAGGGTTATGGGAGTCTGAAAATCACTGTCTGAAAGGGTAGTCCAGGTAGAAACAGTCAACTCATTTAAAAGGTGTCTGGAAATTCACCTCCAGTGCTGTAACCTGCAGGGTTATAGGCCAAATGCTGGAAATTGGGGTTAGGCTGGCTGGGCGATCATTTTTTTGGCTGGCACAGACATGATGGGCCAAGTGGCCCCTTTCTGTGCCATAATCTTTCAATGATTCAATGGGGAGGGTTCACTAGCACAACAATGTTACTGAGCATTAGAGGAAAATTGCTTTTTGATTATCCCCATTTTGACAATGTTGACTTTTGGAACATTGGAACAGGAGGAGGCCAGCTAATCCTGATCCAGCATTCAATGAGATCATGGCTGATTATCTACCCATCGTTGCCTTGTCATTTCATGTCCTATGCTGATAAATCAATTAATTGCAGATTTAAAACGAACAATTGATCTTGCATCAATTTATGGGCTGGAGTTCCAAACTTCTGTCACCTTTATGTGTTTAAAAAATATATCCTAATTTCATTCCTGAAGTATGTGGCTCTAAATTTTAGGCCTGGTCCTGGACTCCTCAACCAATGCAAATAGTTTCTCCCAATCTGTACCCCTTAATATCTTAAATTTCAGTCAAATCACCTCGTAACTTTCTGAATTCTACAGAACATAGCCGATGTTTACTCTAAGCTGTGCATCCTCAGAATGCTGTTGTGCAAACCAATTTAAGGGTCCATGCATTTAAATGAATAGGTTGAGCATTAGAAAAATAAATTGAAAGGCGTGTTGTGCATAACCCTGGTTTTTAAATGCCTCCTTGTATCTTAACCCTTTTAATGTATTTTATTGCAAGCGTGTTAAAAAACGGTAACATAGCGGTAGCATTGTGGATAGCACAATCGCTTCACAGCTCCAGGGTCCCAGGTTCGATTCCGGCTTGGGTCACTGTCTGTGCTGAGTCTGCACATCCTCCTCGTGTGTGCATGGGTTTCCTCCGGGTGCTCCGGTTTCCTCCCACAGTCCAAAGATGTGCAGGTTAGGTGGATTGGCCATGCTAAATTGCCCTTAGTGTCCAAAATTGCCCTTAGTGTTGGGTGGGGTTACTGGGTTATGGGGATAGGGTGGAGGTGTTAACCTTGGGTAGGGTGCTCTTTCCAGGAGCCGGTGCAGACTCGATGGGCCGAATGGCCTCCTGCACTGTAAATTCTATGTAAAAACACACTCCACAAACTCACAGCCCATAGTTTGTACAATTTTTCCCCTTTTACCCCCCATCTCCCCACCCACCGTGATGAACAGTTCCTCAAGCATTGCCATGAAGCCGTCCACTGACCCCCCTCAATTGAAATTTAATATTTTCAACTGGAGAAAGTTGTACTTGTACAAGTCCCCCAGCCAGGCCGATACCCCCGGCGGCGTATCCGACCTCCAATTTCACAGGATCCTTTGTTAGGCAATTAGAGAGGCGAAGGCCACAACATCGGCCCCATTTCCCCATCAGCAGCTCCGGAATTTACGATTCCCCAAAGATCGCCACCATAGGGTCCGGTCTGACCCCCACCCCCACAATTTTAGATAATGTCCCAAACATCGCATCCCAGTACCTTTCCAGCTTCTCGCAACCCCAGAACATATGCACATGATTTACCGGCCCTCGCCCACACTTCTTGCACTCATCAACCACCCTTTGGAAGAACCCACTCATCCTCGCCTGGGTCATATGTACCCTGTGCACCGTCTTGAACTGAATCAAGCTCATCCTCGTGCAGGAGGAGGTTGAATTCACCCAGCGCATCGCCTCACACCTCAGTCCCCAGCCTATTCCCCTTCAAACTCCTCCTCCCATTTGTTCTTGATCCTCACCACCTGCGCACCCCCCTAGCCTCGCCATCCCCCCCTCCCCCAACCATCCGTATATATCTCCAATCCTACCCACCCCCACCTCATCCGGGAGCAGCAGTTGCTCCAATAAGGCGTACTCCGGCAACCTGAAAAACATCCTCCACTCCTTTTGTGCAAAGTCTCTTGTAGTGATCTCTGTATATGTAAATACATGAAGGGTTAAGGTGCAGTCAATACAGTCAGATGATCACGAGAGGGCAACACTAACAGGGAGTATATAACAAGCTCAATCTGTTTTCCCGCTGTCTTCGGGTATGTTGTAGCTACAGAACGGAAGTATAGTAAGCTCAGAGTGTATAGTATAATCATATAGTTAATCTAATTCTATCTTGTTTAATTTGACTACTAGTAAAAACATTAAAGAATGGAACTCGCAAGTTAATTGATTAGTTACTCAATACATTATTTGTTATCACTGGACGACTTTGAGTATTCATCATTATCAAAGTTAAGTTCAACTCGGCATAAACAAATGAGTAACTTATATTACTCCCAAGCACTATAACATCCCTCACCTGCATATATCTAAATTTACTCTCCCTTGGCAACTTAAACGTCTCCCACAACTCATCCAGGGGCGAAATTCTCCGACCCCCAGCAGGGTCGAAGAATCTCCTGGGGCCGCCTAAAATCCCGCCCCCGCCGTGGCAGAGATTCTCCGCCACCCGGAAAGTGGCGGCGGCGAAATCTCGCCCCTCCGATCGGAGAGGCCCCTGCGGTGATTCTCCGGCCCGGATGGGCCAAAGTCCCACCGCTGGGAGGCCTCTCCCGTCACCGAGGTTTAAACGACCTCTGGAACGGCGGGATCAGCAGCGCGAGTGGGCCCCCGGGGTCCTTGGGTGGGGGGGGGGGCGGGGGGCGATCGAACCCTGGGGGGTGCCCCCACGGTGGCCTGGCCCGCGATCGGGGCACCCCGCTCAGACAGACTCCGGGCCAGTGCCCTGGCGACACTCTTTCTCCTTCCGCGGCCGCCATGGCGGAAGCGGAAGAGAACCCGACATCACGCATGCGCCGGCACTGACGTCAGTGGCCAGCTGCCGCTGACGTCACTGTCGGCGCATGCGTCGACCGGCGAAAGCCTTTCGGCCAGCCCCGCTGCCGGGGGTGCCGGTTTTGCAAACCGCTCCGGCGCGGGGCTGGCCCCCAATGGTGGGGAGAATTCCCCACCTTTGGGGAGGCCCGACCCCTGAGTGGTTGGCGCTACTCCCCTCCGCCGGCACCCTCCGTCACGCCGGGTAGGGGAGAATGCCGCCCCAGACCTGTAAATGTCCCTTCCAAGTACCAATCCCCCATCCTCACCAGTTTTTACCCCCCCCCCCCACCTTCTCCACATTCACTGTCCAATAGTAGTGCAGTAGGTTTGGCAGCACCAACCCCCTTCCCTGCCACTGTAGCAGGGCACTCTTTACCCGTGGCACTTTGTCTATATAAACTCTGAAATCAATATCTCTAATATCTGGAAGAAGGCCTTGGAGAGAAAGATTGGGAAGGTCTGGAAAACAAACACAAACCTTGGCAGCACTTTCATCTTTACCACCTGCACCATCCCTGCCAGTGTTCAGTGTAATGTATCCCATTTCTTAAAATCCCCCCACTAATCTTCTCCACCAACGTTGTCAAATTCCATCTGTACATTGTAGCCCATTCCCTTGTCACCTGAATCCCCAAATATCTGAACCTTTCCCTAGCTATCTTGAATGGCCACCCCCAAGTTGGCCCCCCGCTCCGCTGCATTCACCAGAAACGCCTCACTCT
The DNA here is from genome assembly GCF_902713615.1 of Scyliorhinus canicula. Lineage (NCBI taxonomy): Eukaryota > Metazoa > Chordata > Chondrichthyes > Carcharhiniformes > Scyliorhinidae > Scyliorhinus > Scyliorhinus canicula. Next base: position 121,553,291 of record NC_052154.1, on the reverse strand, counting down.
TCCCGACATTTAACTTGTACCCAGAGAAGGCCCCAAACCTCTCCAATGTTCCCATGATCCTACCCATACTCTCCAGAGGGCCCGACACAAACAAAAGCAAGTCGTCCTCCTACAGAGACACCCGGTGCTCCCTCTCCTCCTCGCATCCCTTGCCACTCCACAGACACCCGAAGGGCCATCGCCAAGGGCTCAATTGCCAGCGTGAACAACAATAGTGACAGTGGACACCCCTGTGCAGTCCAAAACTCTGTGAACTTTATACATACACTTGCCACAGGGGCTACATAGACGCACCAACACTATAAACTTTGGGTCAAACCCAAACCTACATAATATCGCAAACTCATCCATGCCACCCAATCAAAAACTTTCTTTGCATCCATAGAGACAATAACCTCCAGCACCCGCATCCCCCGGTGGAGACATGACCACATTTAACAGCCTCCTGATGTTACTGGAGAGCAGCCGGCCTTTTGCAAAATCCGTATGATCCTCAATGGCTACCCCTAGCACACATCCCTCTATCCTCCCCGCCACTATGTTAGCCAGCCCTTCCACGTCTGTGTTCAACAACAAAATGGGCCTTTATGACTCGCACTCCAAATCCTTTCCCTTCTTTGGGATTGGCATGATCAACACCTGTGTCAGTGTCTCTGGCAGCTCCACCTTCTCCAATGTCTCACTAAACATCCCCAACAAATGCGGTGCCAACTCTGTCGTGAACGCCTTATAAAACTCCGCTGGAAAGCCAAACTCCACCCCCACCAACCCCATCAACATCAATTGACTCACCACAAAGAAATGAATTCTCGAACACGCATTATACACGTGAGAAGGAGTAAATCCCTCCTGTAAAAAGATCACCTGAGCCTTCAAACTCCTCAGGTGTGCAAAACCCCAAGACCTCTTAATCGGCCCATTTAACCTCCCGGATGTTCCACGTTACAAATCTTACTGGAGGCTTAAGCCTCCACTCCCTGTACCATATGCCATCATCCCCCTTCAGCTCTCCCTCCTCATATACCATCCTAAACTGAGCCCATACCAGATGCCACCCCCCCCCCCCTCCGCCTATGATCACGCTCAGTCCCCCCCCCCCCCCCCCCCCCCCCCCCCCCTCCGCCTATGATCACGCTCAGTCTCCAACACTGCCACTTCGCAATTCCACCCATCCCTCCGCCTGGCCACCTCTTGTAGCTTCCTCCCCCACCTCTGTTCACCAGCATTACCTGTTAGCACGGCAGCTCCCGCACACACCTCTTCACACCTCTCCACCCCCCACCCCCACCCCCCCCACCCCCCCCCCCCCATGAGTCCCTCTTTAACCTATGCAAACAGCTGAATGCCCCCAGACAGCAACCCCATCGTAGGGTACAGCTCCCCAAACTGAATCTCAACACCGCCTTGGCCCTGTTAAATCCAGCATGCCTCTTCGCCAGCTCCGTGCCAATGTCCTGGTATATTTGGACACTATTCTCCTCCCTTTCACAGTCTCGCTTCTCCCTGGCCCATCGTAGGATCTTCTCTTTTTCCAAGAACTTGTGCAACTGAACAACCATCGCCTGTGGCAGCTCCTATGCTCTCAGCATCTGCCTTAAAGATCTGAGGGCCCTGTCCACCTGTGGGGCCTTACCCTCTCATCCACCAACTCGGCCAACATCCTCAACATATTTTGTGGTGCTCGTTCCTTCCACACCATCTGGCAAACCTACAATTTGCAGGTTCTGCAACCTTGAACTGTTGTCATGCTCCTCAACCTTCACTCTCAGCGACTTGGATAGATCCCCAAGATCATCACCTCCACCTCCAGAGACATGATCCAATGGCTCTAGTCAGATATCACCTTCCCCACCTCGCGCATCGACACCCCTTGTGCCTCAAGGCACTTCTCTACATGGTCTAAATATCCTCGCAAGAGTGCTACTGCTCGCTGAATGGACTTCGGCCAGTCGCTATGCATCTCCTTCCTTTACTGGTGAAATTCCTCCTTAATGAAGGCCATCAACTGCTCCATCTGGGGCTTTCCCCACTGGCGAAGGCCCTGTTGCCAGTGGTAAATTGCTGCTGCACCACAGGTCCCCTCTTTAACTGTCTTTTGCTAGGTCTGGTAGCCAGTAGACATACCAATCCTGGGGAGAACCTCTCCCTCTACACCTTCTGCACGACTTCCCTCCTGGAGCTACCACACTAGCGGGTATGAAATGCCCAAACCAACGCCTTCGAGCCAGAGCTGCCCTGTGTGTGACCACTCACTCCATGGCTGCCACCTGAAGTCCTCTTGTATCTTAAATCCTTGGTGTCCAGTATATTTGAATAAATCTACAGCGAGACCGGTGTCTCGGCTGAATAAATCAGAGCTCTTTGGAGGGGGCATTTAGAACATAGAACATAGAACAGTACAGCACAGAACAGGCCCTTCGGCCCTCGATGTTGTGCCGAGCAATGATCACCCCACTCAAACCCACGTATCCACCCTATACCCGTAACCCAACAACTCCCCCTTTAACCTTACTTTTTAGGACATTACGGGCAATTTAGCCTGGCCAATCCACCTAACCCGCACATCTTTGGACTGTGGGAGGAAACCGGAGCACCCGGAGGAAACCCACGCACACACGGGGAGGACGTGCAGACTCCAAATGTCCACACTAATTTGATTTGAGGTTCCAGTTTTGATTGGCTGCTTGAGGAGTCAGTCCTCCACAGTGTGTTGGGGCGAGTCAATATTGTTGCTTATTTCACATGGGAAAACCAGGCTGGATTTGAAATGGTCAGCAGAGATTTTTTTCCTCTGAAATCATTACAGTGAATATTGATTTGGAAGATGAATCCGGGTCAGGGCTGATGTTATGGACTAAAATGTGCACTTATTACTTTTGAAGCATCAAAAAATAACATGAAATGGTTTGAAGTTGCATTTGTTCACTCATTGCATGCAAAATAAATCTTTGTTTGCAGTTGAATTTTCTCACTAGACTGCTTATTTGTCTCTGTGCACAATTGAATCCCATACATGCAACAAGGAGTCTTATTATCATCGATGGTCAAGCTATAATTGTTTCAAATTAGACCCTGCCAATGGGCAATGCTGCCAAGGTTGTGATCATTGCCCTGTGAAAGAACTGATGGACTTTCTTTTTGGACTGCTGCCCTCCTTTACAAATATTATTCCTTTCTCACCGTTAGAAAGCTAATACACCGAGTGGATTGGGCCAGTCAGTAATTCATCTCCTTGCTTGCTCCAAAAACTAATTCAAGTTGAATCCAATTCATGATCCCCATGAAAAGGCACATACTGGGTCCAAGCTGTCAAGAACAGGCTTTACACTTGACCTCAGGCTTGATCCTCCAATTGATCTTAGCCCAAAGTTTGTTGCTGTCTTATGTTTCGCAAAAATATACTTTATTCGTTAAAATATCTCCAAGAACATTACAAATATTTCCAAGTGGCCATCGCACAAAGTGTAGTAATATTCAGGTTTCCTACATCCATACATGCTGCACTCTTCGATATAGGCCGTGATCTAACTAAATTTGTTCTAAGTGTGGTAGTGAGTGGGAAATCCTGGGAGTTTCCTAACAGCTGACCAGGTGAGGTTGCCACTGGTATCTAACGTTAATTAGGCCATTTAATCGAGCCCCATGGGTTTCACGAGACAAATTACTGTCCCGCCAGCTGATTTCGTGGGACCACGCCCAGCAGCTCCCCGCTAACAAGGGGGAGCAGCATTTAAACTGATCCCGCATAACAAATCCCAGACAACATGCAGCCATGCCACCCCGCAGACCTGCACCACAATTCGGGGATGCCAACCTGACCAGACTAATGGACGCGGTGGAGTCAAGATAGAACATCCTGTTCCCCTGGGGGGGTCGGAGGGTCAGCCACAGGACAACCAATGCCGCCTGGGAGGCAACGGGCGAGGCAGAGTGTGACAAGGAGAACCGCCACTCCATGCCGGAAGAAGCTAATCAACCTCCACCTGACCACACGGTGAGTTGGCATTGGCTTCCTGGCAACAGTCGCGCAGCCCCCCCCCCCCCCCCCCCCTTCCCCCCAGCGCAAACTGCGACATGCCATAGCACACCCTGGCATCCACCAGCACACCCCACCTGTGACCAGCGTCGGTGCCCACACCTGTCCCCTGCCATGCTTCCCCCTCCCCCCGCCACCATCAAAGCTTCCCATGGGAGCATCTCGGAAGAGAGCTCCAAGGATGCCACCACATCACAGTTGTCATCTCCACGCTCCAGCACAGGACACACACACACACCTTGGTGGGCAGAAGTACTGGTCAGGCTTCTGGGGCACATACTGGTGAGTAGCACACAGTTGCTGATGCACATCAGGTGGAGCCAGGAACATCCAGGGGAGGCAGCAGTCTGAGGCCTGCTGGATTCCATGACCCAGCTCCCAGCTGAGTCCCAGTCAGATGCTGAGCCACTGGACTAGGTTTACACAGAGCTGATGAACTCGATAGGGTGTGGCCGTGAGATTCAGAGTGGGATGTCAGTGACAATACAGGTAATAATCGCTTCTCGTCACAAGTAGGCTTCAATGAAGTTACTGTGCAAAGCCTCCAGTCGCCAAATTCCGGTGCCTGTTCGGGGAGGCCGATACGGGAATTGAACCCGCGCTGCTGGCCTTGTTCTGCATTACAAGCCAGCTGTGTAGCCTACTGTGCTAAACCAGTCCCTCAATAGCCGATTCCAAAGACTATGGGCGCAGAGATAGCGCCGGCAACTCGTGGCACTAGGGCCAACACTGGTAGGGTGGTGACCACAATGTAGAGCCTGGAGCACAACGTCAGCGTCGTGAGTGGTAGTGTCCAAGGAGTGGCTCAGTCAGTGGCGGCCATGGCTGGGTGCCTCAGCAGCATGTCACTGGGGGACATGTCCCAGACGCAAGTGGACATTGGTAAGGCACTGCAGAGCATCGCCCGCTCACAGCGGAGCATCGCTGAGGGTATCGAAACCATGGTGCAGACATTGGGGAGCCACCAGGGCTGGCAGAACCAGATGTTCCAAGGGCAGTCGGAGCCCAACTCAGCTGTCCCTCCATTCCAAGTTGACCCCCAGGGCCCTATGGGCACCGATTAGGTGGAGGGTGTGCTGGAGACTGACCCAAAGTCTCTCCCTACAGGGAGATGATGGTGGTTACTAGCCCTCCCAAGTCCACCCTCCCCCATTCCCCCCCCCCCCGAACAATGGCACGACTCAGGGTCATGTGTGAATAGGGTGGCAATGCATGTGCCACCGGCAAGTGGCGGGGGCCCTCTGGTCCCAAGCCCTCTAGAGGACGCCTACCACAAGATGCAATGGGCAGCAGGCTGCTTCCACCTCTGATGTGCATTCTGGGCAAACACCCAGACATTGCAGTAGAGCTCGGAGGGCGAGGAAGATTGTAGATCACTGACATTGAGGACACAGCAGACCACACAAAGCGGGTGACCCTCCGGGGGTGAGGGGTGTACTGCAGGCACCACCAGAGTGGTTGAGGCATCGGAACCGCATTTTGAGCATTCCGATGCACCGCTCAATGACAACCGGGTAGCCACGTGGGCCTCATTATATCGGGTCTCTGCATCGGTCTCCGGCCTCTGTATTGGCGTCATCAGCCAGGTCCTCAGTGGGTGTCCCTTATCCACCAAGAGCTAGCCGTTCAGCTTGAGGTCATCCACCTAGATGCCGGGGATCTTCTATTGCCGCATGATGTAGCTGTAATGCATACCCCCTGGGAAGCAAGCGCACACGTGCATGATCTTCATGTGGTGGTCACACGCAAGCTGGATGTTCAGAGAGTGGAATCCCTTCCTGTTAATGACACCTGGACTATCCGGTGAACGCAAGGTGACAAGCGTGCCATATATTACCCCCTGGACCTGGGGCAGCCTGGCGATGGCGGAGAATCCTGCTGCCCGGGCATCTTGTGCTTGGCCCAAGTCAAAGTTTATATAGTCGCAACAGGGTCCCCTGGGAAATGGACCCAAGATATCCCCCCCCCCCCCCCGGACCGTGACTTGGACCGGATGCTGGTACCCTCCCCGGCCCACACACCCGCCCGCTGGTCGTGGAATTGTCCCCAGTGCTGTGACCCAGCTCCTGGGTGTTGGAATATTGCCTGCTGCCTCAGTGGTTTTGATGACTCCGGAGTTCAGGCAAAGTGTTCAGGCCTTTCAGTCTGATTGGTATGCCTACAGGGAGCCACTTGGGAATATTTTAGTTTGTTGATGGTATTAAAATACAGAAGACAATACAATGAGGACACCAAACATGGCGGAGGACAGAGAGAACAACATACCACCCTTCCCGGGAGAGGCACAGTTCAGCCCAGAACAGGTTCATCACGTTGTACAGAGCAACCACCGAAAGAAACACAAACCAACCTTACTCCAAGCATCGGCAAGGCTTCCATAGCAGGAGCAGCAGATGGCCACTGAACATAAAATGTCACTGGTAGTCCATGAAAGTGTCCCGACGCAACCTCCGGGCTGCGCAGTCAAGCCGGGCTGCTGCCCCTACTCTCCTGGAGTATCGGCATCTGATCTTCCATCACCAGCCTGCCTAAGGACTGGGCCACAGGAACACGAGGGCCATTAACAGGTGCCCCACACATCCAAAACAGTCCTTTTAAAAGGAAAATAGCCACAAACCGCTCAAGCAAGCCCTCCTGCATCCTCAGCCCGGCTATAGGCCTGCCAAAATCCTCCCCTTGCCACAGTCTAGGTAAAAGAGACTGAAAGGCAACTACCTTCTTTCTTCCTCCCCTTAATCCAGAAAGCAGCAATTAAGTCCAAGGTAAAAAGGGAGCAGCCCCAGTGCCCATGGGTTGACTGCCCGATTTCCAAGATGGCTACCCACCTCCTCAGATCCCCACAGCTGCTACTCTGCCAACTTCATATTTTTAAAAAAGGGTATTAAACAGCGCCCACATGACTGCTCGTTGGGGAGACGGTTAGATCATGGGAGGTTATTCGACACGGGGTCCATTAATTGGATGGAGATTGGTCTTAATTGGGGATTATTGGTTTCCTGATCTCGCCAACGGGAGCGGGCAGGTTAGATTGGAAAGCGATCAGCACCTGGCGTGGTTCCCGATTTTGGCTTCTCCCACTATCTAACTGGCCTGCTTGTTCTCGCGGACGGCAAGGCCAGTAGTTCGTGCCCTTAGTCAAAGAATTGTTACAAACATTTCAAAATGGTCATTATCGATGGCCCAAAGATATTTAAGTTGTCTACATAGGTCTGATGAGGTGCATCCATAGAATTGTGGTCCATGTAATATTTACTGTACAAGTCTTGCATCCTTTTTTATTTGCAAAACTGACTGCTGCACTCGTTGTGGTGACGGGACTCCCACATGGGTATTCCAGGATTCTGATCCAGTGCTAAAGGAATGGTGATGCAAACTTGTCAGGAATGGTATGTAACTTGAGGGAGGAATTCGGAAGTGAAGATATTCCCTTAGCATTTGCTGTATCCTGTCTAGTCAAACGAGCAGCAAGGTATGCTCTCAATTTGCAGGACATGTCTGGAGATGCTGAACCGGAAAGAACATGTAGAGTAAACCTGAAATATATAAGTCTTTTGTGTAATTAGGCAGTGATACCTGATGAGAGAGATTACAAGCTAATATTCCAAATGAAAATGTAAAACTCCAGCAGCACGAGAGTCTTTCTAAAACCCAGCTAATAAGCTCTGACAGCCTTAGACCGAGTGCTGAATACATTTATAATAATAAACACTGATCTACTGAAGGGAGTTTGGCCCTTCTCTGAAGAGAGAATGTGAAGGCATTGCAAAACATTTAAACATCCAGCATGTTCCTTTTTAATTCAATTAAATTGCACACAGATTTGATGCTGAATTGGTTCAAGGGACTCTATCGTAGTACCACAGCTAGTTTTAATTAAATCCTCAAATGGAAACCATGCTAATTCAAATTCATGAATTAGTGTGCAATAAGATTGTTTAACAAGGAAGAACAGCTGTCCTTATACACGGAACATGGTATCAGAAAGTGAAGAAAAAGATAGATTGTTGAACCCCAGAAATGATGCAGAGAAGACACTGAGATCCCATAAATGCAGGTTCAAATCTGAAAAAAAGGACAAAATAAAATAGCACACAGGCTGCAAATGAATACAGGATGAAGAGAGAAGACACAGCTAAGAAAGACACACACAAACATTCAAATCTGCAGAAAGGTACTAAAATAGAACAAAGGAAAAGCACTGAGCTGCAGAAAAAGGAGAAAGGAAACACAGACAAAGGCTGCAAGTAAATTACTGTTTGAGTAAAATGGCTGCACTAAATTTTCCGTTCCCTTCTCCATTTGAATTGAAAAGTGATGCATGTAAAACAGACAGTTCTTCCGCTTAAAATGGCAAAGCTATAAGATTGCAACTGATTTAATGAACAAGTTTGAACTGATAAGATTAGCTACACTGTTAACATTGCTGGGTCTGGAATGCTACAAAGAGTATACCACCGTAAATATAACTGATGAGCACTGAAAACAGCAGAAATTCTGACTGCCTTGAAAAGCACCTTTTTGAACCCTGAGTAAATGTTACATATGAATGATATGCATTCAACGCTAGAGTTCAGAATGAAAATGAGACCACCGAACAATATGTGATGGAGGCTGGCAGAATCATGTTAATTTGGACAACTAAAAGATCTAATTAAGGAAATATTAGTCTTAGATGTATAAGAATCCTCGGTGAGTACAAATCTACAGAAAGATGAGAAACCGATGCTAAAGAAAACGTATGTCAAAATGCAGAAGCTGCAGAAGATCAGCTGGGGCATATATGTGTCAGTGCAGATCAGGCGATACATTTTGCTGGTGTCAGAGCAGATCAGGCGATAACATTATGCTGAAAGAGTGGAGCAATTGCAGACAAAGGGTAGGATGCAGATATTGTGGAAGAAAGCATGCATAGGGAAAAAAAAAAAATGATGAATAACTATATGCCATATAAGAGCTTTGTTCAATCAAGTCTGTAGGTTACAAATAGTTTGTGACTGTTGCCATGAAGACTGCAGAAAGAGTAATAGAGAACATTGGGTAGACAAGAAATGCCAAATAGACACTAGTGTGTCATGCAACATAATGACCTTCACGGGAATATGTGAAGTGGCTCAACAGGCCATCTGAAAATTATGCCCTTGAAAGTAAGATTGAGATTATACAACAGCAGTGTACTCGTGCTGAGAGGACAAATTAGTCTGACAGTCCAGTGTAATGGCAAAAGGAAGTTTGAGTTCCAGATCATAGATGGGACGCAACAGCCACTCCCCTCAGCTGGGGCTTGGGCTTGTAACTCTGAATGTGCCAACAGAGAAGGGGCAACAAAAAATTCAGAGTGAGGCAGCCAAAATGTACATAAACCACAGGATGGTTGCCGACCATGTCAGTTCAAGGAAATGCACGAGCAGAAAGTAAATGAAACAGTTCTGCCGGAAAATGTGCACATCAAAGGTGAACTGGAAGATTTGAAGAGCACAATTCGAGCTGAGTGTATACTGTTGAAAACGCACAATAAACTGAAGTCTTCAATGAACCAAACTGCACGAGATCAAAACAAACAACTTTCATTGATGGCATAATGGTACGAGGAGGAAAGAATGACCTACACTTCCACAGTTGACAACTCCAGTGGAAGTTGAAAAAACAAAACCAGATATACAAAAGCATATACAGTACTCGACTAGCGAAGCTGCTCCTTAACCACAATTGGCGAGTCAGGGAGAAGGCATTTCACCAGCTGTACAGTGTACAGAACTACCAAGGTGCAAATTACCAAGGTGACAGGTACCACTGGAATGACCCTCTATGGACAAGGAACATCACCCAGATGTACAACCAATGTCGGTGTGCACATGGACTATTAAGAGACTGCACAATTTAATGACTGTGGGTGGTCTCCCCCCCCCCGCCCCCCGCCATTCACCCCATCACAGTATGTTTTGCGCGGCGGAGGCAGCTGCCTTTGGCTGGCCGTGGGATCTTCTGGTCCCATTGCTATCAATGGGATTTTCTGTTTGCATCCTCCGCTGCCAGGGAACCCACAGTGGGGGAGGTACCATCGGCCAGACAAGAAGTCCCCGTCCTATGTGTGCAATGCATGTGTAGTAACTGCTTTGTAGAACAAACCATTGTTAATGCATGAGAACAGTGAGTGTATAGTGGGTAAATGAGAATTCAGTCACACAGGATCGGGCGAGAAAATGGTGTCTTTTGTTCACTAAGAAAAGTGCTATAGTTGTATCTTTTGTTTGAAATGAAAAAGAGGGTGGTTGGGTTTTTAAATGTAACCAGACCGATTGACACATCTGGCCGGGATTCTGGATGTGAGACCCGCGATCGGGTTTGACGCCGCCCCCGCGATTCTCCGGCAATCGCGCGAGTTCAACGTAGCTTTTACATTGAAAAAGGCCCCTGCGACAATTGAACAAAGATCAAAGAAAAGTACGGCTCAGGAACAGGCCCTTCGGCCTTCCCAGTCTGCGCTGACCATGCTGCCCGTCTAAATTAAAATCTTTTACACTTCCGGGGTCCGTATCCCTCTATTCCCACCAACAACTGGTTCCTGCCGGCGTGGTGCACTCATGGTTCCAACCGGCGGGAGCTCAGAGTGGCAGCTGCAGACTCAGTCTGCGGCTGTCCTGGTGGGGGTGGGGCTCCAGGACGGCCAGGCTCTCTATCGGGAGCTACCAATCGGCAGGCCGCGCGATGTCGGGCGGGGGGGGAGGGTTCGGGCCACATTTCTCGGACCCGTGGCCAGATGTGTAGGGCCTTGTATCGGCAGCCGGAGCTGCGAGGAGCACTCCAAGGCCCTGCTGGCCTTCTACCAAATGGAGAATCACTCTGGACTTTCTCCAGGAATGTCCAGAATGATTCGCGCCCGTTTTCTCGCGGGCATTGGGACATAGCCCCATTTTCAGAGAATTTCGTCCCCGCTTTCTGTTCTCGTGTGGCTATGCCATGAGGCTACCTCTGGAGGCAGACATCTTAAAGAGCAATTCAATAAAGACCTCTCACTGAGATACACTGACAAAGTACAGTGGTCCTTATACACCTTTAAAGTAAGGCCTAGGGCCTGGCTAACCAATAAGGCTCACAAAGGAAAAAAAGTAAGTTACTGGCTGATTTGGCATGATGGAATAAGAGATCAGGTCACCTAGTTCAGGGCGGGTGACAAAAATAGATCCCTGCAATTCTCTTTCCGGGTGGATTATTTGGTAGTTATGCATAACACAGGACATTGTGAGGCTTGTTATGCAGAATAGTTTGGGTAGGAAGTGGTTGTTCTAGAATATCAACATTCAGGTACATTGTTCAATAAGTGTCTGAGTACTTGCCATTTACTAATTAAAGAAGGATTGATCATTCGTCCCCTCCTAATTCTCAACCAGATGTTGCCCCACAGCACCATCATTCAAAAGCAGTGTTTAGCTTTCACATATACATTGATGATGTACAACTCTACATCACCATTCCTTTCTTCAATCTTCCAATGTTGCTAAATCACTCTGCTTGTGCAGCATCCACTGCTGGATGAGCAGACATGTCCTCCAGTGAAATATTGAGAAGGCTGGAGCCATTATCTTTGGATCCCTGTGACGAACTCCATTCTTCAGCTACTGACTTCACCCCTCTGCCTGCTAATTTACAGAGGCTAAACGTGTCTGTTTACAGATTGGTTTTCAGAATTGGCCCCGAGTTGAGTTTCCAAACATGCATCCATGCTATCACTGGGACTGTCTATTATGACCTCTGTTACTTCGCCCCTGACTTGGCGCATCCTCTCAGACCCTCACCCATGCCTTTGCTAGCCCCATACTTAGCTACACCAATGTACATTTGGCTAGCCTCTGACATTCTACTCTCCTTAAACTTAAAGTCGTCCAAATACCTGCCCACATTCGTATCGCTCCAAGTCCCCATTCCCCTGTTAGCCCTGTGCCCGTTAACTCCTGGTCAAACAATGCTATTAAGAATGACATTAAAAATCTCATTCTTGCTTTCAACTATCTCCATGTCCTCACCCCATCATGTCTCTGGCCTGTTCCAGAGCTACAACTCCAAGATAGCTCCACTCATTCTGGTCTCTTGAGTAACCCCAATCTTAATTGCTCCACCAATGCCTCCTGGGCCTTAGGCCCAAAGGCTCTGGAATTCTCTTCCTAAACGTCTTTGACTCTTTGTTTCTTTTTCTTTCCTCAAGATGCTCCTTAAAGGGGCAGCATGATGGTGCAGTGGTTAGCATTACTGCCTCACGGTGCCGAGATCTCAGATTCGATCCCTACTCTGGGTCACTGTCCGTGTGGAGTTTTCCCATTCTCCCCGTGTTTGCGTGGGTTTCGCCCCCACAACCCAAAGATGTGCAAGCCAGGTGGATTGGCCACACTAAATTGCCCCTTAATTGGAAAACATTATATGGGTTCTCTAAGTTTATTTTTTAAAAAAGATGCTTCTTAAAATCTGCCTCTGAGTAATGTTTTGGCCATCTGCCCTCACATTGCCAGATGTGGCTTCCAAAATTTACTTAGTAATATTTCTGAAGAGCCTTGGGATTGTGGTGATATGCATCACTGTAAATACACGTAGACTAGCTAGACACTAGAGGGAGCAGCAGAGACTTGACACACAGACATTCAACCAATTGGCCAGTAAGATAGGACACGGCCAATGGGCATTCAAGACAGATACAGAGGTGACACTACCACAGGAGGGCATTACACCAACCCATATATAAGGACACAGCACACATGATCTTTCTCTCAGTGGGTACACAGGGTTGATTGAACACATCACACCCACCACCTGGATTGTAGCAGTCTGGTTAGTTAGTCTGAGTAGCTATAGCAGGATTAACAGGAGAGTCGAATCCAAGTAGGAGAATTGTTAACAGTTTAATAAATGTGTTAAAGCTATCTCCAAGTCTGAACCTTCCTTTGTCAGAGTGCACATCAAGGAAGCAGCTTATGCTACGTCAAGAGCATAACAAAACATGGTACCAGTGAGTGAACTGTTTAAATCCATATAGTTACAACTCAGCAAACAGTGACAAACAGCAACAGCAGCCAGGCAAGATGATGTTCAAGATTATGGTTCCACAGCAGCTCAGGTACCAAGGCAATCTCAGTGAAAACTGGCGTGTGTTCGGGCAGAGATTCGAGATCTACCTGGTAGCGTCCGACCTAGATGGCGTGGCGGATGCAGATAAAATAAAGCTTCTACTTACCATCGTGGGTAAAAAAGCAGCTGAAATCCTCCAGACCTTCAAATACTCAAAGGGGAAAAACAAGAGCGACTTTCAGGCAGTCCTGGACAAATTCCAAGAATTCTGCGAGGAACATACAAGATAAAATGGTAAAAGAGGTGGCAAAACTCACCACGAGGTAGGCTTGCAGCAACGAATGGCAGTTTTGATTTGCAGCCATCTTGGAAAAGTTGATGCACATGCGCAGTTGCGCGAAGAGCGCACAGAACGGGAAGGTCCGAGTAGCCGCGCATCCGCAATTGCGAAAAAGGCCCCAAGTAAAGGTACAGCGATATGCGCATGTGCAATCGCTTCCTACGACCTATGTCACACGCGTCATGACGTCATAGGCCCCGGACCACGCCCACTTAAAGGGGAAATGTCCCAAAACACGGAAAAAAAGCTTTGAAACCGTAAAACCCGATTCTTTCACCTGGAATGACAGCACAATGCCTGAAATTCAACCAGTAGCTGAAAGTAACCTCCGCAGAACCCTGCAACAAGCAGCTAGCATTGCCGTAGAGATGATACAGTCCTTGAAGACTATGACTCGGACCTTGAATTCTTCTTTGGACATCGCGAGCCCAATGCCAGCTCCGACACAAAACGTGATGATATGGTCTTGGAAGACAACGACTCAGACGAAGATTTCACCTTGGGAGGTGGCTACCCCAGTACCAAATCCGAACCACAACTAGACGTGTTGTACATTGACGACCCTGACGACGAGTTCTTCGGATTGGGGAATCTTCAGCCCAGCAAATGTGACATCCCGACTCGTGAGAGCAGGATTATGCTGCGGCCTGATGCCAAGAGACAGAGAGCGGTACAAGCCCACAGAGAGCGGCCTGCTGCCACACAGTGAGTGGTCCACGCACCGCAAAGAGTCCCCGACTCCACACAGCGAGCTCGTGGACAGACTCCATGATTGAAGGAACGCAAGACTCCAGAGCGCAGTCCTTGCATGAACAAGACCATGAGGGTCTAGCAACTTCCTCTGAGCAACTAGCAGCAGACAATGCAAGTCTGCCATGCTCAAGTGAACAACAGAAGATTATGACAGTCTGCCATACTCAAGTGCACAGCAAGAAGACTATGACAGTCTACCACACTCAAGTGAACGACAAGAAGACACTGAGGCTCTACCCACTGTATGTGCATAACAAAACAGGGATGTTCTTCAGCGAGTGGTGTGGTGAATCTGTGGAACTTTATGCCGTAGAAGGCTGTAGAGGCCAAATTACTAAGTGTCTTTAAGACCGAGATAGATAGGTTTTTGATCAAATAAGTGGATCAGGGGTTATGGGAAGAAGGCAGGAGAGTGGGGATGAGAAAAATATCAGCCATGATTGAATGGCAGAGTAGACTCGATGGGTCGAGTGGCCTAATTGTGCTCCTATATCTTATGATCTTATATTTTATTATGTTAAAGGTACTATGAAAATAGAGGTTGTTGTTGAAATTAAATTAAGATTGACAGTAAAATTGGGAAGTGCATGGAATAAATGTCTTTAAGGTACGATTAAAGGGAATGATTTCTTCTTTAGGATGGTCTGTTGGGTATTTCAGGGTGGGATGGGGTTTAAAAATGAACAACAAGTCACACCGAGAATCTGAATGTAAATCTTCTGACCCCTTTGGTTATATTCTGGTTTGTGAATATGACAGATTCGACACTACTGCTGATACCGTGCAATTGATTGAATGAAAATGGTTCATATTCTTTTGGGGATGCACTTGCACATTTATGACCACTTGCTCAGCATATGCCTGCCAACATTACTCAAAATATAATTAGAAATTTCATGAACAAATTAAATAATTTTTTTTAAAAACTGAGGTGTTCAAGTGTAATTTTGCAACACAGTTTGATCCTCTGGGCTTTTCACAGCTCTTTCCATTGACAGGAGGGTCACTAAACAGAGGAGACAAATGAGTCAGGGCAAAGATGTGAATCTTTTTTAATGCAGTGTATAATGATCTAAAATAAAGTGCCTGAACGGTTAGTGGAAGCAGATTTAACAATAACTTCCAAATGGGAATTGAATATATAAAGAATTGGGGGGCTATGGAGAAAGCTCGGGGAGAAGGAGCAGAAGGAATAATTACCTAGCTTTTTCAAAGACCAAGAACAGACACATTGCACCAAATGGCTTCTTCCTATGCTGTATGGTTTTTTGGCTCTGCTTCATAACACTACTTCTAAGCCTTTGATTATTTGCAACCTATCATATAATGTGCAGTCTGTTTCTTGCTAATTAGTAACAAGAATTTATAGAATCCCTACAGTGCAAAAGAAGGCCATTTGGCCCATCGGATCTGCACCAACCCTGCGAAAAAGCACGCTACCTAGGCCCACTCCACCGCCTGATCCCCATAACTCTGAGCATTGATCACGGCCACCTCACCTGCACATGTTGGACTGTGGGAGGAAACTGGAGCACCCGGAGGAAACCCACGCAGACATGGGGAGAGCATGCAAACTCCATATAAGCAGTCACCCAATGCCGGAATCAAACCCGGGACCCTGTCGCTGTGAGGTAGTATTGCTAACCACCATTTGTAACCAGTCCTGAATTCATCCTCCTGGTAATGAATAGAAAATTAGAGGTTCAGTGTCCGGTATCTGGTGTTGTACTGACCTATACAGACCAAAAAGGCAGTAGGGTCAATCCAAAGGTGAGGGTTTGAGAGGGGGCTTGCTCTTCTTGGTGGGTGTGGCGTTGGAGTGCTCCCATTGGCGTAAGTGGTCACAGTCCAAGGAAAGTTTAAAATATGAGCCAGGCTTCTCATTTTTAACCATTGCCGTCTGCACAAAAGAGTGAGCAAAATGGATGAGAGGAGGATTGTGCTTAACCATAAGGACTCCCTTGTACCATGCCCTCCATCCATCCACCCTTATGGCATATAATCAGTTCACACTTTACTGGCCTGGCTGATAAGAAGAATGGCCAAAGTGAATTAAATGTGGAATTATACCGCATATGAAAGGGAACAAAGAAATATAGAAAATATTAAGATACAAATATAAGGCATAAAAAGCGTGTTCAATATTTTTTATATATGGAAAAATGCTGTTGATTCTTTAAGACCGGAACTAAGCTTATTGTCCAACAGTTTTAGAAGTTTAAGAAATTCTTTGAAATTCAATGCAATTCCCCAATTAACATTAGCTCCTATATATTGTACATTTATGTACAATAAAATAACATTTTATGTTATTTTGTTTCTTTTTTTGTTTTCATAAATTTAGAGTACTCAATTCATTCTTTTCAATTAAGGGGCAATTTAGCATGGCCAGTCCACCTACCCTGCACATCTTTGGGTTGTGGGGGCGAAACCCACGTAGACACGGGAAGAATGTGCAAACTCCACACGGACAGTGACCCAGGGCCGGGATCGAACCTGGGACCTCGGCACCGTGAGGCAGCAGGGCTAACCACTGCTCCACCGTGCTGCCCTTTTAATTTTGTTTCTTCTTAGGGTCTTTTCTATTCTAGTCTGTGTCACTTAGCAGCCAATTTACTGCTGCTCTCCTGCAGATGCTAATTGAATTAGAGAGCCCATAGATTACCCAACTTGTTCCTTTCAGTATCCACTCCTTCTTGTGCAGCGCTGATAATAGATGAAGTTTCTTTTTAAGTGGTTGCAATCTCACTGGCAAGAATTCTGCCAATCATTTGAAAATTGACCGAGCAAAGCACACTTCTCAGCTTTCGACCTTAACCAAATATAGCAGCTGAATTCCTAAAATGGTGATCACTCGGCAGTAAAATCAACCTCTGGATTATCTCATGCCCAATCAAGGCATCTAATATTCATAACCTTTTTTCAAAAAATATTTTTATTAAGGTTTTGCAGAATTTTTCATAATACAAAGGTAGTAACAATAATAACAAAATTAAGTCAGCAGAAGTTAGCTGGCTCACGGGATTGCTATGGAGGGAGGGGCGCGGCTAGGAGGGGTCCTAACCTTGGGGGGGGGGGTACAGGGTTGCTGCTGAAACGGTCAGGAAGGAGCTGGAGGACGCAGGGGGGAGTTGCCGCCGTGGGAAACTGGCAGAGCAGGGGACGCTGGCCGGGGGTGGGCAAGGGATGGGGTATGGCTAATCGGCAGGGGAGGGGGGCAGGGAGCCCTCTGATCTGGCTGATAACCTGGAATGTGAGGGGGCTGAATGGGCCGGTCAAACGGGCCCGGGTATTTGCGCACCTGAAGGGGCTGAAGGGCCGGATGAGAAGAGTAGGGGGGTGGCGATCCTGGTGGGGGAGAAGGTGTCGTTTGAGGCGTTAAATGTGGTGGCTGACAGTGGCGGGAGATATGTGATGGTGAGTGGCAAGCTGCAGGGGGAGCGGGTGGTGTTGGTGAATGTTTACGCCCCAAATTGGGACGATGCGGGGTTTATGCGGCGTATGTTGGGCCGCATTCCGGACCTGGAGGTGGGGGGCCTGATCATGGGGGGGGGGGACTTCAACACAGTACTGGATCCCCCATTGGATCGGTCCAAGTCCCGGACGGGTAGGAGGCCGGCGGCGGCTAAGGTGCTGAGGGGATTTATGGACCAGGTGGGGGGGGGGGGGTGGACCCCTGGAGGTTTGCGAGGCCAAGGGCCAGGGAGTACTCGTTTTTCTCCCACGTACATAAGGCCTTCTCGAGGATTGATTTTTTTGTCCTGGGTAGGGTGTTGGTTTCGAGGGTGGAGGATGCGGAATACTCCGCCATTGCCATTTCAGATCATGCCCCGCACTGGGTGGACCTCGGGCTGGGGGAAGAGAGGGACCAACGTCTGCTCTGGCGCTTGGAGGTGGGACTGCTGGCAGATGAGGAGGTGGCCGAGAGGGTTCGGGGGTGTATTGAGAGGTACCTTGAGGCCAATGACAACGGGGAGGTCCGAGTGGGGATGGTCTGGGAGGCATTGAAGGCGGCGATGAGGGAGGAATTGATCTCCATCCGAACCCATAGGGAGAGGGGGGAGCAGAGGGAGAGGGAGAGACTGATAGGGGAGATGGTGCGGGTGCATAGGAGATATGCGGAGGTTCAAGAGGAGGGATTGCTGGGGGAGAGGCGTAGCCTTCAGGCCAGATTCGACCTATTGACTACCAGAAAGGCGGAAGCTCAGTGGAGGAAAGCACAGGGGGCGGTGTATGAATACGGGGAGAAGGCGAGCAGGATGCTGGCACACCAGCTCCGAAAGCGGGACGCGGCCAGGGAGATTGTGGGAGTGACGGATAAGGCTGGGAAGGTGGTGCGCAGGGGAGTAGATGTTAATGGGGTCTTCAGAGACTTCTATGGGGAACTGTACCGGTCGGAGCCCCCGGTGGAGGGGGGTGGAATGGGGCGCTTCTTGGACAAGCTGCGATTCCCGAGGGTGGAGGAGGAGCAGGTGGAGGGACTGGGGGCGCCGATCGAGCTGGAGGAGGTGGTCAAAGGGATAGGGAGCATGCAGTCGGGGAAGGTATTTGGACCTGTTGGGCCCCCTGTTGGTCCGGACCTTTAACGAGGCAAGGGAGGGGGGGGCTTTGCCCCCAACTATGTCACAGGCGCTGATTTCCTTGATCCTGAAGCGGGACAAGGACCCTCTGCAGTGCGGGTCATATAGGCCGATTTCGCTGCTGAACGCCGACGCTAAGCTGCTGGCAAAGATCCTGGCCACTAGAATAGAGGATTGCGTGCCGGGGGTCATTCACGAGGACCAGACGGGGTTTGTGAAGGGAAGGCAGTTGAATACGAACGTGCGAAGGCTCCTCAATGTCATTATGATGCCGGCCATGGAAGGGGAGGCGGAGATAGTGGTGGCAATGGATGCGGAGAAGGCCTTTGATAGGGTTGAGTGGGAGTATCTGTGGGAGGTGTTGGAGAGGTTTGGGTTTGGGGAGGGGTTTATCCATTGGGTGAGGTTGCTCTATGAGGCCCCGATGGCGAGTGTAGCCACAAATAGGAGGAGGTCGGAGTACTTTCGGCTGTACCGGGGGACGAGACAGGGGTGCCTCCTGTCCCCCTTGCTCTTCGCGTTGGTGATTGAGCCCCTGGCCATGGCATTGAGGGAGTCAGGGAACTGGAGGGGCCTGGTGCGGGGTGGGGAGGAGCATCGAGTGTCGCTGTATGCGGACGACCTGTTGCTGTATGTGGCGCACCCGGTGGGGGGGATGCCGGAAGTGATGAGGATTCTTAGTGAATTTGGGGGTTTCTCGGGGTATAGGTTGAACCTGGGCAAGAGTGAGTTGTTTGTGGTGCATCTGGGGGATCAAGAGGAGGGGATTGGTAGGCTCCCACTGAAGCAGGCAGGGAAGAGCTTTAGGTACCTAGGGGTCCAGGTGGCTGGGAGTTGGGGGGCCCTGCACAAGCTCAACCTCACAAGGTTGGTGGAGCAGATGGAGGAGGAGTTTAAGAGGTGGGATATGTTACCGCTGTCACTGGCGGGGAGGGTGCAGTCCGTTAAGATGACGGTGTTCCCGAGGTTTTTGTTCCTGTTCCAGTGCCTCTCCATGCTTATCCCGAAGGCCTTATCCCGAAGGCCTTTTTTAGGAGGGTCAACAGGAGTATCACGGGATTTGTGTGGGCGCATGGGACTCTGAGGGTGAAAAGAATGTTCCTGGAATGAGGCATGGGGGGGGATTTGGGGGGCTGGCGTTGCCCAACCTCTGTGGGTACTATTGGGCTGCCAACGCAGCGATGGTGCATAAGTGGGTAATGGACGAGGAAGGGGCAGCATGGAAGAGGATGGAGGCGGTGTCATGTGTGGGCACGAGCCTGGAGGCGCTGGTAACGGTGCCGTTGCTGCTCCCTCCAACGAGGTATACCACGGGCCCGGTGGTGGCGGCTACCCTCAAAATATGGGGGCAATG
The DNA here is from genome assembly GCF_902713615.1 of Scyliorhinus canicula. NCBI lineage: Eukaryota > Metazoa > Chordata > Chondrichthyes > Carcharhiniformes > Scyliorhinidae > Scyliorhinus > Scyliorhinus canicula. The sequence continues at coordinate 121,533,174 of NC_052154.1, read as the reverse complement.
GAGACGGCATAGGGGAGAAGTGGGGGGCTCGATGGAGGCCCTGATACGGGGGAACCATCGGTTTGTCCCAGGGAGCATTGATGGCGGATTCCTGGGCTGGCACAGGGCAGGGGTTAGGAGGCTGAAGGACCTGTTTGTGGGGGGGAGGTTTGCGAGCTTGGGGGAGTTAGAGGGGAAGTTTGGGCTCCCCCAGGTGAACATGTTTAGGTACATGCAGGTGAGGGCGTATGCCAGGCAGCAGGTGGAGGGGTTCCCCTTGCTGCCCCCACGAGGAGTGCGGGATCGGTTGCTCTCGGGGGTGTGGGTTGGAGGAGGGAGGATTTCGGACATATACCGGGTGATGCAGGAGGTAGACGAAGCCTCGGTGGATGAACTGAAGGGTAAATGGGAAGGGGAGCTGGGTGAGGAGATTGAGGAGGGGACGTGGGCAGATGCCCTGGAGAGAGTGAATTCCTCCTCTTCCTGTGCGAGGCTTAGCCTCATACAGTTCAAGGTGCTGCATAGGGCCCACATGACTGGGACGAGGATGAGTAGGTTTTTCGGGGGAGAAGACAGGCGTGCTAGATGCTCGGGGAGCCCAGCGAACCACGGCCATATGTTTTGGGCGTGCCCAGCGCTGGGGGGGTTTTGGAAGGGGGTAGCAAGGACGGTGTCGAGGGTGGTGGGATCCAGGGTCAAGCCAGGCTGGGGACTCGCAATTTTTGGGGTTGCAGTGGAGCCAGGAGTGCAGGAGGCGAAAGAGACCGGTGTTCTGGCCTTTGCGTACCTAGTAGCCCGGTGGAAGATTCTTCTTCAGTGGAAGGATGCGAGGCCCCCAAGCGTGGAGGCCTGGATCAATGATATGGCGGGGTTCATTAAATTGGAGAAGGTGAAATTTGTCCTGAGGGGATCAGTACAAGGGTTCTTTAGGCGGTGGCAGCCTTTCCTGGACTTCCTGGCAGAACGGTAGGGAAGTAGGCCGGCAGCAGCAGCAACCTGGGGGGGTGGGGGGAGGGGGGGGGTTTGGATCGGGGGAGGGAGAACTGTGTAAATGGGTCTGTGGGATGTGGCGGGTGTTATCTCTTTCCCTTTTGTCGTTGGGTGTTCTTTTGTTTTTGTTTTTTTCTCTTGTTTGTAGTTTGTAATTGCTTTTGAAGTTGGGTGGGAATTGTTCTTGAGATGTTTATATTTTGTAAAAATTTTGTAAAAATTTCAATAAAAATTATTTAAAGAAAAATAATAACAAAATTAACTAGAGTGAACATTAACATAGTGCAAAAAGAGAATATACAATAACAATTAAATAGACATTACCGCACGCGACTCAGTCTTCCCACACCATTCCAATGAAGCAAACCCCCCCCCCCCCTCCATGGATTGCTGCTCCTGCTGACATTTAAATTTTCCCCGAGAAAGTCGACGAACGGCTGCCACCTCCGAGGGAACCCTACCGTAGGCCCTCTTAAGGCAAACTTTATTTTCTCGAGGCTGAGAAACCCAGTCATGTCGGTAACCCAAGTCTCTACACTCGGAGGCTTTGAGTCCCTCCACATTAATAAAATCCGTCTCCAGGCTATGAGGGAGGCAAAGGCCAAGACGTCGGCCTCTTTCATCCCCTGAGCTCCCGGGTCTTCTGACACTCCAAAGATCGCTATCTCTGGACTCGGCACCACCCGCGTGTTAAGCACCTTAGATATTGCCCTCGCGAACCCGTGCCAGAACTCTCTAAGCTCCGGGCATGCCCAAAACATGTGGACATGGTTTGCAGGGCTGCCCTTACACCTCATACAACTGTCTTCTACCCCCAAAAACTTGCTCATTCTCGCTGCCGTCGTGTGTGCCCGGTGGACGACCCTAAATTGAATTAGACTGAGCCTGGCACATGATGAGGAGGAATTAACCCTGCCCAGGACCTCTGCCCACAGACCCGCTTCCAGCTCCTCACCTAGCTCCTCCTACCTCTTGCCCTTGAACTCCTTCACCGGGGTTTCCTCCACCTCCTGTAGGTCCTGGTAGATATCTGACACCTTCCCCTCCCCCGCCCAGGTGTCAGAGACCACCCTGTCCAGTATCCTCAGTGGTGGCAGCGTCGGAAAGGCCACAAACTTTTTTCAGGAAGGCTCGTACTTGCAGATATTTAAAGGCGTTTCCTGGCGGCAGATTAAATTTGTCCTCTAGCGCCTTCAAACTGGGAAAGCTTCCGTCTAGGAACAGATCTCCCATCCTTCTGATGCCTGCCCTCTGCCAGCTCTGGAACCCACCATCCATCCTACCCAGGACAATCCTGTGGTTACCACATAGCGGGGTCCAGACCGACGCTCCCTCCACCTTCTTGCGCCTTCTCCACTGTCCCCAGATCCGCAGTGTTGCCACCACCACCGGACTTGTGGAGTAACGGGTCGGCGAGAACGGCAAATGAGCCGTTATCAAAACTCCCAGACTAGAACCTTTACATGGCGCCGCCTCCAGCTGCTCCCACGCCCCCCCCCCCCCCCCCCCGCCCCCGCCCCCACACCCCCCATTGCCCACTTCCTAATCATAGCTATATTGGCCGCCCAGTAGTAGTTAGTAGTTGCGAAAGTTTGGCACCACCAACCCACCTCAAGCCCAAAATGATCCTACTCACCCGCTTAAAAAAGGCCTGAGGGATAAAGATGGGGAGGCACTGAAAGACGAACAAAAATCTGGGGAGGACAGTCAGTTTCACGATCTGCACCCTCCCTGCCAGTGACAGCGGGAGCATGTCCCACCTTTTAAAATCCCCTTCCATTTGCTCCACCAATCTGGTCAGGTTGAGCCTGTGCAGGACATCCCATTTCCTGGCCACCCGTATACCCAGGTAATGAAAACTTTTCTCTACCATCCTGAACGGCAGCTCTTTCATAGAACATAGAACATAGAACAGTACAGCACAGAACAGGCCCTTCGGCCCTCAATGTTGTGCCAAGCCATGATCACCCTACTGAAACCCACGTATCCACACTATACCCGTAACCCAACAACCCCCCCCCCTTAACCTTACTTTTATTAGGACACTACGGGCAATTTAGCATGGCCAATCCACCTAACCCGCACATCTTTGGACTGTGGGAGGAAACCGGAGAACCCGGAGGAAACCCACGCACACAGGGGGAGGACGTGCAGACTCCACACAGACAGTGACCCAGCCGGGAATCGAACCTGGGACCCTGGAGCTGTGAAGCATTTATGCTAACCACCATGCTACCCTCAGTCTCTCCCCCTGCCCCTTGGCCTGGATCACAAACAACTGGCTCTTTCCCATGTTCAGCTTGTACCCTGAAAAACTACTAAAATCCCTCAGGATCTGCAAAACCTCCCCGATCCCCTCCACAGAGTCCGAAATGTACAGGAGCAAATCATCCGCGTATAGCGAGACCCGATGTTCCACCCCCCTCCCCCGAACCAGTCCCTTCCAGTTCCTCGAGGCTCTCAGCGCCATAGGTAGTGGTTCTATAGCCAGGCCAGATAGTAACGGGGAGAGGGGACATCCCTGCCCTGTTCCCCGGTGAAGCTCAAAGTACCCCGACCTCAGCCAGTTTGTACATACACTTGCTACAGGCGCCTGGTATAGCAATTTCACCCAGCCAATAAAGCCCTCACCAAACCCGAACCTCCCAGCGTTTCCCACAAGTACTCCCACTCCACCCGGTCAAAGGCTTTCTCTGCGTCCATCGCTGTTATCACCTCCGCCTCCCCTCCCTCTGAGGGCATCATAATAATATTCAAAAGTCTCCGGACATTGGTATTGAGTTGTCTGCCTTTAACAAACCCAGTCTGGTCTTCAGCGCCGGCCCTAGGGTTGCTGGCGCCCCGGGCAAGCTGAACTTCGGCGCCCTTTGGGGGGGTGGGGCCGAGGGAGGGGGGCAGGGCCGAGGGAGGGGGGGGCCGAGGGAGGGGGTGATGGGGGGGGGCTGAGGGAGGGGGCGAGGGGGGGGCCCGGGGCCGGGCAGAGGCCGAGGGGGGGCGGGCCGAGGGGGGGGGGGGCGAGGAGGGGGGGGCGGGCCGAGGGGGGGGGGGGCGAGGAGGGGGGGGGGGGGGGCGAGGAGGGGGGGGGGTGGGCCGAGGGGGGGGGTGAGGGGGCGGGGCTGAGGGGGGCGGACGGAAGGGGGACGGAGGGTGGGGGGGCGGAAGGGGCCGCCCTGGGGGAGGGCGGCCGCCGCGCATGCGCTGGTTGGCACCGGCCCAACTGCGCATGCGCGGGACCCGAGTCTCTGGCGCCCCCTAGCACATGGCGCCCCGGGCGACTGTCCGAGTTGCCGGTACCTTGGGCCGGCCCTGCTGATCTTCCTCTATCACCCCTGGGACGCAATCCTCGATTCCTGTGGCCAGAATCTTAGCTAGCAATTTGGCATCCACGTTTAAAAATGAAATCGGCCTGTATGACCCACAACGTTCCGTGTCCTTCCCTTAAGAATGAGTGAGATTAAGGCCTGTTACATTGTTGGGGGGAGGGTTCCTTTCTCTCTAGCCTCATTAAAGGTCCTCATCAGGAGTGGGCTCAATATTTCCGAAAATTTCTCATAGAATTCTACCTGGTAATAGTCCAACCCCGGGGCTTTACCCGATTGCATGCCCTCTGTACCCTTGACAATCTCCTCCAATTCATTCGGGGCCCCCAGCCCCTCCACCAGGTCCTCTTCCACCTTTGGAAACCTCAACTGGTCCAAAAATTGCCTCATCCCTTCCGCTCCCGTCAGGGGCTCCGACTCGTATAGTTTACTATAGAACTCCTTACCCACTTCGTTAACCTCCCCCTGGATCCATTACCTTGTTACCCTCCTTATTCTTTACTTTCCCGATTTCCATGGCCGCCTCCCTCTTTCGCAGTTGGTGTGCCAGCATTCTAATCGCTTTCTCGCCGTACACATAGACTGCCCCCCTATCCTTCCTCAGCTGTGCTACCGCTTTCCCTGTGGTCAGCAGTTCAAACTCCGCCTGCAGACTCCGCCGCTCCCTCAGTAGCCCCGCCTCGGGGCCTCCGCATATCTCCTGTCCACTCGGAGTATCTCCTCCACCAGTCTCTTCCTCTCCGCTCTTTCTCACTTTTCCCTATGGGATCGAATTGAGATGAGCTCCCCTCTGACAACTGCCTTCAGAGCCTCCCAGACTGTTGCCGCTGCTGCCTCACCTGTATCATTTGTTTCCAGGTAATCCTGGATGTTCCTGCTAATCCGCCCGCAAACCTCTTCGTCCGCCAGCAGCCCCACATTCAGTCTCCAGAGTGGGCGCTGCCCTCTCTCCTCACTAAGCCGCAGGTCCACCCAGTGCGGTGCATGGTCCGAGACTGTGAATGCTGAGTATTCTGTCCCCGCCACCTTTGGGATTAACGCCCCACTCAAGACAAAGAAGTCTATGTGGGAATAAACCTTAAGAATGTGGGAGAAAAGAGAGAACTTGTTCACTCGCAGCCACGCGAACCTCCAGGGATCCACTCCCCCCCAAACCCCCCCATCTGCTCCAGCCACTGCCGGTCGCTTCCCTGTCCTGGAATTCGACCGGTCCAGCTCGGGGTCAATGACTGTGTTAAAGTCTCCCCCATGATCAGGTGGTGTGACTCTAAGTCCGGGATTTTGCCTAGCATGCGTCTCATAAATTCCACATCTTCCCAATTCGGAGCATAGACTTTCACAAACACCACCTGGACCCCCTCCCACTTTCCACTCACCATTATATACCTGCCCCCCTTATCTGCCACAATTCTCCCAGCCTCGAATGCCACACCCTTATTGATCAGAATTGCTACCCCTCTGGTCTTCGAATCCAGCCCTGAATGGAACACCTGGCCGACCCATCCCTTTCTCAATCTCGTATGATCTGCGAGCTTTAAATGTGTCTGCTGAAGCATTGCTACGTCTGCCTTTAACCCCTTTAGATGGGCGAACACGCGCGCTCTTTTGACCGGCCCATTCAAACCCCTAACATTCCACATGATCAGCCTGCACTGGAGGCTAACACCCCCCGGCCGACTAGCCATCGCCCTTTTTTGGCTAACCTTGAGTCCACGCCCTTCGCTTCCTCGAGTGTCCCCACAAGGAGCCACTGCCCCCGACCTCAATTGGTACCCCTTAAAATGATACCTCCTCTGTCAACAAAGCAGCATCCACTCCCACCCCCCTCAACAGCCCCACGACCAAAAACCCCCCGCCAAGCACCAGCTGAGCACTTGCTCACCCCCCACTATGCTCCTGAGAGTCAGCTGACCCATGCTGACCCCGGAAGCTCCCGCCCCTTGCTCTGATCAGACTGTCGCCTCATTGTCCGGACCCCTCTTCCCACATGAATAAACCAATTAAACTACCTCTCCAGCCCCAATGAGTAAATAGTAATACAAAATGAAAAATAAACAGAAGACACTAACATTGCTCCGTGAGGAGACACTTGTTGAACCAAGGCTCCACTTCCCGAAAAATCGCACTAAGTACAGGGCCCGTCCCCCCTCCGTATCAAAAACTTTACTGGAAACACTGCACCCTCCAGCCACCACCACAGCCCTTACATGCACCCAACATTGTATACAATCTGATATTAGCAATGGTACCGTGTTACCCAGCCCCACCGCCGCATTCCACCAAAGCCTAACTGTCCTTTAATTCGAGTCTAACTTTTCTTGTTTGACGAATGACCATGACTCGTCCTTCGTCTCAAAATAGTGATGCCATTCCTTGTACATGACCCATAGCCTCGCTGGGTGTAGCATCCCAAATTTCACACCCTTGCTGAAGAGGGTCACCTTCACCCGGTTGAATCCAGCCGCCTCTTGGTCAGCTCCGCACCCAGGTCCTGGTAGATGTGTATCACGCTGTTCTCCCACCTGCTGCTCCGTTCTTTTTTTGCCCACCACAAGACAAGTCCCTTGTCCGAGAAGCGATGAAATCTCACCACTATGGCCCTCGGCGGCTCATTCGCCTTGGGCTTTCTTGCGAGGGGAAGTTCAGCTCCAGGGGTCGTGGGAATACCCCCATCCCTCTCAGCGTCTCCAGCATCTTGGATACAAATGCTCCTTCATCCGACCCCTCCACACCTTCGGGGAGTCCCACATTTCTCAAGTTCTGTCTCCTGGATCTGTTTTCTAGGTCCTCCAGCTTCTCCTGCCACTTCTTATGGAGGTCATCCTGCGCCTCCACCTTAAGGGCCAATACGACCAACTCATTCTCATGGTCGGATAGCTTTTTCTCCATCTCTTGAATCGCTTTCCCTTGTGTTGCCTGAGTTGCGATCATTTGGTCTATTGATGCCTTCATCGAGGCCAGCATGTCCTTTTTAAGATCAGCAAAGAAGCCCCTAAGGAACTCCTGTTGCTCCTGTGCCCACTGCGCCCATGCACCCTGGTCTATACCGGCCGCCATGCCGTGCCTCGGCGCCCGCTCCACACGCTTCTGTCTGTTGGGAATTAAACGCTTCACCCAGCCATTCCTGGTCCAGCTATCCATACAACAGAGAGGTAATCCTTTTGGAAGTGTTCGCTTCACCAATCTGCCCCAAAAAGTCCGTGAAAACTCCTGAAAAAAGGTCCGAGAGTCCATTCCAGACGGGAGCTGCCGAATGCGCGACCTACTCCTCCATGGCGACCATGAGAAGTCTCGTCACCGCTTCTTCAATGGCCTTTGCAAGATCTTTTCGCTTTAATAAAGGCCCTCAAATCAATTTGAAGCCTTTAAGCTCACCCTTCCCCCGCCTGCATGCTTGAAGAGGCTTTTGTCTTTGCTGCAGCTCCAGCCAAATCCCTCACTGTTTCTGCCGGGTCTGGTAACCAAGAGACATGCCATTCCTGGGGGAAAGTACTCCTCCAACATTCACCTACATCTTTTCATCAGAATTCCACCCCGTATTGATTAAAAAGAGCTCTTTTCTATAACCTTTGGCAGGAGCTGCCTTGTCCATGGTCCACACCGGAAGCCATTCATAACATTTTAAACATAATCTGTGCACATTGTGAAATCCCCGGAACTGACTCTTCTTCAAAAGGGACAATAAAATGCTGCAAAAAGGATGGCTGCCACAAGTTGTCTGACTTGAATTCTGTGGATTTATGTACTCCCACACTGTCTGAAAATGGCACATTGCAGACTAGAGATGCCACTACCCATCTCCTGAAACCATCAAAAGAGATATTGCCTGACTTAATTGGATTGTTCTGAAACTAAACCGTAATTGTCTCAAACCCTCTGGTTAATATCTGCAAATAATAATCCAAGCTATGGATAAGGTAAGACCTGCACCATATTTGGAAGGGACCTGCAAGAAACTAAATGATGAGGCAGATGTGTTGGTCTTCCTATTTATTTATATCTTTAAGTGTTGTCTCCAAAAAGACACAAAAACAACAACAGCAGCGTCAGAAAGAATAGCCATGATGTGGAGATGCCGGCGTTGGACTGGGGTGAGCACAGTAAGAAGTCTTACAACACCAGGTTAAAGTCCAACAGGTTTGTTTCAAACACGAGCTTTCGGAGCACGGCTCCTTCTTCAGGTGAATCTGAAGAATTCACCTGAAGAAGGAGCCGTGCTCCGAAAGCTCGTGTTTGAAACAAACCTGTTGGACTTTAACCTGGTGTTGTAAGACTTCTTACTGAGAAAGAATAGCGACACTGTGCCTTGTAGGAGACTGCGACATTGTCAGGTCTCCAAGCCTGCTCCTTATTAAGTCCACCAATACAGCAAACTGACTTCTTGGTAACCAGACTACAAGTAGCTAACTCTGTGACCTCCAGATAGTCCATCTTTTTGAGAGAATCTTACAATGATTCTGGTAAACAGCTTAAGCTATTAAATTCACCTAATTACACTTCAGGAGTAAAAAGCCTTTTCTTCATCAGGCCTGCACCGTGTGTTTTTCAAGTTGAGCCAATCACATGAATTACAAACTATCCTCAACATAACTTGTAAAAGTGCACTATTCCTATGTGTGTATACAGGCACAGTTCAGAGTCTAGTACATTGTACAGCTGTACTCCTGTAAACCAGATATGCCGTTCAATGAAGACTGACCTGCCGTGTCTTGTAATGCATGTGTACTCATCCGCAACGGTCATATTATAGAGTCATGAAGAAAAGGCCCTTCGGCCCATCAAGTCTGTGCCCAATAATAACTATCCTTAATCCCATGCTAATCCCATTTACCAGCACTTTGCGGTAGCTGGGACTCTATTGAGGCCACAGTCAATTCTTAAATAAACAGTGGGTTGTGATCATTTAGAATCTAATTGAAGTTCAGAATGCCTGTCAGAAATGTGGATTTATCACTTCTATCTTTTTAAATGTGGTTGTCCATAGCTTCTTGATTTCACCTACCTACTCCAGTATTCTCTTCTGGAGGAGCATTGCTCTGTGTGCATTGCAAATGACAGTTTTTTTTCATTTCGTTCATTTTTGTTACATGTGGTGGTTAGTAGATAACATAAAATTTATTTTTGAAGTAAATACTTTTGAGTAGACAAATATGTGACATATTCCAGTGTAGTGGAATCTCAAAACAGCTGTGAAATCAAGGGCCAGTTTTTAGGTTTATAATGAGGCAGCATTTTGAGGCAGCATTTTGATCAAGGTGCTGGGAGACCTCCCTACCTTTCCACAATAATGCTACAGGACTTTTAGAGCAACTGATGACGACCTGGACCAAAACTTTTATACTCCAATTGGAAGGCCCCATCAGATTTGGGGCTCCCTCTCCTCAGGAACCTGGGAGCTTCGGCCTTCCCTTGCCCCCAGCCTACTCCTTGACGCACAGATCGCCTGCCCACCCCATATGCCTTCCCGACCCCGAGACCCCTGGTACTTGATTGAAGTGCGGTCCTGGGACTCCGGCAGTGCTATGTCCAGAGGGGCTGGTGAGCTGTCAGCTAATCTGATTATGGCAGTCCCACCTGCTGACAATGAATACTTAATTGAATGTAAAGTACAGCAGGACTGTTAGAGTCAGCCGGGATGTATTCCCTGCCGATTCTGAGGATGGTGAGTACTTGTCGCATGCCATCCTGAAAATTCAGGCCCTGAATTTAACATTTCATCTGAGATTTCAGCACTTCCTCAGCATTGCATCACAATGTGTGCTTCAGTGTGAACTTTGATGTGAGGCTCAAAACCAGAGCCTCCTGATTTAGAGCCACATGTGCGTTTCCAGCCCAATTTTTTCTGTTCTTTTACGAATTCTGCCTCAAGGTGTCGCTTATGCAGGTTGTATTGTTGCAGTGTGGCATCGACATTTTAATGGTAAAGAAAAGTCACAAAGTTAAAATAAAACAGGTTTATTTTTCAACCCTTCACATCTGAATCTTTGTATAGTTTTTTTCTGCTGTGTAACTTAAAAGTCATAATTTTACAGAAGCCACCACACCTAACACTGTTCAGTGTGAATCCATTGCCCAATATCTAATTGAACCAAATAGGTGCACAGCTTTGCATGAGCCTGGTAGAATACAGTGAGAGTCACCTCTTTGAGAGAAACATTTTAGGGGTGTAGGAAGAAGGAAGATATAATTTCAGTGTTTGTACTTGTTGAGGTGTGGAGCATTAGTATGAGGGTTGTGAATGTAACATTTCTACTGCCAGCTCATAACGTTTGTACAAATATAAATAAAATATAGTGGTTGCAAGTGTGTTGCTGTTCAGGGATTCAGAGGATCCACTAACAAATTACATGTCCAATAATTATCCAATTTATCCAAAATTTGACAGTATTCGTCTTTTGCTGCTGTTTCTCATCTTTCTGTTGGTTAATAATAGTTAACCATCATCCCTTGACATTCAATTGCATTACCATTGCTGAATCCCCCACTATCAAGATCTCAGGATTACCATTGATCAGAAACTGAAATGGAGCAGCTATATAAATACTGTGGCTACTGGAGTAGGGGCTGGGAATTCTGAGGAGAGTAACTCCTGACTTCCCACAGCCTCTCAACCATCTGCAAGGAGTGTTGTGGTACTTTCCACTTGCCTGGATGGGTGCAGCTCCAAAGACTTTCAAGAAGCTTGACATCATCCAGGGCAAAGCCCACTTGATTGGCACCCGATCCACCACCAATGCACAGTGACAGCAGTGTGTACCACCTGCAAGATGCGTTGCAGTAACTCAGCGAGGTTCCTTCAACAGAACCTTCTGAACCTGCAACTGCTACCACCTAAAAGGACAATAATAGGAGGTGAATGGGAACACCATCAGGGGCAAGTTCCTCAGCAATCCACACACCACCCTGGAAATATGTTGTTGTTCCTTCATTCTCGTTGAGTCAAAGTCCTGGAACTCGGTTCTTAACAGCACTGTGAGTGTTCCTACTTCATACAGCTTACAGCAGTTCAAGAAGGCAGCTCACCACCACCTTCTCGAGTACAATTGGGGATGAGCAATAAATGCTGGCCTAGCCAGCATTCCCACAACCCATGAATAAATACAATTTTTAATAAGTTCAATTGCTTTCTATTATCATTTTTGTTGAATGACTGACAACAACTTGCAATTACTTTTTAAAAATGTTTTTCGAGTACCCAATTATTTTTTTTCCAATTAAGGGGCAGTTTAGCGTGGCTAATCCTACCTAACCTGCACATCTTTGGTTGTGGGGGTGAAACCCACACAAACACGGGGAGAATGTGCAAACTCCACACGGACAGTGACCCAGGGCCGGGATCGAACCCGGGTCCTCAGCACCATAGACAGCAGTACTAACCACTGCACCACTGTGCCACCCCAACAACTTGCAATTACATAATACTTTTAATGTAGAGCAATGTCCCAATGCACTTGACATTAATGGAAGGGGAATTGTGTAATACCATTATGGAGAGGCAGTGGACTGTTGGAATCTTGGTCAAAGAGGAAAGTTTTCATCAAGGAGAGGGTGAGAGAGAGGCAGAGCTGATAGAATTGGAATTCCGGAAGGCATTTGCCAGACGACAGGTAGCGGGGTTCCCCGCGCTCCCCGACAGGGGGGTGAGTGAGAGGGTGCTATCAGGGGTCTGGGTCGGGGAGGGGAAGATCTCGGACATCTATAAGATTATGCAGGAGGTGGAGGAGGTACCAGTAGAGGAGCTGAAAGATAAGTGGGAGTTAGAGCTGGGGGAACAGATAGAGGACGGGACATGGGCAGACGCCCTGGAGAGGGTTAACTCGTCGTCGTCATGTGCGCGACTAAGTCTCATTCAATTTAAGGTACTGCATAGAGCCCACATGACGGGGACAAGGATGAGTCGGTTTTTCGGGGGTGAAGACAGGTGTATTAGATGTTCGGGAAGCCCTGCGAATCATGCACATATGTTTTGGGCATGTCCGGCACTGGAGGAGTTCTGGAAGGGGGTGGCAGGGACGGTGTCGAGAGTGGTGGGGTCCAGGGTCAAGCCAGGATGGGGACTTGCGATCTTCGGGGTTGGGGTGGAACCGGGGGTACAGGAGGCGAGGGAGGCTGGAATATTAGCCTTTGCGTCCTTGGTGGCTCGGAGGAGGATCCTGATTCAGTGGAGGGACGAAAGGCCTCCGAGTGTTAACACCTGGTTAAACGACATGGCAAACTTTATCCAATTGGAAAGGATCAAATTCGCCCTGAGAGGGTCGGTGCAGGGGTTTTCCAGGCGATGGCAACCCTTCCTAGACCTCTTGGATCAGAGATAGAAACTGAGGCCATGACAGCAGCAACCCGGGAGGGGAGGGGAGGGCGGGAGGGGGGGGAGGGGGGGGGGGGGAGGGGGGAAAACGACGAAGGAAGTACGGTAGCGGCGGTGGCACGGGCAAGGCCTGCCCGAGGACGCTGCTAGAAATGATAAGTTGGTCTGACTGTCGGTTCGCCGGCGGGGGGGGGGGGGGGGGGGGGGGGGGAATGCGCGGGTAGGGGGGGGGGGATTCTTTTTCTCTTTCTTGTTAAGTAGGGGGGTTTGACTTTGTTTTGTTATAATTTAAATGTAAATGTAGGGGGGGTTAAAATGTTTGTATTTTGAAAAATTCAATAAAAATTATTTAAAAAAAAAAGAATTGGAATTCCGGGACTTTCGATCCAGATGTTTGAAGACATGGCTGCAAACAGTGGGATAAAGGGGAAGAGTTACACAAGCACCCAGAACCAGTGAAAAACAAGTTTGGGGGTTGGATAAGGTTACAAAATGGGGAGTGTGCAAGGCCATAGGAAGAACACAATTTAAACTAGAGGTATTGGGGGACCAGGGTCGACTGAATTTCACTGAGGGGAGGTTGATCAGTGAGCAGGATTTCTGTGGGATGGGATATGGGCACATTACTTTGGATCTACTGATGTTTACAAAGGTTGATAATGGGAGGCCCACCAGGAAAGATTCTGAATAGTGTCTGGAGTTAGTAGAGGCACAGGTGAAGGTTTTGGGGTTAAAGGTTGGGGCTGAAATTTTTTTTTGTCAAAGTTTTTATTGAACTTTTTAAAATTTATATACAAATTCAAAAACATAACACAAAAGCAAGAACAGAACCCCCTATCCCCTCCCCCCTAACAGTTTATCGCGACCAGCTCTTTAAAGTACATAACAAATGGTTGCCATCTTACATAGAACCTCCCAATCGACCCCCTCAGCATATATTTAACTTTCTCCAAATACAAAAAATCCGGGCGGCCCCCAGCCACATTGAGGCACTGGGTGGAGAAGCTGACCTCCAGAATCTGCCTGCGATCAATCGGCGAGATGGAAGGCTAAAACATCTGCCCCTGCTCCTGCCAACAACTCCAGCAGCTCTGACACCCCGAATATGGCCTCTTGGGGACCAGGCTCCAGCTCCCTGTTTAAAATCGGCGACATGGTGCTAAAGAAAGAGCCCCAAAAGTTTGTTCTTCAAAAGACACGCCCAGAACATATGTACGTGATTCGCTGGGTCCCTCCCACACCACTCCCACTTATCTTTTACTCCCTCAAACACTCGATTCATCCTTGCCCTCGTTAAGTGTGCTTAATGCACCATCTTCAATTGGATGAGCCTGAACCTCGCACAGGATGACGTGGCATTCGCACTCCTGAAGGCCTCACACCACACCCCCTCCTCCACTTCATCCCCCAGCTCCTCTTCCCATTTTGCCTTAATCCCCTCTAGCAAGGCATCGTCCTCCACCAGCAGCCTCCCATAGATACCTGAAGTTTTGCCCTCCTCCGACCTGGCCATCGACAGTATCCTCTCCACCAACAACGTGGGTGGCGCAAGCGGAAAACTCAAATAATCCTTCCTCGCAAAATTCTGGACTTGCAAGTAACTGAACGCTTCCGATTGCCCAGGACCGTACTTCTCCATTAACACCCCCAACTCGCAAACCGCCAATCAAGGAACAAATCTCCCATTACTGACATCCCCTTACTGACACCCCCTTATCCTCCCATCCCCTAAACCTGGCGTCCACCCTACCCGGCTCAAACATATGGGGCGCGATTATCCGTTAGCCGACGCTGAAATCAGGAAATGCGATTTGGCGGAGAGTAGCTTCCTGCGCCAAAATCTTGGCTGGCGAAGATTTGATGTCAAATTGTGATTCTCCGTTACCTCAAACGGCATCGCTCCGCACGTACAGTAGGCACAATTTGCATATCATTAGAGGGTCCGACCTGGTATTTTCCAGGGCCTCCGCGATTCTCCGACTCCCAACGACGTGGTTCACTTGTGTTTTTAAAAATTGTGAAACGGGTGTAGCGGCTGCTGAGGGAGAGATATGGGGTACGGAAGGTGTCCAACATCGCCTTTGTTTGCTGACAGTTGTGCCGCTGGCTGGGGGGCTTATGCCAGGGCGGGGGGGGGGGGGGGGGGAGTAATGGGGGTGGCCAGGAGGTGGGCTGTGGGGTCAGGGTGGATGGACACGGAGGACCATTGCCGCATCCGGCAAGGCAGCCATGCAACTGCTCACACCGCTGACAGCCCTCTTTGAACCTGGTATAACGGGTCATATAGGTATCCCACCCCCAGGGCACCTCCCTAGGTGCCCTCTGGCCCCGGCTGACCCATCAGCTGGATGGGCGTGCTCCAGCACAACCAGTGCCAGCTTTTCAGTTGGGATAGGTGTGTGTAGAGAGTGTAATGTGTATGTGCAGCTGCAGCTTGTCAGCCTCCTGATCATCGATCATGGACCGGCATATCCACACCATTTTTCAGTGGAATCGAGTGCGTTCCACGCGGCACCAGTGCTAGCCTATCAACGATAGCGGAAACGATCCAGGTGCGGTGCGATTTTTCTGCCGTAAAAGTCCATGGATTCTCCGTTGACATCAACACTTAGTCTCAGAAACAGAGAATTCAGCCCATGGTATCATCCACGACCCTCTCCCCGATTTAAAGTGCTGCCGTAATTGCCTCTATGACTTCGGTGGCGTTTGTGAGCGGGTCGGCCGCATCGAGAGGAGCTCCGCTGGTAGCCACTATTTGTGGCGCTTTCGGGGGTTTCCCCGATTCTTCGCTCTCCCCCTGATTGTTGTCGGCCTTTGGGGCTGTCCCGGGTGTCAAGCGGGGCCGGTTTGAAAACCGGTAAGGAAACCCGCGCGGGTGTCGGGCGGCTGGTGCTGAGGCGTCGGGCCCAGCGCACGCGGAGGTCGGAGCAGCGGGGGCGGAGCCAAACGGAGGTCGTGGCGGCAGGCCCGAAGCCAGGGCGCGATGTAGGTGAGATGTCCCACATCAGGTGGCTCCCGCCTAGAATGTTCCAAGAAGTCTGAAATCCAGTCCCAGGGGAATTCTTGAGGAATACAAAAAAGAAGAGAAAGAAATTTTAAAGAAAGTCTGTCAAATTTTTTTTGTTCCTGAAGGAAGAATTTTTTGTCGCTATTTCATGAGAAAAAGATTGAAGATGGAAAGAACGGGGAAAAGAAAAAGGGAAAAATAATAAGTCGTTAAAGGATGCGAAAAGCAGAGTTGAAGAAGGGAGGAAATGCGGGCTCGCTGTTGAATGAGAGGACCACCAAAAGTGCAGACAAGATGGCGGGTGCCGGACCGCATGGTGGGGCCCCACTGCTTACGGTGGAGAAGATGACCGAGGCGATGGCTGTGGAGCTGGAAAAGCAGTTTGCGAGGCACATGGAGGCTTTGAAGAAGGAGATGGCGGTCGCATTGGTGGAGGGGGCAATCACCCCGGTGAGGGTAGCTGTGGCAAAGACATCGGCTGAGGTGAGAGAGCAGGGCGAGAAGATGAAGGAAGTGGAGGAGGCCGTGTCACGGCACAGTGACTAGCTCACCTCCATGGGGGACGAGCTGCGGAGGGAGGTGGGGGGCCAACAGAGGACTCCGAGCAAAGCTTGAGGACTTGGAGAACCGCTCGAGGCAGCACAATCTGAGAATTGTGGGCTTGCCCGAAGGGAAACAGGGTCCAAGGCCAACAGAGTACTTCGATAAGAGGTTGGCGGAGTTGATGGGGGAGGGTGAGAACCCCTCCCTGTATGAGCTGGACCAAACTCATCCGTCATTAAGGACGAAGCCCAAAGTGAATGAGCCGCCAAGAGCAGTAATGATCTGCTTCCATAAGTACTGCATGAAGGAGAGGGTGTTAAGCTGGGCGAAGCAGAAGTGCGAGATGCAGTGGGATGGTGCTAGAGTTCGGATCTACCAGGACTTGACGGTGGAGTTGGCAAAAAGACGAGCGGCGTTCGGGCGAGTGAAGGTGGCACTGTACAACAAGGGGGTGCGATGTGGTATGGTACACCCGGCGAAGCTGAGGGTGACGTATGATGCTAAAGGCCTTTATTTCGAGACTGCGAAGGCGGCTGAGGCGTTTGTGAGGGCAGAAGGCTTGGGACAGGTGTGAGGAGCGGAGCTGGAAGAGAGACTGGACTGTGATTGGGGAGCTGGAAAATGTATAAATTTTATAACTTTCTTTTCATTGACGTGTATTGTTCATTTACTTCATTTCACATTGTTACAGAGTTCAAGTTATTGGTTGGGTTAATTAGCATTCTGTGTTGGGATGGCTATATCTTATTTTAGTGAATTGTATGGGTTGGATTGTTGTTTTTTTTTCTCTGGGACTGGGTGGGCGGGGACTGTACCTTGGCGGGGGGGAGCCATCCGTGCTAGCTAACTAAAGTCGGCTAGTGAACAGAGGTGAGGTGAGTGGAGGGCTGCGGACATCGGAGCCTGGTTAGCAGGTTTCGATGGGCCTACGAGGCAAGCAAGGGGGGGGGGGGGGGGGGGGGGGGGGGAGGGATTGATGCGGGAGATGTTTTTTGAGAGGAAATGTAGGGGGGGTTTTTTGGGAGGGGGTGAAGGGGGGACCATTTTAATAATGGATAGGGGTGGGTCAGGCATGTGGGGCAGGGTCCAGTGTAATGATGATGGTGGATAAGAAGGGTGGGGGAGGGTGAGAGAACCCTAGTTTAGAATAGTCTCGTGGAACGTGAGGGGGTTAGGTGGTTCGGTCAAAGGGTGCTGCCGCATCTTAAAGTTTGAAAGCTGATGTAACAATGCTACAGGAGACTCACTGAGTGGTGAAGGCCCAGGAGAGACTTAAAAAGCGCTAGGTTATCAGGTGTTTTAACGCTGGATTTGACGGAAGGCTCGAGGGGTAGCGGTAATGGTCAGCAAAAGAGTACGTTTCCAGAGAAGATCAGGGGGGTAGATATATGATTGTGACAGGGGCACTGGAGGGGAGGTTAGTGCGCGATGTTAACGTTGTACCCCCAGTCCCAATTGGACACGATTGTGGGATTTTGCAAAGAAGGTGTTTTGGGGCCATTCCCCGGACTTGGACCCACCCGAACTGATAGTTGGGGGGGGGGGAACTGGAATTGGTGCCGGAGCCAAGGTTGGACAGGTCTACGGCCACGCTCGCTAGGTCCCATCAGCGGGGTGGCGGAAGGCATAGCTGGGCCTAAAGGTGGAAATGGATGGGGTGGACCCTTGGAGGGTTCTGCACCCAGGGGAACGGATAGAAGTACTCGTTTTTCTCAGCAGTCCATAAGGTATACTCGTGGATCGACATTTTCATGGTGGGAAGGCTTTGCTGGCTGGAGTTAAGGGGCCGGAATACTGCGGCAATTGCAGTATCAGATCATGCTCCGCATTGGGTAGATATGGTACGGGGAAGGGGGTAGCGCAGAGCCGGGGTGGAAATTAGATGTGAGACTTTGGGGAACCAAGAGTTCTGTGACAAAATTGAAAAGGTAATTGAGGAATATGTAGGTTTCAACTGTACGGGTGAGGTGTCGAAGGCAGTTATCTGGGAGGCTCTAAGGCAGTGGTGAGGTGATCTCGTTTAAGGCCAAGGTGGACAAAGAGGAGAGGTTGGAGCGGCAGAGGGTAATAGATGAGATGTTGGAGGTAGGAGTTATACAGAAGGTGGGGACCCAGCGAAGTTGGAAAAGAGGAAGGAACTACAGGCGAACTTTGACCGACTATCTACCAGGAAGGCGGTGCACCAACTGAGACGAGCAAGGGGTACAGTGTACGAGCATGGAGCTAAGGTGTCTGTTAGCAGGTCAGCTCCGGAGGGAGGCAGTGGTAAGCGGTGAGGGACAGGGCAGGAATGTTGGTGGTGGCTCCGGATCTGATTAACAAGGTTTTTTGAAGAATTTTATGAGAGGTTTTACAGATCAGAGCCACCTGGGGGAGACAGGGAGATGCAGGAATTTATAGATGGGTTGGAGTACCTGAGGTTAGGGGAGGGGGACAGGGGTACATTAGAAGGAGCGATAGTGGAGCAGGAGTTAGAAGATGCGATTGGGAGGATGCAGTCGGGGAAGGTGGCAGGGCCGGATGGGTTTCCGGTGGAATATTATTAAAAAATTCAAGGATAAGCTGGCACCCCTGATGGTGGGAATGTTTGAAGAGACGATAGGGAAAGGGGTGTTGCTACAAACTTTGGGGCAGGCATCGATTTCCCTGTTGCTTAAAAAAAGATAAGGACCCGACGAAGTGTGGGTCATATAGGCCCATATCACTTCTGAATGTGGACGCAAAAGTATTGGCAAAGGTACTGGCGGGTAGGCTGGAGGAGTGCCTCCCGAGGGTGATAGGTGAAGATCAGACGGGGTTCGTGAGAGGGAGGCAGCTGTTTTCAAACATTAGAAGGGTATTGAACGTCGTTATGGCACCGGCGGAGGGGAAGGAAACAGAGGTGGTTGTGGCATTGGACGCTGAGAAGGCGTTTGACCGGGTAGAATGGGGGTTCTTGATGGCAGTTCTGGAGCGGTTTGGGATTGGACCCAGATTTGTGAACTGGGTAAAGTTACTATATAAGGAGCCGAGTGTGAGTGTCCGCACGAACAACATCAGCTCGAGATACTTTTCTCTCCACCGTGGGACTAGGCAGGGATGTCCTATGTCCCCCCTGCTGTTTGCACTCGTGATTGAGCCGTTGGCTATCGCATTAAAAAGTTTGGGGGTATGGAAAGGAATAGTGCGGGGGGGAGGGGAAAGAGCATAGGGTGTCCTTATATGCCGACGACTTGCTGTTATACGTGTTGGAACCGAGTGTGTCGATAGGGAGATTATTGGAGCTGCTTCGGGTGTTTGAGTCTTTCTCGGGGTACAAACTAAATCGAGACGAGTGAGTATTTTGTGGTGTCTCGGCCGGGGGTGAGGGCAGGGGTGGGGGGCCTGCTGTTCCATAGGGCAGGGACTCACTTTAGGTATCTGGGGTGCAGGTTTCCTGGGAGTGGGAGGGGGGCGCTCTGTAGGTACAACATTTCTAGTTTGATGGGGAGAGTGAAAGCTGATCTGGCAAGGTGGGATGGTCTCCCTCTGTCACTGGCAGGTCGGGCACAGGCGGTTAAAATGAATGTGTTGCCGCGATTTTTGTTTATTTTCCAATGCCTGCCGAGTTTCCTGCCAAAGGCTTTTTTCAGAGAAATTGAGGGAATGGTTACTTCGTTCATATGTGGAGGGAAGGTGGCCAGAGTTAGAAAGGTGCTGCTACAGAGGGGAAGGCAGGCAGGGGGTTTGGGTCTTCCGAATCTGATGTATTACTATTGGGCGGCAAATGTGGAGAAGGTGCGGAGCTGGGTCAGAGGGATTGACTCCCAATGGGTCACAATGGAGGAGAGTTTGTGCAGGGGGTCGGGATTTGGTTCCAGAATGATTTCCAGAAGGAGAGAGTGTCACTGCCAAAGATGTAAAACTTTGGGGGATATGGTGATGCTGAAGACAATCATTTTGTTCTTCAAATGTATAGCTGGCAGAAATTGTGGCTCAGCCAGGAATAAATGGTTGAAAGAAATGATGGAGAAGTACAGCTGGCTATCTACAGTGTACAGGTGGAAGCACTCCTTATATTGGCAGCTCCCGCCAATGATAATTATGTAGATGAGGAAGTGGAGGGTAGATCCTGGGACCTGACTGGTGACAATGTGGGAGTGGAGGAGGGCAAGAAGATTGGTAGCGGTGCTCTAGCTATATTTGGATGGATGAGTAAAACCAAGTGAAGACCATTCCACTGAACTGGACAATGGAGAAGTGTTCAAGGGGAAAAATATGCTTGCCCATGTCGAGGGCTGTTTAGATGTTGCGGAGGGTAACTAGGGGGATAATGCACCACTGTTACCATCACAGACATTGGTTAAATCTGACTCAGTGCTGATCATGGGACTGGAAGCAGAGAAGCTTCACAAATTTCTAATGCAGGAGCAAATTGAGAAAAAGAGATGGTTAGCCAAAGCAATACTTTATTTTTCAGCAATCCATTATACAGCACATGATTTGGACGTAAAGTATTAATTCTTTTCAGGAATACATTTTCAACAAAAGTAAACGGCAGGTCTATTCCTAAATAATAATAATAATCGCTTATTGTCACAAGTAGGCTTCAATTAAGTTACTGTGAAAAGTCCCTAGTCGCCACATTCCGGTGCCTGTTCGGGGAGGCCGGGATGGGAATTAAACCTACGCTGCTGGCCTTGTACTGCATTACAAGCCAGCTGTTTACAAAGCCATTAAAGTGCATATACTTCTTTCCTATTTGAAGTGTACACTTACTGAACACTTAATTATGAGGAATGGTTTGAAGCGCCCTTGCACTATGTTATAATTTATTTCAATGCGGTTGATTATTTTGGTGTTGATTTTGTGGAACTGTGCTTTGTAATGTTACAGAGATTACAGAATGAACTGCCTCTGACCCCAGAACAATTGGAAGCTGTCTTCGACAGTCTGGATCAGGATAACAATGGCTACTTAACACCAGCAGAGTTCAGCATGGGATTTGGTATGTAACACAAACCCTCTTGTAAATTGAGACAATGGTATTATGATTGAAATAAGCCATGTCTCTTTATCTTCAATGCACTCAAGAATCGGAAGACTGGATTCTAATGGTGGGACGTATACAGGTGGCCGGGGACCCCAGCACTGGAATGGAGACCTGTAGTAACCCCACTGACTCAACTTCCTGAAGCCCTGTCGAGATCAAGTCCCTAATTTGCAGTGGGAACCATGCCACTGGGGCTCCCGGATACACGGGGGGTCATTTAATTGCTGCACTGCTGTGTCTCGGGTGCATATTCTTCCCCTGAGAGGCTGGAGGATTTCCATTACCAGCAATGCCATCAGGAGAGATGACTACTGCCGGTACATTTGGGAAGACCCTGAGGATCTGCGCAGGGTCCTCGGAAGCGATTGTGGGCGGGGTGGGGGTGACAGGGATGGGATTTCTGGGGAGGGGAGACTGGTTGGAAATAAGGGCAGGGGGAGGTTTTCAGTGGGCCCTCCTTTTATGATGCTGGGTCTCTCAATTGAGAATGGAGTGCCTGAGAACCCCCCCACTACTAGGCCACAGGCAAAGCTGCTGGGGTTTGCTGGGTGGTCTCCCTGCATGCTGAGTCCCCTGCTTACTCCTGCTAAAATACCATGTTAAGTGGCTATGTAAGGGTCTCAATTGGCTTCAGAGTGAGCAGACTGCCCTCCATTCTTCCCACTCTAAGCTTGAACGGGGGGGGGGGGGGGGGGGGGGGGGGGGGGGGGGGAGAGGGACTTGTGGTGAGGTCCTCACCCTGCACCCTCCTACCTCCAGAATGGCATTAAATTCCAATCTAGGTCTCTGGATAAAAAGGGTTGGAATGGGTTTTAATAAATCCAGTTGCTATAATACACAATGCTGGCTCATGGCCCCACTTTCAATGTCAAAGGGCCATCAGCCATTGAGATTAAGAGAAATCTCTTCAGGTGGAATTCTTTGCAACAAAGTGTTGTTGAGATCGTCAACATTGTTTCATCTGAGGAAAAAGCTGGGTCGATATTTTAAGCTGAGAAATGTTCAAGGCTATGGTAATGGTCAGGGAAATAAGGTTAGTTTTAGGTTTCTTTAGCAAAGAGCCAATGCAATCACAATGGGCTCCTTCTAGGCAGAAAGTACTTTGTGGCTTTTCACCCAAAATTGTTGAAAGTGTTCCCCCAGAGAGCTGATGAGTTCAACATTTTCTTAGTAATTGAAATGAAGGCATACTGAAAATAGAGGATGCATGGACTCTTTTTAAAATAAAGTCAAAATAATATTGGGACAGATACAGAAATAGTTATATCCACCAAGCCTCATCGTTCCATAATAAATTATGGTAAGAGGTTTATTGAATTTAAAAGGATAGAATGAGAGGAATAGACCAGCAGCCACTATACCTTTTGTCTCTTCTATATAAAAAGCAGGCGCACTCACCCTCTAAGTGAAAACAAAGATATTATGGATAGAACTGCTCAGCTACAAATCAATTCTTCTTATAATTGGAACGATCCTTTCAACTCCCACACAGGTTATAATTAAAGGTTCTGCGTGGATATAGCAGGCATATTTTGAATAGGAAATGTTACATAAGGATGGCTGGAAACCATTGGCAACACTGGCAGCTCTGAATTCATCCTAATTTTCCTTTAATGTCCCTGATGTCACTCAGAGTGGATTCAAAACTAATTAGTTGTGATATTAGGGTGCGTGTTTAACTTTCATTTGCATGCTGCTGAAGTTGGGGTAGGTTGCTTACAACTGTAACCCTTTCATCTCTTGCTATGGGGAAGATTAAGCAAGTTGTTACGATCACCACAGAGATCAATAATTTTTTAACAGGGGAATTTCCCAGCGACCGATGGTAATAATAAAAGGACACAATTTCATTTTTTTAGGACTTGTATTATAATGAACAAACTAAACTCAACATTATTTAGCAGGCATCCAATAAACTCAACAAAGGAAAGGAACTTTTGCATTAACTAATTCATGCCATTATCATTTTACTTACAAATATTTTCTATGCCCAGTACCTTGGCAGATGTGCAGCATTACAAGAACAGGTCTAGACTTACCCCAGCTTTCCAACAGATTTACTTCTCCTTGCTGTACTTGGTCAAAGCTTTTGAAAATTGTTCCACTTAGCCCAAGTTTTCCAGAACTGACTTTCACCAGCAAGACCACCTCAGTATTTCCTTGTTCCTTAAATCTCCAAAAGTCCCACCTGTTCTGTCCCATTCTTTTCGAACAGAAAACCAGCTCTCACAAGCATTCTGCTTGGTTGCTAACACAAAAACAGCCTTTGCTCTTCACAACAGTAGCTGTTTTGTTCCTTCACACCGGAGTATTTCCTTTTCTGTCTCTCTCTACACAGAGCTGCTGTCCTCTTTATGTGAGGTACTCTAGATGCAAAAGCTTGTCCTTTGATTTCAAAAGGTTTCTGTTGTGGTTTCTTCTCCAAGGTAAGCAGACCACGTATGCCTGTTTCCATGCAAAGGTGTTTAGAATGACCTCACCATCCCGCTCATCCAGAATATTCGGAGTTAAAGGAGACATTCTAAAACATAACTGTCTTGTAAAGCCCAGCATTTGTAACAAAGTGAAAAGGTCAATAATGCATTCCGATCTTTAGGGAAAATTTTCTTAAAGTTTATCTCTCCGCAATACTAAATAACTGACCTCCAAAGAAGGCTGCCATAGTCCCCAAGGACCATAGGCTGCTCGCTCCCTTCTCCAGTGGCAGAGGTGGCTTGCCTTTGGTCGGCAGCGGGATTTTCCAGTTGCTGCTCGTTCTTTCTCTTTAGTACACCAGTTCCAATATGTTCAATTCAACCACTGTCTGACCAGTAGGAGCCCAAAGGACTTCGCTTGTCCAAGTTTGAGTTTTTTTGATCCATTGGTGAGTAGCTTGTAAGATATTTCCTGAAATACAGGACAATTCCTCGGCATCGAGGTATCACCAGCAATGGAAAGGCTAGAAAGCTCCAAGCTTGAGGAAACGTTCGAGTCTGGCTGGTCTGATGATCTGGACATCATAGATGATGAGGAAGAGAAGCGATTTTGTGTCATGATGCAGCCCTCGGCGCTTCGCAGATCTTCGAGGAGTAAGTGTTTTGTAATTCTGTTCGACTGTTTGTTTGTATCTTGCGTTCAATGGTGTTCAGAGTCAAACTCTTAATGAGATGAGCATGATTTGTAAGTTAGAGAGGAAAGAAAGTTATTGGAAACTTTCAAAAACCGATTATATGTAGTCCGTAGAACATACTTGGTGTAGACTTTCAAATGGAATCTTGCGTCAAGCACAATTCAGTGAATTGAAGACCCATAATTTCTCAATTGGATAAGGAATGGACCTTTTTGACCTTTCACGGTGTTCATGAAGAATGATGGGAATTTTACCTTTATATCAAAATAAAACAGTAGTTAGTGTATTGTTTAGATTTATAGTTCTACAGAAATGTTGACCCAAAGAGGAACAAAAATGTTTACAAAACAAAAGCACCAAGTCCAACAGGTTTGTTTCAAATACTAGCTTTTGGAGCACTGCTCCTTCCTCAGGTGAATGAAGAGGTATGTTCCAGAAACATATAGATACACATATTCAAAGATACCAGACAATGCTTAGAATGCAAGTATTTGCAGGTAAACAAGTCTTTACAGATCCAGAGATAGCGGTAACCCCAGGTTAAAGAGGTGTGAATTGTCTCAAGCCAGGACAGTTGGTAGGATTTTGCAAGCCCATGCCAGATGGTGGGGGGTGAATGTACATAAGAACATAAGAACATAAGAACTAGGAGCAGGAGTAGGCCATCTGGCCCCTCGAGCCTGCTCCGCCATTCAATTAGATCATGGCTGATCTTTTGTGGACTCAGCTCCACTTTCCGGCCCGAACACCATAACCCTTAATCCCTTTATTCTTCAAAAAACTATCTATCTTTACCTTAAAAACATGTAATGAAGGAGCCTCAACTGCTTCACTGGGCAAGGAATTCCATAGATTCACAACCCTTTGGGTGAAGAAGTTCCTCCTAAACTCAGTCCTAAATCTACTTCCCCTTATTTTGAGGCTATGCCCCCTAGTTGTGCTGTCACCCGCCAGTGGAAACAACCTGCTCGCATCTATCCTATCTATTCCCTTCATAATTTTAAATGTTTCTATAAGATCCCCCCTCATCCTTCTAAATTCCAACGAGTACAGTCCCAGTCTACTCAACCTCTCCTCATAATCCAACCCCTTCAGCTCTGGGATTAACCTAGTGAATCTCCTCTGCACACCCTCCAGTGCCAGTACGTCCTTTCTCAAGTAGGAGACCAAAACTGAACACAATACTCCAGGTGTGGCCGCACTAACACCTTATACAATTGCAACATAACCTCCCTAGTCTTAAACTCCATCCCTCTAGCAATGAAGGACAAAATTCCATTTGCCTTCTTAATCACCTGTTGCACTTGTAAACCAACCTTCTGTGACTCATGCACTAGCACACCCAAGTCTCTCTGAACGGCGGCATGCTTTAATATTTTATCGTTTAAATAATAATCCCGTTTGCTGTTATTCCTACCAAAATGGATAACCTCACATTTGTCAACATTGTATTCCATCTGCCAGACCCGAGCCCATTCACTTATACTATCCAAATCCCTCTGCAGACTTCCAGTATCCTCTGCACTTTTCGCTTTACCACTCATCTTAGTGTCATCTGCAAACTTGGACACATTGCCCTTGGTCCCCAATCATCAATGTAAATTGTGAACAATTGTGGGCCCAACACGGATCCCTGAGGGACACCACTAGCTACTGATTGCCAACCAGAGAAACACCCATTTATCCCAACTCTTTGCTTTCTATTAATTAACCAATCCTCTATCCATGCTACTACTTTACCCTTAATGCCATGCATCTTTATGTTATGCAGCAACCTTTTGTGTGGCACCTTGTCAAAGGCTTTCTGGAAATCCAGATATACCACATCCATCGGCTCCCCGTTATCTACTGCACTGGTAATGTCCTCAAAAAATTCCACTAAATTAGTTAGGCATGACCTGCCTTTAACGAACCCATGCTGCGTCTGCCCAATGGGACAATTTCTATCCAGATGCCTCGCAATTTCTTCCTTGATGATAGATTCCAGCATCTTCCCTATTACCGAAGTTAAACTCACTGGCCTATAATTTCCTGCTTTCTGCCTACCTCCTTTTTTAAAC
Source organism: Scyliorhinus canicula (assembly GCF_902713615.1). Lineage (NCBI taxonomy): Eukaryota > Metazoa > Chordata > Chondrichthyes > Carcharhiniformes > Scyliorhinidae > Scyliorhinus > Scyliorhinus canicula. Next base: position 121,506,847 of record NC_052154.1, on the reverse strand, counting down.
AGTGGCGTCACGTTTGCTAATTTCCAATCCACCGGGACCACCCCAGAGTCTAGTGAATTTCGGTAAATTATCACTAGTGCATCTGCAATTTCCCTAGCCATCTCTTTTAGCACTCTGGGATGCATTCCATCAGGGCCAGGAGACTTGTCTACCTTTAGCCCCATTAGCTTGCCCATCACTCCCTCCTTAGTGATAACAATCCTCTCAAGGTCCTCACCTGTCATAGCCTCATTTCTATCAGTTGCTGGCATGTTATGCGACATGAATCCCAGGTCCCGGTTGAGGCCGCACTCATGTGTGCAAAACTTGGCTATAGGTTTCTGCTCGGCAATTCTGCGTTGTCGCGCGTCCTGAAGGCCGCCTTGGAGAACACTTACCCGGAGATCAGAGGCTGAATGCCCTTGACTGCTGAAGTGTTCCCCGACTGGAAGGGAACATTCCTGCCTGGTGATTGTTGCGCGATGCCCGTTCATTCATTGTTGCAGCGTCTGCATGGTCTCGCCAATGTACCACGCTTCGGGACATTTTCTCCTGAGGTGCTCACCCCAGTCCAACGCCGGCATCTCCATATTAGAACAAAAGCAGGTTGCCGAGCAAATGTTCATGAAAGCATCTTTGTGTTCACTCCTCTGCAGCAACGTCTGTTCTCTGAGTATGCTTGATACAACTTGACCCAACCCCTTAATCAGGCACAAAACCGAGTGAGCTCAGAGGACCTGTATTTTAGAAGCAGGGAGTAGAATAGCCTTCCTCTGGCACGCAGGCACTGAAGGAACAAACTCTCATCAAGTAATAGTTTTGTTCGAAAGGTTAATGAACAGACATAGGTTAGAGAGAGGGAGAGATGGAAAGCTCTTGTGTAGATGAGAGAGATGGAGGATACAATCTTAAATCTAATCTGATGGTGGGAATATACATACGCAAGGCTTATAGTGAGATCCTGAAAAATCAGATCCAGGACTGTAAATATACACAAAGATCAGCAGAACATATTTTGTATATTATTCAATATGGCTTGAAGTGGCTGTCACTGAAAATTTATTGAAGTTTGGCCATTGTTCATTTTCCAATCGCAAGGCATTACAACAAAAACCGTAGAGCACTACTTTATTCAGTGGACAGGTTGCACCTTATATGTTGGTGATGTGACAAAAGCAGCAATGGAAAGACAAATGGGTGGCATGATAGCACAAGTGGATAGCACTATGGCTTCACAGCGCCAGGGTCCCAGGTTCGATTCCCTGCTGGGTCACTGTCTGTGTGGAGTCTGCACGTTCTCCCCGTGGGGGGTGTGCGGGGCAGGTAAGTAGGGACCTTTGGGAGGTTGTGTGGGTGACAGGTGGGGGTCCTGGAAGGGAGGGGATGCTGTAAGGGGGCTTGGGGTCTGCGCGTTCTCCCCGTGTCTGCGTGGGTTTCCTCTGGGTGCTCTGGTTTCCTCCCACAGTCCAAAGACGTGCAGGTCAGATGGACTGGCCATGATAAATTGCCCTTAGTGTCCAAAAAGGTTAGGAGGGGTTATTGGGGTTATGGGGATAGGGTGGAAGTGAGGGCTTAATATGGGTCGGTGCAGACTCGATGGGCCGAATGGCCTCCTTCTGCACTGTATGTTCTATGTTCTATGACAGGCAATTAGACCTAACAAAGGATACGGTTAGTCAGGTTTTGATATTAAAAGTTGCAACGGTACATTTTGGTTAGGTTAAGAGAAAAATGAATATGGTTAGTTAGGGGTTATTTTAAGTCAAGATAGGTGACTCATGGGGGAAGCTAAAGAACATGCATAATATTGTATGGTTAGATATGGAAAAGGTGCACCCATTTGAATCTGATTAGCTGTTGCCCTCTCTGCTCACAAAGTGTGATTTGTGTCTGGCCTTGTCCTGCCAAATGCTTGCTCAGTCTGCCTTCAAAGATCGGGAAAGCCCATGTATAAAATAAATAAGTTCAGAGCAGGAAAGGTTATTGTTGCATCAATTGGGTTACCCACACATGTAGTTTAAAATTTGGGCAGTACAGCACAGCCTAAACATAATGTGGTTAAACAATTTAATAGACTGATCAACACTACTGTAGCTGATCATAGAATCCCTACACTGCAGAAGGAGACCATTTGGCCCATCAAGTCAAGACCCTCTGAAAAAGCACCCTACCTCGGCCACACAACCCCCCCACCTCGGCCACACAACCCCCCCCCCCCCCCCCCCCCCCCCCCCCCCGCCGTCCTAATCCCGTAACTCCCTTAACCGTTGGAGCAATTTAGGATAGCCAGTTCACCTCACCTGCACATCTTTGGGCTGTGGGAGGAAACCGGAGCACCTGGAGGAAACCCACACATACATGGGAGAATGTGCAAACTCCACACAGGCAGTGCAGACTCCACACACGGGTCAGAATTGAACCCGGGTCCCTGGTGCTGTGGAGCAGCAGTGCTAACCACTGTGCCAATGTTTCTGATAGAATATTCTGATGATATATTGATGACAACATCTAGAAATTGAATACTGACGTAATCCATTCATTTAATAGCATTGGATTGATAAGTAAACAATCTAGTCATAGAGGTCTAAAGCACAGAAAAGGCTCTTCGGCCCATCGCATCTGCACTGATCAAAAACAATCACCTAACTATTCTAATCCCATTTTCCTGCACTTCACCCATAGTCTTGTGTGCCTTGGCATTGCAAGTGCACATCTAAATACTTCAATGTTATGAGGGTTTCTGCCTCCACCACTCTTTCAGGCAGCAAGTTCATATTAGATACGTACTGTTTCTGTAAAGTCTTCCTTTTCTTCCCCTCCAGTCAATATGAAGTAAGGGAGTTATGGACCAGGTTAAGGAGGGACAAGCCTGAGCTGCTGGCTAACTTTGAACAGTTTTTATCTAAAGTTTCGACGCACATCCAGGAGGTGCAGCACGACAAGGAAACCATGGAACAGGCATTGAAGCGGTAATCAATTGCGGTTATTAATAAGCACAGACTGCACCTTGCATTCAAAGACTTGGTTCATGACCATTATCAAGCAATCCCCATTGTAGAATGTTTACTTACAGGTTCCAGGCAAAGCAGAATTGAATTAGCCCACAATGTCTTTTGCACCCATAATGAATGGGCACAGAAGTTAATACTCACTTGAAATGAAAAATGAAAATCACTTATTGTCACGAGTAGGCTTCAATGAAGTTACTGTGAAAACACCCTAGTCGCCACATTCCGGTGCCTGTCCGGGGAGGCTGTTACGGGAATCGAACCGTGCTGCTGGCCAGCTTGGTCTGCTTTAAAAGCCAGCGATTTAGCCCAGTGAGCTAAACCAGCCCCTGGCTGGCTTCCAGCTTCCAGGCTGGCAAAGGAAGTATGAGCACTTAGACCATTAAATTCATGAGATGAGGAGAGAAAATAGCAAGGGAATTGAAATGTCATGCAAAGGTGTCAGAAACTCAAGAAAGATTAGGCTTTCTGCCTGTACGCTTGCCTCTCTGCATTCCCACCATTAAATTAAAATACAATTTTCTTTGTTCATCACTAATATTTCTGCATTAAAGTCAGAGAAAGTTATTCCAAGATGAATCATTTTGTTGAGTATAGGCCTTTTGCCCCAAGTAGTGCGAAAGTATGCATGCATTATTTTCTACCCTGAAGCTCCTTTCTTTCCCTTAAATACAGGAAGGAATGTGACCATGACCGAGAAGTACGATACTTATATGAAGAAATGGAGCAACAGATTAAGAAAGAGAAAGAAAAGCTGTTGAGTCAGGTAACTTATTTTATTTTGGAGGCACAGTTAATTCATACACCTTTAATTTCTGTTAAACAACCTCGAATAAAGTTCATCCCCTCAGAACTCTGGATATGAGCATATGCTTTGGCGCATCCTTAGAAACCTATTCAATATATGTTCATTTTGTCACATGGCAGATATGTTTTGTTCAAGACTCATGCTTGCCTGTTTGTCTTGCAGGCATTCTTGTGATGGGTCGATGTTACAAGTGTTGTGTGACTCAAAATAGCTGCTATTTTTAGTGAGATTGCTGAATCTGACTGCTGGGTTCCCGCAAGTCATTCAAAATACATTTTCTTTATTATTAATTATTTTTATTATTTGCTCTTTTTTCAGTAACTGAAAATACTAAAGTCCAAAATAATGGTTTAAGCAAATAATACTGATCACAAAATTGTGTTTTCACAATACCATGTTAGAATTATCTGCTGTATTGTCTTTTTGTCATTTAACGCCCTCTAAAGGTTTTTGAAGGATTCAATCTCTCCCAAAAGCCTGTGGTAAGGACTTGATGATTTTGTCCCGAGCTGTGATATTTGTGAGGTTGAATTTGGATTGTGCAATATGTGTGTGCAGCGTACCTCATTCCCTGGGTTGCCTTGGCAATATTCAGTAAACTGTAATGATGGGAATATTTTTCTTTGGCCTTTAATACCTTTTACTCAGTAGCTTTCCTTTAAATAATTTTGAAAAATGAAAGCATATATTTCAAAAGCATTGAGCGAAAACTTCAACTTATAGTGAACATTTTCTTAAATGAGAGAATCGGTGAGAAATAGTAGCAGCATTCTGATTGCACACCTTGTTGGTTCTATTGTTTTCTAGTCTATAAATTAATAAAAATATTACACTGAATGTGTCAGATATTCTGTGGATGAGAGAATTGCATGGGGAAAGGGTAGGGGGAGGTGTGGAGGGTGATCAAACGGGGGTGACAGGGGACTGTTATGGTAGAGAGATCCATTGATTAACTAACTCACTGTTCTTGAAATATTTTATTATTTCAGAGGCGCTATAAATTCAAATTGTTGTCTCCCCTTTTTTACTTCTTGGATTAAGAAATTAGCTTTAGCTTTATGCATTTGAGAAACAGAAGTCCCCAATTGATGATACATATATAAGGGAAAGAGAGAGACAATTTGTTTTTTAAATTTTAGAGGACCCAATTATTTTTCTCCAATTAAGGGGCAATTAGTGTGGCCAATCAACCTAACCTGCACATCTTTGGCTTGTGGGGGTGGAGCCCACGCAGACACAGGGAGAATGTGCAAACTCCACACAGACAGTGACCCGGGGCCGGGATCAATCCCGGGTCCCCAACACCATAATCCCAGTGTTAGCCACTGCGCCACCGTGCCGCCCTAGGAGAGAGACAAATGGAGTGAAGTATTTTTGCAGTAATTTCCCTTTTTATTTCCAAAACCAATCTTTGAATTTTGAAAGCAACCAAAGATATCTTGACAGAACGGATATGAAGGAGGATAAAGTCCAAAGGTTTGTTGCTTTAATTCTCACTCCAGAGTCCTGAGTGCGCAAACTAAACACAACATTAAATGTGTGCTGGATTGTCATCTTTTGGATGAAAAGGAGGCTCCCATCTGCCTGACATGTGAACATCAAAGATTTCATGGCAGTATTCATAGAATCCCTACGGTGCAGAAGGAGGCCATTCGGCCCAACCAAGTCTGTACCAACCCTCTGAAAAGCACTCTACTTAGGCCCACTCCCCTGCAATCTCATTAGTCACCTAACCGTTGCACACAAAGGGACAATTTAGCATGGTCAATTAACCCAAATATTAAAAAGCAGAGGAGGTCTCCCTGGTGGCCTAAGCAATTTTAAACCCTCAAACAGCATTAGTGAAGCAGATAATCTAGACATTTATCTCACTTTTGCTTGTGGGACTTTACTATACACAAATAGGACTCTGGATTTGATTTAAAAAATATGGGGCGTGATTCTCCGACCCCCACGCCGGGCGGGAGAATTGTGGGAGTGCCGGGCGATTCCTGCCACGCCGCCCTGGCACCCGCACGCAATTCTTCCACCCCCCCCCCCCCAAAACGGCGTGCGCGTTTCACGACAGGCCGCTCGGAGAATCGCTGCTCGCCGTTTCTAACAGGCGAGCGGCGATTCTCCGGCCCGCATGGGCCGAGCGGCCTGCCCAATCCGACGGGTTCACGCCGCCGCCAACCAGACCTGGTCGTTGCCGGCGTGAACAGCACGCGAACGCTGCGTGTGCAGCCTGTGGGAGGGGGGGGGTGGAAGGGAGGATCGAGCACCAGGGGGGTGCTCAGTAGGGGTCTGGCCTGCGATCGGTGCCCACCGATCGGCGGGCCGGCGTCTGTAAAGGACGCACTCTTTTTCCTCTGCCGCCCCGCAAGATCAATAGATCAATGCTCTATGTCTTGTGGGGCGCCCGCAGGGAGGATTGCAACTGCGCATGCGCGGGTTGGCGCCGGCCAACCTGCGCATGTGCGGGTGACATCATTTAAGCGCCGCCGGCCGCGTCATTTATGCGATGCCGCTTTGACGCGGCGCCAAGGCCCGGCGTGTGAAATTGACGCGGCGCCGCTCCTAGCCCTCTGGGGGTGGGAGAATAGGGGGCGAGGAGCGGCCTCCGATGCCGAAGTGAAAACCGGAGTGTTTCACTCCGGCGTCGGCACTTAGTCTCCCGTTGGGAGAATTGCGCACATGGTTACTTCAAGCAAGGACAGAGTATTTAACCAATTCAATTTTACTGGAGGAATTCAAAGAAAGGCTATCTAGTGCACATTTTAACTTGCTCTTGCTATATGTCTCCACAGGATGTGTGGAAGCACAGCGATCGAAACCATCAGTTGCAGAAAGAACTGAAAAGTAAGGAGCAGGACTTAGAAAGCATCATTCTAAAGCAGAAGAAGGTATGATGTGGCTTATATAAATGTTCATCGGTCCTTTATACATTTTCATTAGTCTCACTTTGGGATTTGTTTGACAATAAAGAGTATTTTGTGGGAGGGGGAGAAACAGAGTTCCATTTAACATGTTGGAATTTAAAATAATTTCTCTTCACAAGTGTTTTATTTTACATGTTCCCAGATGAAAGATGGCTACAATGTTAATTGGGCTACATGTTAAAATTGAAACACAAAAACTGTAAACAATGGACGGCATAATCCGGATGTGCCCGCCAGGCGACCGGAATGTCCACCCGAGGTCAATGGACCTTTACATGGTCCGCGTCCCGCTCATGGTGATCTTGCAGTGGTCAGGGCGGAAGAACCCAGCCCAATATGTTTGTTAGCCTATTGCAGTAAGCACTAAACATCCATTTTGTTGGTCTTAGGTCCTGAGTGCTCAATGAAAAAAAAATGAAATTAAATGAAAATTGCTTATTGTCACGAGTAGGCTTCAATGATGTTACTGTGAAAATCCCCTAGTCGCCACATTCCGGCGCCTGTTCAGGGAGGCTGGTATGGGAATTGAACCGTGTTGCTGGCCTACCTTGGTCTGCTTTAAAAGCCAGAGATTTAGCCCAGTGAGCTAAACATGATTTAACGACCTCGTCGGTTCCTGACTTGGTGTCGGGACAAGGCTGTTGAATCTCGCAAGAGGCCTTTCGCGTGATTTGCAAATTCGAACTGCCTCACCAGTTTTAATGGAATTTCGCGAGACATCACGAATAGATCACTCCCTCACTGAGCGTGATCTTGATCAGCATATTTAAATTACTCATTTAAATATGTCTATGTGGGATTTTCCCGGTATCTCGGACCTAATGCCTACGCCTGGGAAAACTTGCCAAGGCGCCATTTAGTACTGGTTTTCAAAAATGTAGGCCAGTCGGAATGGCACCTGGGGGGGGGGGGGGGGGGGGGGGGGGGGGGGGCTTCCAGACCATGAGCGACTCCCGGGTGGTCGGGAACAGGACAAGGTGCCGCTGCACTGCCAGGGTGCCTGGGTGGTACTGCCAGAGTGCCAGTGCCAAGGTTCCCAGGTGCCAGAGGGTGCACTCGGGATTACGACCAGGAGGAGAGGGTGAAGGGATATTCCCAGCAGCCTCCCTAAGGTTGGGGAGGGGTCAAAACTGGGGTGGGAGGGAAGATCGGAAAATGTTTTATTAAGGTATTTGTAATTTTATAATAATAACAGTAACAACAACAGTGAACAATGCAAATCCAAATATAAACATATTACATAAATCATCTCCATCCCTAACAAGTCTCTCCTACCCTAAACAGAAAATAGCCTAACTCTCTTTAAATTTTTTGCCTCTGCTGACAGTTAATTTTCCCCGAAGAAGTCGACAAATGGCTGCCACCTCCAGACGAACCCCAGCATTGACCCTCTTAGGGAAATCTTGATTTTCTCAAGACTGAGAAACCGCCATGTCGCTAACACAGGTCTCTGATTTCGGGGGCTTCGAGTCCCTCCACGCTAGCAATATCCGTCTCCGGGCTATCAGGGAGGCTAAGGCCAAGACGTCAGCCTCTCTCGCCCCTGGACTCACGGATCTTCCAACAGTCCAAATATTGCCACCTCTGGACTCTGGACCCGTGTTTTTAGTACCTTGGACATGACATCTGCAAAACCCTCCCAGAATCCCCTAAGCTTCGGGCATGCCCAAGACATATGGACATGATTTGCTGCCCCCCCCCCCCCCCCCCCCCCCCCCCCCCCCGTACACCTCACACACCTGTATCTACCCCAAAAAACTTGCTCATCCAGGCCACCGTTATGTGTGCCCGGTGAACCACCTTAAATTGTATCAGGCTGGGCTTGGCATATGGTGAGGACGTATTGACTCTACTCAAGGCATCCGCCCACAGACCTGCCTTCATCTCTCCCCTAGCTCATCTTCCCATTTTCCCTTAAGCTCCTCTATCTGAGTTACCTCTGACTCCATGAGTTCTTTGTAGATATCAGATACCTTCCCCTCTCCCACCCCTGTTCTAGAAACTACCCTGGTCCTGTATCCTCCCGTGGTGGTAGAAACAGAAAAGTCGAAACCTGCCTTCGCAAAAAATCCCATGCTTGCTGACACCTGAATCCGTTTCCTGCTGGCAATTCAAATTTCTCCTCTAAATACTTCAAACAGGGGAAGCTCCCATCTATAAATAAATCCCCCATCCTCTCGATCCCTGCTCTCTGCCACCTCCGAAACCCCCCATCCAGCTTTCCCGGTACAAACCGATGATTGTTACAAATTGGAGCCCAAACTGATGCTCTCTCCACTCTCACATGCTTCCTCCACTGCCCCCAGACTCTCAGGGCCGCCACTACCAACGGGCTTGTGGAGTACCGTGTCAACAGGAACGGCAGAGGTGCCGTTATCAATACCCCCAGACTTGTGTCCTTACATGATGCCGCCTCCACTCGCTCCCACACGATCCTCCTCTGGATTGCGATCACTCCCTTCCAGTCCCTAGACGCTCTTAGTGCCATCACCAGTGGCTCTATGACCAGGGCAAACAACAGCAGGGAGAGGGGGCACCCGTGCCTTGTCCCTTGGTGCAGCTTAAAATAGCCCCGACTGTCATAATATACACATTAGTATATAATGGTGCAGACACACACTGACTGACACACTGCAAGACCAATCAACACACACATTACAGCAGCCAATCACCAGTTAGAGCACGCCCACTATAAAGCCAGAGGGCACTAGTTTTCCCACTCATTCGGGATGCAGCCTCTGAGAAGGATAGAGCCCACAGCTTGTAGCACAGATCTTCACCATGTGCTGATAGTCTAGACTGCTCAGGATAGGCATAGGTCTTCAGTTTAATCTAACATAGTGTCGACCCACGGTGAAAGTATGTTCAACAGTTCCAAGCTTAATAAAATAGTGTTGTACTATTTCAATTGTTGGTAGCCTGTATGTGTTACTGCTAGGGTAAACGCAGTCTCCACAGATCCAGAGTACCCAACACATCACCGACATCAGACGATTCGTTCATACATTTGCTATTGGTGCCTGGTACAGCAGCAGAACCCAATCAATGAAGCCCTGCCCAAACCTGAGCCGTCCTAACACCTCTCACAAATAATTCCACTCCACCCGGTCAAAGGCCTTTTCTGCGTCCATAGCGATCACTACCTCCATCTCCTTCCCCTCTGAGGGCATCATGATAACATTTACAAGCCTTCTAAAGTTGGCTGTTAGCTGCATGTCCTTAACAAACACCACCTGGTCTTCCCCTATCACCTCCGGGACACAGTCTTCTATCTTTGAGGCCAAGATTTTAGCCAACAGTTTAGCATCAACATTCAATAGGGAGATTGGCCTGTATGACCCACATAACTCTGGGTCCTTCTCCCGCTTCAGAATCAGTGAGATCGAGGCCTGAGACATTGTTTGGGGAAGGACACCCCGCTCCCTTGCCTCATTAAATGCCCTCACCAGCAGCAGGCCCAGGATCTCCGAGAACTTCTTGTAGAATTCCATTGGGTAGCCCTTCAGTCCCGGCTCCTTACCCGACTGCATGGCCTCCAGCCCCTCTACTATTTCTTCAATTCCAATCGGGGCTCCCAACCCCTCCGCCAACCCTTCCTCCACTTTCAGAAACTTAAACTCACTCAGGAACTGCCTCATCCCCATAACCCCAGTTGGGGGTTCCGACTCGTATAGCTGGCTATAAAACTCCTTAAACATCCCGTTCACCCCTGCTGGGTCCAAGACTGTGTGCCCTCCTCTGTCCTTAACTATTCCTATCTCCCTGGCTGCCTCCCTTTTCTTCAGCTGGTGTGCAAGCATCCTGCTGACCTTTTCTCCATACTCGTACATAGCCCCCTTGCCTTCCTCAATTGCTCCACCGCCTTCCCTGTTGATAACAGACCAAACTCCATCTGTAGCCTCTGCCGCTCCTTCAATAGCCCTACCTCCGCGACTTCCAAATATCTCCTATATACCTGGAGTATGTCCCCAACCAGCCTATCTATCTCAGCTTGCTCCACCTTTTCCATATAGGCCCGTATCGAAATTAGCTCCCCCCCCTAACCACTGACTTTGGCGCTTCTCAAACCGTTGCTGCCGAGACTTCCTCCATGCCATTTATTTCCAGATAGTTCTGGATGGACTCCCTCGCTCGCCCACACACCCCCTCATCCACGAACAGCCCCATGTCCAGTCTCCATTGCGGGTGCTGACCGCCCTCCTTGCTCACCCGTAAATCCATCCAATGTGCGGCATGGTCCGACACAGCAATCGCCGAATACCCGGTATCAGCCACTCCCGCCAATAAATCCCTGCTCAAAATTTTAAAAAATCGATCCGGGAGTATACTTTGAGCACATGGGAGAATAAAGAAAACTCCTTCACTCTTGGCCATCCGAACCTCCATGGGTCTACCCCCCACAGCTGCTCCACGATTCCCTTTAGTTCCTTTGCAACGGCTGGCACCCTCCCTGTCCTTCACCTCGACCGGTCCAACCTTGCATCAATGACCGTATTTAAAGTACCCCCCCCCATGATCAGCTTATGCAAATCTAGGTCCGGGATCTTCTGTTTTACTTGAGTGTATTATGCGTTTATTGGAGTGTATTAACCCGCCTCCGTTTAAAGGCCGTGTGCTTAACACTACTACAGCTCTGTGTATGTAATTCTGCTCGGAGTCGCCAGGTGCCGTATTTAGACACCTCACAAGTATATCAAGGTCAGGTTCAAAGTAATAAAACTGTACACCGATTAGTAAGTTCAAACGATTGATATTTATTATAACCAATATAATAAATACGCATGCATACGCTAAAGACTAATACTTATTTCTACTATTAAACGACTAAATACTTATCTAAGTAGGAACCAGCAAGGTCAGGGGACAAGGCCTTTGTTCCTTTCTGGACTGCACCTTCTGTTCACTAATAGTCGGCTAGAGTATAAGCAATGCCTGGGTCACGTAGCGAGCGTTGTTTTGGCACTTACTGAACGATGGCTGGTGCTCAACGGCTGGTGATGGAACTGGAGTCAGGATGCGATGTATCAGCAAAGCGATGAAGACAGCAGAGAGTCGGAGCCAAACAACAGAGCCGGAGCAAAACAAAATTGGGTCTTCTCCGAATCGATATTTTCCAAACCCCCCAATCTGAGGGTCTCTTCTCGATGGGTGGGGCGGTCTCTAGGGTTCTTTGTGATGGATACTTCTGGTGCCGTTTCGTCTGGGCGTCCACTCAAAGTATCCATTCAAACCCAAATGTTTCTATTGTGTGGGCCCAGATCTGGATCACCTCATTACTATGCAAATCGTTGTTGCCATTTACACCTTAAGCTGAGATCCTGCACCTGGCCATAAACTGGTTTTGTACGTGCAGAATCCTAATTAGCCTTCTGCAAACTGCTTGTCCTTACTAAGACTGTTTTCTCCCTGCAGCCTTAGCAGTTCTCCATTTTGGTAGCCCAATGTCCATCTTAGGTGGCTACACTTCCCTGACACCCGTCTCATAAATTCCACATTGTTCCAGTTTGGTGCGTATATATTCACAAGCACCACCGGCATCCCCTCCAACTTCCCGCTCACCATGATGTACCTACCCTCCGCGTCCACCACTATTTTCCTTGTCTCAAATGCCATCCGTTTGTTGATCAGGATAGCGACCCCCTAGTCTTAGAGTCCAACCCTGAATGAAACACTTGGCTGACCCACCCCTTCCGCAATCTGGTCTGATCTATTACCCTCTGTGTCTTCTGTAGCATTGCCACGTCCACCTTCAAACCCCTCAAATGCGCGAACACGTGAGCCCTCTTAACCAGTCCATTCAGCCCTCTAACATTCCATGTGATCAGCCTAGTCGGGAGCTCCCCCCACCCCCCCGCCCTCACCCACCCCTATTAGCAGCACCACAGTCCCAACCCCCCCTTAACACACTTATCACCTGCTAGCCCACCCAGCTAGCCTGGTAGACACCGCCCATGGCACCAGACATCCAACTCCTAATGTCCTCCCTCTCCCGTAGCTTGAACATCCATATTTAAAACATCACAGTCCCCAATAACCACACAAAAGAAAATCATCTATCCACCCTCCCCCACTGGAACAAAGTTAACTTACAGATCTGAGCAATGGCCCAAAAATTCTTACAGTTCAAAACAAAAATAACTTTAACAGAATCGACACCGCAATAGCCTCCCCCAAGGTTCAATGCCCTCAAATACCTGCCAGCCTTTTATCTTTGACAAAATCCATCGCTTCGTCCGGCACTTCAAAATAATGTTCCTGACCTTCATAGGTGACCCACAAACGCACTGGATATAACATTCCAAACTTTACCCCCTTCTTGAAGAGGGATGATTTTACCCTATTGAATCTAGCTCGTCTTTTGGACAGTTCCGCACTCAGGTCCTGGTAGATACGTAACTCACAGTTCTCCCATTTGCAGCTCCGTGTCTGCTTGGCCCACTGCCAAATCTGTTCCATGTCCAGCAACCGGTGCGTTTGCACCACTATCGCCCTCGGCGGTTCATTTACTCGCGGATTACTCGCAAGTGCTCTATGCGCTCTGTCCACTTCCAAGGGTCGAACAAACGCTCCATCCCCAATCAACTTTTCCAGCATACTCGCCACATACTCCCTTACGTCCGATCCCTTGCTGCCCTCCGGGAGGTCGACGATCCTCAGGTTATGTCTCTGGGACCTGTTCTCCAGGCCTTCCACCTTCTCCTGCAGCTTTTTCTCGTGGTCCCTCATCAAACCCACCTCCGCCTCCAACGTGATTAAATAGTCCTTGTGCTCGGCCACCTTCTCTTCTACCTTCTGAATCGCCAGTCCGTGGGCTCCCAGCCCCTGTTCCACTCGATCGATCGTTGCCCTAATCAGGTCTAACCCTTCCTTCTTTTGCTTGGCGAAGCTCTCATGAATGAACTCCACCGGCTGTACCGTTGACCACTGTGCCACCAAACAGGGATCATGCCCCTCTGCCATACTTTCTAGTGCTGCGGGTTCTGCACTCGCCTTCTTTGCTCGACTATTTCTTTTTATATAACGACTTTTGATCCACGCCTCCATATACTGGTGGGGATTTCTCCTCTCTGTCTCACTCCCCCGCTTTTCCAACAAAATCCCGAAAAATTCGGGAGAAAAGGTCCAAACGGTCCGTCACGAGCAGGAGCTACCAAATACGCGACCTCTCATTCCATGGCCGCCACCGGAAGTCCTATAAACTATTTATTAAGTTTAACTGTGGGTCAACTATATACAAGTCAACAGATGAATAACAGTATGATCATGCACAAGAAACCTCTCTCTTCCAGCTCTTCTGTCAGTCTGAGGCCACCTGACTCTAACATTCACTTATATACTAATGAGACTCCTAGTGGTCAGTTGGTGAATTACAACACAAGTATGATGTCACCACATAGCCCTTAGTCTCCCAAATGGAGAATCCTGGTTGAGTATATAATAAAGAAACTTAACTATTTATGTCTGGCTTTGCCGTACTATATTTTTTCTCAGTCTACCTCCAAACGTTTATAGAGCATGTTGGGGCATGACTGAAAGACTTAGTATTCAATTCTGATTGCAAATGGATACTTCTGGTTATTGCATAGTTAGGTATTGGCTAAGATGGATACACGTTGAAACAGAATCAAGGCTGCTTTTAAGAATAGAATAATCTTTATTGTCACAAGTAGGCTTACATTAACACTGCAATTAAGTTACTGCGAAAAGCCCCTAGTCGTCACATGTCTGCTCCTGTTCGGGTACAAAGAGGGAGAATTCAGAATGACTAAATTACCTAACAGTACGTCTTTTGGTACTTGTGGGAGGAAACTGGAAACCCACGCAGACACGTGGAGAACGTGCAGACTCAGCACAGACAGTGACCCAAGCTGGGAATCAAACCCAGGTCCCTGGCATTGTGAAGCAACAGTGCTAACCACTGTGCTACCATGCCACCCCACTGTGCCACCATGCCGCCATTTTGGTGCAGCTGAGAGAATAGCGAAGGCAAGGTCTTATAGTCATTTTGTTAGGAGAAGATGAACTAGGAATGCTTTATGTTGTTCACCATTTTGCTTCACCTGGATGGCTTGGAAGCGTAGTGTTGAACAAAGAACAACAAGTCTTGTTAACAAACAAAACTATAAATTTATTTACACTACTTACTATATAGAACATAGAACAGTACAGCACAGAACAGGCCCTTCGGCCCTCGATGTTGTGCCGAGCAATGATCACCCTACTCAAACCCACGTATCCACCCTATACCCGTAATCCAACAACCCCCCCTTAACCTTACCTTTTAGGACACTACGGGCAATTTAGCATGGCCAATCCACCTAACCCGCACATCTTTGGACTGTGGGAGGAAACCGGAGCACCCGGAGGAAACCCACGCACCTAAAGTAGAAGGTTACTGTATTAAACTATGCTATCTCCAACTGCAGAACTCTCAAGTACACAACTGCTTTCTCTCTCTCATGCCTTACTATCTTCTATCTCTTCGTCATCTCTCTGACCCACAAGGCTTACCCCTACCCCTTACATACATATGGGACTAGCTCCCTCGAGTGGCTGTCTGTATACATTTGATTAACCCTTGCATTGCCTTCATTATGTTAATACCACAGCTTTATTTTCCTTCTCTTTGGGCAGTGCTCAATACCACTGTTACCAGTGAGGTAAGCCTGCAAGTATCTAGGTGCAAGTCCTAGTTGATGCTTCTAATGTTTGTGTGATAGAGGGAGGGCACAGTAGAAGTGGAGGTTCAATTGCTTGCGGCCAGATTTGGAAAATAACATTTTGTTCAGGTAAAAATAGTAAATTTAAAGTATTTTGAAAGCAATACTCCTCTGTAGAATGGGCTTTAAATAATGTCTCTTCCGTGTTAGTAAGTATTTACAATCTTTCCTTTCTCTTTTGTGGACTGTTGGATATTCCTTTCCTTCACCTCGTTAAAGATTTTGACAGCTATAAAATATGAATGAGGCCTCTCGCCTCTATTTGAAACAAATGCTAGCTGTAAAACATGAGGCAAGTTGTGCATTTAACTGTAAGAGAAATGCAAACCAAATTGGTTGAGCAAAGATGTGACTTAATTACTGATAATTATATTTTTTAACCAACAAATCATTCATCTTAAACACACTCAAATCATCTTAAAAATTCTACTAAGCAGATGTTAGCCTCTGTCCAAAACCTACTGGGCGCGATTCTCCGCTCCCCACGCTGGGCGGGAGAATTGCGGGAGGGCCGGGTGACTCATAACACGCCCCCCTGGCGCCTCCCGCGATTCTCCCACCTCCCGCTTGGAAGAATCGCCGCTCGCCGTTTTTCACGGCGACCGGCGATTCTCCGACACGGATGGGCCGAGCAGCCTGCCGTTTGCAACCGGTTCACGACGGCGGCAACCACACCTGGTCGCTGCCGTCGTGAACATGGTGCCAAACGCTGGTTTGGCGCTTGTGGGGGGCAGAGAGGGGAGTGAGCACCACGGCCGTGCTCGGGAGGGGACTGGCCTGCGATCGATGGTCCCAAAACCATCCTCGAGCTCTGATTTATGTGCTCTGATAATCCTGCTGTGATAAAAGCCTGTGTTTCCAAAGCTCTTCTTACCAGTGGTTTTGAGAAGGACCTTTTGAGAATATGATTTGAACAAATCCCTTCCACATTATAGGCCCGCTCTTCTTAAAAACAAAATCAATATCTTAGTATTTTTACCGAATCCTGTCGTGCCACCTCTAAAGTGGGTCGGTCATTGCTAGTGTCTCACGGGCTGTCATCATTCTTGGTCAAGGTAACTCCTGTGGAAACATCAGTAATGTATTCACTTAAAAAGGAATGTATACTGTTATATACTTGGATGGGCCTCAGATATTGTCACAAGCAACCTGTTGATTGATATCTATGACTGCTGGAGGTGGTGATCCAAACAAGTGATTAAACGCCGGAAATTGATGTTTGATACAACAGTGAATGAATTGCATTACTGAAAACACATTGGACCTTTACAGAAGTAACACATCTCAGTCTACGTAATTATAATAACTGGCAGCCCATTTACTTCATGAATTAATTGGGGTCTGAGAAAATGATCCTTTGGTTTTAAAATTACTCAAGCAGCCAATGGTTCACTTTGTAAATACATAACATAAAAACCAGTAGAGGAATAGGCAATTCAGCCTCTTGAGCCAGCTCCACCATTCAATACAATCGTGGCTGATCTCCTCACGGCCTCAACTCCATTTTCCCACGCGTTCTCCATAACCCTTCAACCTGTTATTCATTAAAAATCTGTCTATCTCCTCAAATTTACTCAAATGTCCTGGCATCCACTGCACTCTTGGGGAGTGAATTCCACAAATTCCCGATCCTTTGATAGAAGTAATTTCTCCCTGTCTCTGTATTACACCTGCTACCCATATCCTCTCAGTCTAGATTGCCCCACAAGAGGCAACATCTGCTCTATGTTTGTCACTTTGGAATTTGTCAAGTCCTTTTATCATCTTACATACCTCAATTAGACCTCCTTTCATTGTTCTAAACTGGAGAGAGAAATGCCTAAACTGCTCAATCTCTCTTCATAAGACAGACCCCTCTCGTCTCTGGAATCAATCTACTGAACCTCCGCTGAACCACCTCTAATGCAATTATATCCCTCCTCAAATAAGGAGACCAAAAATGTACACAGTACTCCAGGTGCGGTCACACCATACATTATACAGTTGCAACAATCCAGTTATTAATATCCAAAAGTCTTAGGTTTACTTCTGTGCAGGAAGTAAACCTCTCCACCTCTCTCGCCCTCTCTCCTGCTTTAAGACAATTATCAAAACCTACCTTTCTGACCAAGCATTTGGTCACCTTTCCCTAATATCTCTTTGTGGCTTGATGCCAAATTTTGTTTATTTATCAATCCTATTAAGTACTTTGGGGTGTTTTACTATATAGTAAAGTAGCTATATATAAATGCAAGTTGTTGGATGAACTGATTTCAGTTAAAGTGCTTTCAGGGAAGGCAGAATGAAATTCACTTGAGTTCCAATTGAGTGAGAAACCGAGTTAACGTTTTCTTCTTCAGAACCTGCTGAGTTTGCATCACTTTCTGTTTCATTTTGAGATCTCCGGCATTTGCAGTATTTCACTTATATTCCAATGAATATGGTTAGGATTAGAACTGGCTAGCCTTACACACTGTCATGCCACAGGTGCAAAAGGTTTGCAATACCCAGTGTTTGGCTCATACTGGGAAGACTAACCACTTATGCAAGAAACCAGAGGGCAACTAACTCCTATGGAATCATACACTTTTTAAAAATAAATTTAGAGTACCCAATTACTTTTTCCAATTAAGGGGCAATTTAACGTGGCCAATCCACCTAACCTGCACATCTTTGGGTTGTGGGGGCGAAACCCACGCAGACACGGGGAGAATGTGCAAACTCCTCACGGACAGTGACCCAGGGCCAGGATTCGAACCCAGGTCCTCAGCGCCGTAGGCAGCAATGCTAACCACTGTGCCACCGTGCTGCCCTCTATGGAATCATACACCAGGGAAAATCCAACACCCTCCAGATAAAGTTTGGGGGAAGAAAGAATAATTAGCTGCGTGAAGTCAGGAAGATTTTATCCCTTAATTACCTGCTTTAAAGCACAATAGCTTCACAGTATGAGGGTACTGTGAAACAACTGGAAAAGATGCTGCAGCCTCTCTGACTGAAGGAGCAATCAGATATGGAATGGCCTCGTGTGTGAGACCAAGACTGAAATGGGAGAAACATCAATGGAAACAAAAGCTTAGAAATCAAAAACTGAAACAGCACTTGGCAATTATTTAATTAGCAGTGAATCGCATCTAACTACTTTCTAATTTAAGTCGATAAAGTTGTTTACTTAGAAATGTTTGAGTATTTGCCACAGGGGATAATGAAATTGAGCTGTTGAATGGTGAGAAATTTGAGATAATAGAGATGTGAATTAATATCCAGGTGGACATTTACTTTCTTTGTGTCCTTTCAAGGACACTCCTATTAACCAAGTTTTGACATGAGAGGAAAATTACTGACTTGTTACAGAAGAACCTAAACTGGATAGCCTCTGAAAATGGGCATGTGCTATCTGATTGCTCCATATCTATTCAACATAATGCAGGCAGCAGGCCAACATTGTGCTGCCTGTACATTATACTAATTGCTGAATGCGGCCAACAATAATCATGCTCTTCTTTGGTCGCATGCATCAGCAAAGGGCCCAATATTTCTACTTGTTAGCATTACTTAAAGATAGCCTGCAATACTTAAGGTAGCCTACACTTCTTAAAAGGTAGGTGACTTGCAACAGAACTGTAAAACAAACAACAATCTCGGAGCATCAGAAAGTGCATGTACCAAGGAGATCAATGCTAGAGGTTTTGCCCCCCCCCCCCCCCCCCCCCCCCACCCCCCCCCAGGACTTAGATGCATTGCCACAAAAGTTCAATGGCTTCCCAAAAGGTTGTCCAGATCAGCGAATGCCTTTCAAAATGCCGCATCCTACCAACTGAAACACTTAACCTAACAAACTCCTTAATTCAACACACCCCTATAACTCACTTACCAACAATCTCTATTAATCATGGCTCATACTCAATATGCACAGTTTCGCTCACTCTCAGCATTTGGTACTGTGGTCAAACTCCACATTGCCAGCTGGTCAAATATGAGTCACTTCACTGAATGTATTGCACAGTATTCACTAACACACTTCCCTCCCTTTGGCAGCACTAAGTGGTGCACAGCTGGAAGCAGCAGGAGCTAAGCATAGGGGAAAGAGGTGTGATTGAATGTCTTAATCCGCATGAAGGAGGCAGTACTGGCCATTATGGGAAGGAACATTGTTGGATCTGTGTACACCAAGAGGACTAAATTAATTAATTAATTAATGATGGTATACTCCTTCCTAATCTTTCCTCTCTCATCCCACTTCTCCCACATCCCACAATCTCCTCTGATTTGCAAGTTGCAAAGGTGTAAGCATGTATCTCTTTTAAGTTCCCCTCTCCCTTCACCACAGCCTCATGTTCATCGCTTTCTCCACTCACACCCACAAAGTTGCAATCTGCACAGTAAGTGGAAGAAAAGCAATAAGGCAGCGATGATGAAGACACAGCCGCATGATTTCACAGTCAGTCACTAGCACCAATCTTAGTTCCTATCTAAGAGGTCAGTATAGAGGCAGAATCACAGAGGAGATACCAGGCACAATTAGTGTACTGGGTCCAGACCCAGGCACAAGAACTGTACAGGCCAGTTGGCCAGAGGGTGAGGAAGTGCACGAGCCATGCTGGACAGGACTTAGATGAGGACTGTGAGGAACTAAGCTAAAAAAGAAGGCTGATTGGTGTACACAACAAAGTCATTGGTGCATCGGGCAGCCTGCTGGAAAGAAATATGAAGAGCATCGAGGAATCTGGCACCAACTTGGCACAAGGCTTTGTGCAGACCTTGGCGCATATCCTTTTCAGCATGAGCCCATCCATTTCAGCATGGAACCAGAGGACACAACCATCAAACACTAAAAAAAAATTAGAGTACCCAATTATTTTTTTTCAATTGAGGGGCAATTTAGCATGGCCAATCCACCTAGCCTGCACATCTTTGGGTTTTGGGGGTGAGGCTCACACAGACACGGGGAGAATGTGCAAACTCCACGCGGACAGTGACTCGGGGCCGTGTCCTCGGCACCGTGAGGCAGCAGTGCTAACCATTGTGCAATTGTGCTGCTCGTGCAACCATTGAATCATTGAGTGGTTTCAACGCATGAGGAGGCCATTCAGCCTGTCATGTCTGTGCTGCTTCTCTGCAAGAACAATTCAGCTAGTCCCGTTTGCCTTACCTTTTCGTTTTGTCCTGAAATGTTTTTTGTTCTCCAGGTGCTGGAACAATTCCCTGTTGAAAGCCATGATTGAACCTGCCACGAACACACTCTTGGGCAACTGTGCTTCAGATTTAACAGCGCTCTGCATTAAAAACAAGGCTTTCGCCATGTCATCATTGCTTCTTTGGCCATTCACATTATATTGCTGCCCACTAGTTCTCACCCTTTCTGTCAATGAGAATGTTTTTTCTCTATCTATTTTGACTGGAGCCGCTCAGGATTTTTGATACCTCTATCATGTTTCCTTTCAGCATTCCTTTCCTGATGGAAGCAACCCCAGCTTCTCCAAGCTACCCATGTAGCTGAAGTCCCTTATCCCTGAAACCATTCTCGTAAATCTTTTTTTTTTCATTTTTAAAAAACTTTATTTGGTAATTAGTTTTATTACACCTCCACTTCATTTAGAAGGACACTCAAGCTTGCCCTGGCTGATATCCTCAATCATACTGTGGGGGGTGTTTGCTATCAATGTTGCAACCAATGGACTGAGCAGTTCCAAGGATTTCCTTCACTGTTCCTGAAAGTTCCCTGGCCACCGTTCTGGTGCCTCATCTGTCGAGTAATACTAACCACCTCATCAAACGTGATGCTGCCAGTGTGTTTAATGTTCTTTTGCTTTTTCCTGTCACGGGGTGGTTCCTTCAGGGCCTTGATGATGAGAGCAGAGGCGGATGGAACAACCTCAATCTGCGCCTGTCGGTTCTGAATAGTCAGCTTGATCGTGATTCGCAGACCTTTCCAGTCACCTGTAGCCTTGGAAATGTCATCTCCTACCTTCTTGGGAGACAGACCCAGTGGGCCAATCTTGGGGGTCAGAGATGAGGTTGCACCAACTTCACCCCCAGTGCATCGGAGGTATACGATTTTAATTTCGTTGGGGTCGAATTTAGGAGGCATCCTGGCGGCGTTTACTGCACCGGCGAGCGGTTTGGGTGTCGTCGTAAATCTTTTCTGCACACTCTCTAAAGTCCTCCTTTCTAAAGTGGAGGTACCCAGAATTGGACACAGTACTCTAGTTGCGGCCATATCAGTGTTTTAGAAAGATTCATCATAAATTCTTTGCATTTGTACTCATTGGGCGCGATTCTCCTAAAAGGGAACAAAGTCCCTGAGTGAGCACGTTTAGCACAAGAAACACATGGTTATTCAACGCAACTCGATTTGAATAAGGGGCCTGAACAGAGACTGCGCAGTCGAGCCCGCACATTGCACTGTTTTGTATAGTGGGGTGCTCCACTTGCTGGAACATTTTTAAATGCGCCCCAAACTCCGAGGCTTCCGAAATAATCCCTGACCTCCCCCATCCCAGCCCAAGCATACTATGGGAGGCCCCACACCCCCTCCATCACACAGGCTGGGCAACCCTGGCCCAATCGCGTATGTGCAAAAAATGTCAGCCTGGCACCTTGGCAGTGCTACCCTGGCAGTACCTAACTCGCACCCAAGTGGCACTGTCAAAATGCCAGGTTGGCACTGCCAGGGTACCCAGGTGGCACCAAAAGTGCCAGGGCACCACCCTGCCCAAACGGCATGCAGCTGGGGGCCTCTGATCCCCTGGGAGACCCCCATGAATACTGTTCTGTCTGATCCCTGTTTGTGGGGACCAGTGCTGAACAGCGCTTTCCCAAGGTCTCTGAGGCCTTGAATCCCAAAGTCTCAGGTACCTCGGGAATCTGCATATTAGAGTGAGGCCTTGCTCTGATATGCAGATTTGCCAAAATGTGATCCTGTCAATTATGGACAGGATTCACATCGCGACGTCTCGCGAGGTTGTGTTGGATCTTGCGAAGCATTGCAAGCTGGGCAGATTCAGCAAGCAAGGTCTCCTGGCTCATTGGCCACGCTGCGCCGCACGAGATGCTTTTCTGTCCCAGTGTGGCCGATGGATTGCGCCCTATGCCTTTATTTATAAAGCCAAGAATACCATATGCCTTATTGACCACTTTCTCAACCTTCCCTGTCATCTTCATAATGTTATACCTGCAGGTCTCCCTGCTTCTATACCTCTTTTGAATTACACCCTTTATTTTATATTGCCTCTCCTGATTCTTAAATGTATCACTTCAGACTGTGCTCTAAAATCAATCTACTATCGGCGGAAATTTCCAGAATATCATCAAAGGCCGATAGCAGGCAGGAAAAACGGAACGCCATTCAGGACATAGAGAAAAAAATAGCATGAGGCGGGTCCCATGACAGAGCCCGCCCTGCTAGCAACGTATATTTTGAAGATCAGGGCGCCAATTTTAAACGTTGTTCCAGTGCACAAATGTTGACTCCCCCCCCCACACACACACACAACCCATCCCCTGCCACAAATAACCCCCGACCCCGCACACATTATCCCCTGGCTGGCCTGGGGACCGCACCCAGGTGACTGCCCATTCTACTAGTATGCCTCTGTCCTCTTGAAGTTTTTCTATGCTTCTCACAGTTTACAATAATTCTAAGTTTTGCGTCATCTACAAATTTCAAAATGGTGCCTTATAGACCCAAGGCTGTGCTAATATAGATCAAGAAAAGCAGCGGTCCGAGCCCATTCCCTGTAAACCCTATTCTATCATTCTTGCTGTCAAAAGCAATCATTCACCACAATTGGTTCCTGTCATTCAGCCAACTTTGCATCCACGTTCCCACAGTACCTTGTATTCCATGGGCTTCAAATTTGTCGACTAGCCTGTTTGGTAGCACTTTATTAAACACCTTTTGGAAGTTCATGTACACCACACCAGCTGCATTATTCTCAAAAATCCTCTCCGTTAACTCACCAAAAAACTCAGTCAAATTAGTTGAACACAATTTGATGGCATCAAATCCTTGCCAGTTCACACTAATTAATTGACTTTTGTGCAAGTGACTTTGGCCCAGCTTATAGTTTCTTAAATTCTTCCTACCGTGGGGGTTAAACTGACTGGCCTGTACTGTTGGGCTTGCCCTTACAACAATCTTTTGAACAAGGTGTAATATCTGCAATTTGGCAGTTCTGGCACCACCCTTGTTTCTAATGTTGGAAGATTATGGTCAGTATCGCTACAATTTCCATCTTTCCAAATCCTCAGATGCAACTGATCTGGTCCTGACAACTTAGTAACTTCAAACGCAGCTAGCCTTTCAATCCCCGTACTGGCTGGGAATTCTGAATTCTCCCTCTGTGTACCCGAACAGGCGCTGGAATGTGGCGACTAGGGGCTTTTCCTAGTAACTTCATTGCAATGTTAATGCAAGTCTACTTGTGACAATAAAAAGATTATTATTATAATGTCTCCTCGTCATTAATTTTTATTCCATCCAGTATCACAGCTACCTCCTCTTTCATTGTGACTTTGCGTCTATCTTTATCAAGGAAGATGCTGCCAAAGTGTTCTTTAGTACCTCAACTGTGCCCTCTGCCTCATGTGTAAATCTACCTAATTAGTTCCATTCCTCTCATTGCTTTTTAACTATTTAATGCCTGGAGAAGACTTTTGGATTCCAATTCGCTTTTATGTCAGCTGACACTCCCTTCTCGTACTTTCTCTTTCACTCTCTTTTTTCACTTCCCCTCTGAAATTTCTACATTCAGCCTGGTTCGTGTATTACCAACCTGACATTGTCATACTATATGCTTCATTATACTCCCTATCTCTTTTGTATGGTGGCCAAAATCCTGGCTTCTGTGCAGCGTAAGCTCCTTCCGGCAAAAGTCGGTGTGCTGCAGTGGGCGTTGGACAGCTCTCACACAAAGTCAGCCTGCTGCCATGCTAGCTCTGACTGCTGGCATCACAGGGGGCTGTGGTGCTGGAGGCGACTATGGAGATAGGGGGGCCATGGAGGGACTTGAAAACAAAGGTGAGAGTTTTAAAATTGAGGTGACCTTGCATGGCTTTCAGGGAATCTTCTCAATGTGCCTGCTGCACATGTTCTTTGAGGTGGTGGTAGTCATGGGTCTGAAAGATGCTGTTGAAGGCACCTCAGTCAGTTGTTGCAGTATACCTACATGGTGCGCACTACGGTCATTATGCACGGGTGATTGAGGGAGTGACTCTTAAAGCTGGTTAATTTGTTCTGGACGGTGTTGAGCATCTTGAGTGTTGTTGACTTGCACTTATCCAGGCAGGTAGAGAATATTCCATCACACTCCTGACTTCTGCACGGTCGATGGTGGACATGCTTTGTGTAGCCATCGTAAAATCTTCTCCTTATGTTCTTACTCACACCGTATCGCATTCACCTATCAACCTGTG
Organism: Scyliorhinus canicula; assembly: GCF_902713615.1. NCBI lineage: Eukaryota > Metazoa > Chordata > Chondrichthyes > Carcharhiniformes > Scyliorhinidae > Scyliorhinus > Scyliorhinus canicula. The sequence continues at coordinate 121,482,015 of NC_052154.1, read as the reverse complement.
CTCACTGACCATGGAAGATGATGTGACTTTATGCATTGCAGCTGGTCTCCAATAGGCATAATTGGCTAAAAGAAATGCTGTGTAATGCAGGGCTCAGCCATACCAGCCCAGAAGGCTCAGTGTTTGATTGCTGATCCCTCTGTGGTAAGTTAGAAACTTAACTCGGTGCAGATCAGGAAGGGAGAAACCCACAGCAAGTCAGGGAAGGATCAAGAGATGGGTAGGCTGGGGAAATAAAAAAGGGAAGGTCACTAAATAAAAATGAATTCTATCATACTGCACTAAAGAATCCTGTCTGACTGACTGATTGCGTTTGCAGTTGGAACATCAACTTGAGGAGTTTAACTATGAACACACAGAAACTAGGATTCAGAATGAAAAGTTGAGGCGAATGAATGAGGACCTGCAGGAGCAGCTGGATAGGACTAATAAGGACTTGGAGACTACGCAATTCAACCTACAGGTTCTCCAGGATGAGGCCCGGTATGATCATCAGCAGAAAGCCAGGTAGGCTGGGACGCTTCACTACTCGTGTTTTATAGGCAAAATACTTTTGAGTCATGTATTACTTGCAGTGGGATTCAGGATAGCTCCTGTACTTTCCTCAAATCTTGTAGTCTCCCCAACCCTCATTTCTGTTGGTCATTCAGTGACCAGATAGGATACCCCTGGAAATCCAATACTATTCCTCAGGATATTGCTGGGACCAAACCTGGGGAGAAGAATTATAGGAGCATTTGAAAACAAATTCTTTCAACAATTCTGTCTAATAGTTACAAACCTTATTCGTGATGGGCCAGGAAGGGGGGAGGAAAAAACAAATGTTTAAGTGACGATCAGGAAACATGCAATCAGGAAATGAAAACTTTGCTTTGTGGAAAATTGTTCATCGCGGGAAGACGGGATACTGTGAGGTTGAACATATTGGATTGCCTTTGTGAGGAACAGGGCAATTGGGTGGGGGAGATTATGTTATGAAACCTCTGGGAATACATCCAGTCAGAGTTGACAACCCGAGGGTGAGCTCTTGGACATGATTGACAGCTCCCAATCATTGTCAAGGAGAAACGAGGTCACTACCCATTGAAGTAGTCTATGGTTTGAGGTTAGATTTTTAACAACTGCCTCAGAGAAAAAGGAAACAAGTATTTCTTCACCTTTCACCACCCCTCCTGTCCACTGTCTATTTGGGCCCTGCTGGTTTCCAAGCAGGATTCTCCTTTAAAGCTATCTTGTCACAAAAAAAATAGGTTTGGAAAACAAAACAGAATTGTAAAATTGATTTCTGGTGGTCAGTATTTAAGCTGTACTACTAAAGTTATTTATCCGATGTGAAGCTCTGGCACAACTTGATGTGACAATGAAGTACTATGTATATGGAAATTCTTTATTCAGCGTGATCAACAGTAAAACTGAAATGGGTGCTATGCCAAATGTGTCTGTGCTGTCACTTAAATGTCACTTATTTATTGCCGTGAAGAGATTAAAATGTGCATTCATCTGGAACACTCTGACTTTTTTAGTGTTTGCTTCGACTGATCATTTAACCATGGACATTGCCTTAACGAAACCCTGCCAAAACCCTCACAGCTTCGGGCATGCCCAAAACATGTGGACATGATTTGCTGGGCTTCCCGCGCACCTCGCACACCTGTCCTCTACCCCAAAAAACTTGCTCATCCTCGCCACTGTCATGTGCGTCCGGTGGATACTTTAAATTGTATCGGGCTAAGCCTGGCACATGATGAGGAGGTATTAACCCTGCCTAGGGCATCCGGCCATAGACCCGCCTCTATCTCTCCTCCTAGCTCGTCCTCCCACTTGCCCTTAAGCTCCACCACCGGAGTTTCCTCCGCCTCCGAAAGCTCCTGGTAAATATCCAATGCCTTCCCCTCTCCCAACCAGGTACTGGATACTACTCTATCCTGTATCCCCCGTGATGGCAGCAGCAGCGGAAAGGCTGGAACCTGCTTTCTCAGGAAGTCTCGCACCTGCAAATACCTAAAACCATTTCCTGCTGACAATTCAAATTTATCCTCCAAGGCTTTCAAGGTGGAGAAGCTCCGGTCTATAAATAGATTCCCCCATCCTTCTAATTCCTGCCCTTTGCCAACTCCGGAACCCACCATCCAGCCTACCTGGTACAAACCGATGAGAACGGAAGAGGTGCTGTTATTAGCGCTCCCAAACTTGTGTCTTTACATGATGCCTCCTCCATTCGCTCCCACACCTCCCCCCCCCCCCCCCCTCCCCCCCATTACCCATTTCCTAATCATGGCTATATTAGCCGCCCAGTAGTAATTGCAGAAGTTCAGCAGCGCCAACGCACCCTCCCCCGACTGCGCTCCAGCAACACTTTCTTCACTCGCGGGGTTTTACCCGCCCACACAAAGCCCAAAATAACCATATTCACCCGCTTGAAAAAGGCCTTTGGGATGAGGATGGGGAGGCACTGAAAGACAAACAGAAATCTGGGGAGGACCGTCATTTTCACGGTTTGTACCTTACCCGCCAGTGATAGCGGGAGCATGTCCCATCTCTTAAAGTCCCCTACCATTTGTTCCACCAGCCGGGATAGGTTTAACTTGTGCAGTGCCTTCCATTCCCAGGCCAGCTGGATTCCCAGATACTGAAAGTGCTTTCCTATCATTCTAAGCGGCAGCTCTCCCAGTCTCTTCTCCTGTCCTCTTGCCTGGATCGCGAACATCTCGCTTTTCCCCATGATCAATTTATACCCTGAAAAATTGCCAAATTCCCCCAGGATTCGCATTACATCTCCCGTCCCCGCCAAAGGGTCTGAAATATACAAGAGCAGGTGATCTGCGTAAAGCGAGACCTGGTGCCCCCCCCCCCACCCCGAACCAGCCCTTTCCACCTTTCCAGTTCCTCGAGGCTCTTAATGCCATGGCCAATGGCTCTAAGGCCAGAGCAAACAGTAATAGGGAGAGGGCGCACCCTTGCCTCGTCCCTCGTGTAGTTTAAAATACCCCAACCTTAGCCGGTTCGTACGCACACTCGCTACTGGTGCCTGATAGAGCAACTGCACACAGTCAATAAAGTCCTCACCAAACCCAAACCTTTCCAGCGCCTCCCACAGGTAATTCCACTCACTCCACCTGATCAAAAGCCTTCACCGCATCCATTGCTACCACCACCTCTGCCTCCTCTCATTCTGAGGGCATTATAAAAACATTTAAAAGCCTTCGTACATTGGTCTTGAGTTGCCTGCCCGTTACAAATCCCATCTGATCTTCCCCTATCACCCCCGGGACTGTATCTTAGCCAGCAGTTTGGTGTCCACATTCAGTAGAGAAATTGGCCTGTATGACCCGCATTGCTCTGGATCCTTCTCCCGTTTCAGGATCATTGAAATCAAGGCCTGCGGCATTGTTGGGGGGAGGACTCCCTTCTCTCTTGCTTCATTAAATGTCCTCACCAGCAGTGGGCTCAATATCTCTGAAAACCTCTTATAGAATTCCACCAGATAGCCATCAGGCCTCGGGACCTTGCCCGACTGCATGCCTTTCAGCCCCTTGATTATTTCCTCAATCTCAATTGGGGCTCCCTGCCCTTCCACTCATCCACCCTCGGAAACCTCAAATGATCCAAAAACTGCCTCATCCCCTCCACCCGAACCGGGGGTTCCGTCTCATATAATTTACTATAAAAGTCCTTAAACACCTCTTTCACCCCCACTGGGTCCAGGACAGTATTCCCGCCTCGACTCTTTACTTTTCCTACCTCCCTGGCCGCCTACCTTTTCCTGAGCTGGTGCTCTAACATTCTGCTTGCCTTTTTCCCATACTCATAAATCGCCCCCCTTGCCTTCCTCAACTGTTCCACTGCTTTCCCTGTAGTCAACAGCCCAAACTCCGCCTGTAACCTCTGCCGCTCCCACAGGCCCTGCGTCCGGGGCCTCCGAGTACCTCCTGTCCACCTGGAGTATCTCCTCCACTAACCTATCCCTCTCAGCCCGTTCCGCCTTTTCTCTGTGGGCCCATGTCGAGATTAATTCCACTCTGACCACTGTCTTCAAAGCTTCCCAAACCGTTGCTGCAGAGACCTCCCCCATATCATTTGTTTACAGGTAGTTTACCCCGCCCACAGATTGCTTCATCCGCTAGGAACACCACATCCAGTCTCTCCAGACTAACCCGTAGATCCACCCAATGTGGGGCATGATCCGACACTGCGATTGCCGAGTACTCAGTATCCACCACCCCCGGTATTAGCGCCCTGCTCAGAACAAAAAAGTCATTGCGAGAGTATACCTTGTGGACATGTGAGAAAAAAGAAAACCCCTTCGCCCTTGGCCGTGCAAACCTCCCTGGGTCTACACCCCCCCATCTGATCCATAAACCCCTTCAATTCCTTTGCCGTAGCCGGCCTCCTCCCTGTCCTGGATTTTGACCAGTCCAATTCCAGATCAATGACTGTGTTAAAATCTCCTCCCATGATCAGGTTATGTAACTCTAAGTCTAGGATCTTACCTAACACCCGCCTCATAAATTCCACATCATCCCAATTTGGACCGTATATGTTCACGAGTACCATCCGCATCCCCTCCAGCTTCCCACTCACCATTATGTACCTGACCTCCTTGTCTGACACGATTCTCCCTGCCTCGAATGCCACTCGTTTGTTGATCAAGATCGCTACCCCCCAGGTCCATGAGTCCAACCCTGAGTAGAATTCTTGGCCAACCCACCCCTTTCTCAATCTCGTCTAGCCTATAACCTTTAGGTGTGTCTCTTGTAGCATTGCTACATCTGCCTTCAGCCCCCACAAATGCGCAAACACGCGAGCCCTCTTGACCGGCCCATTCAACCCTCTGATGTTCCGTGCAATCAGCCTGCCCCCACCCCCGCCCGCCGCCAACTAGCCATTACCCTTTTTAGGCCAGCCACTAACTTGTGCCCTCCGCATCCTCGAGCCCCCCCTCGGGCAGTTACCATTCCCGACCTCCCATTTGTCCCCCAGTAACAGTTCCTCCCCTGTCAGCAAAGCAGCTCCCCCCCCACTCCCTCCCCCCCCAGCCAGCAACAGCACTAGAAACCCAATCCCCCAAGTCAAGCTCCAGCTTAACACCTGCTCACCCCCCACTGTGCTTCCGTGAGTCAGCTAACCCATGCTGACTTGATAGCGCCCGCCCATGGCACTAAACAGTTTGTCTCCCCATTGTTCTCTCCCCTTTCCCCCACTTGGACAAACGTATTAAAAGCATCACATTCCCCAGTAAACAAACATCAGAAAAAACAGTGAAGAAACAGCCACTTTAGAAAAAAAAAACACACCCAAAAACAGAACCAGCCCCAAAGACCACCCCCCCCCTCTAACCAGCCCTCTGCAAGACAAAGTTAACTTTAGCCATCAAAATAGCCCCTTATTACACATAACAATACTTACACAAATACAGCCCAGCACAACAAATCACCACCACAGTACTCTCCAAGGCTTCAGTGTCTTTTAGTCTTCAGCGCCTCCAGCCTTTCTTTCTTTAATAAAAGTCCATACTTCATCTGGTGTTTTGAAGTAGAAGTCCTGTACCTCATGTATGACCCACAGATGGGCTGTTTAAAGCAGAAGGTGTTTAAATTGTTTTTAAAGTATGTGTTGGTGTGGTTTCCCAATCTCTTTAGTTTGTGTGATCCAGTTCACTAATAATCTGCTGCAAATTTGCATTATGATTAACACAAAACGTTGGGTACCCAAGGGACCAGTGTCCGCAACACACACACAACACTCACACACAACACACGTGACAGAAAAAAGATCATAGAAATTAGTATTAGTTCACGTGATTTCTTGAGTCCGAGAACTCAAATTCTACAGTTTTTCCTTTGTGGCAGGGTTCAGTTCCGATGCGTTTGCATTTGGAGTTAACAAGTCATTAATTGCTGAAAGAATGTTGTCCATTTTGAGGGTCTGGAGTTGGGAAGACATTGTCTAGGCAGACCACTGACCCTGCTAGCAATGGGACCACTGACCCTGGGATTATTAGATGCAAATGACACCACTCTGGTTCCCTTTGAAATGGGCCCGGACCGTCACGGTGTGATATAAATTTTAGCAGTTTTGCAGGCATAGTAAGATTTGATGTGTGAGTATCTATTGTTCTTTGAATTGTAAGTATAAGATGTTTAATGTTTGTTAGGATATATTGATCATTTAAATTTTTAACTGGATGCAAAAATTCATGTCAGTATTCTTCGAGGAATTAACATAGTTTGTATTTGTACTTAGTAGTATTCAAAATAATATTTCAATGCAATCTTGTAATCTATACTGAAAAGAAAGAGTTATAGTACTCATTAAACAGGTTGTAGTTTCACATTGTAAACCTCATGAATCCTTAACATATTGTAGAATTCTTAATTATATATGATTCTAAATTCTGATAGAGGGATGCTTCAAGAAATTCAAGTTATAAACATACGGCGTGCGTAGAATGCTTACAGTTCAGAGGCAGGCCATTCAAACCATCGAGTCTGCACCGGCACTCTGAAAGACCACTCTACCCAGGTGTAATCCCCCATTCTATCCCCATAACCCTGTAACCTAACCTACTTGCCCCTGGACACGAAGGGCAATGTAGCATGGCCAATCCACCGACCTTGCACATCTTTGGACTGTGGGAGAGCACCTGGAGGAAACCATGCAGACACTGGGAGAATGTGCAAAAATCCATACAGTCATCCAAGTCTGGAATCGAACCTGGGTCCCTGGCGCTGTGAGGCAGCAGTGCTAGCCACTGTCCACCAGACATCCTTTTATTTCGTTGGGGAATTTCTGGGAGCAAGACTTATTATCATATGACCCAATTGCTATTTAGCTTGGTGATTAATCTTTTATGATATTTTGCTTGGTGATTAATGATTAATGGCACGTAATGTTGACTTTCATCTGTTCCTACAGCGCGGTCTTTCCTGGAACAGGTTGCTAGCCTGTCGCCAAAGGCTTACAGCTTGGGGGAAGGGGGGGGGGGGGGGGGGGGGGGTGCTACACTGTTCTGCTTCAAGAATAGCTGACCGGGAGTCTTTCCCACTTTTACCGCCAGTCATTGGTGTGTGTGGAAGGACTTTGTGGTTTTATACATTATGATTGCACCTTCCTTGATCATAACGTCCTGGGGTGGGACTCAAACCTGGAGCTTCTAACTCAGAGGCAGGAACTCTACCCATTGCACCACAAGACCTCCCCACTGCTTAGTTGAGGTTGGTTGTATTTCTATAGTGAGTGATAACTGCCAATAGTGGAAGTGGAGAGCTGGGAATACTTGCTGTGCTATTCAAATGTAACTCCTTGCAACGTGAGCAAACGTGGCTCTGGTGGTCCCCATGGAGCTCTCATTTGGTTAGGCTGATCCGCTTCAGAAATTAAATCTTGAAACCATTAAGCAGGTTTTTCTCTGAACAGGGATGTCCTGAAGGTGTCAAAGAACATGCAAAAGGAAAGAGAAAGTCTACTGAGACAGCTGGAACTTCTCAGGTAATTATGGCAAGAGTCCAAATAACAGCTCAAACATCAAAGTTTGATTTTCTAAATGATTGCAAATTAATTACAATAATGTTTCTTCATTCTTGTAATAAAGAAGAGATTATTTCAATAGATAATACATTTGGTAGGTTATTTTCTCACTGCTGCTCAGGTATTTGTCCTCTCATTTATTAAATTTAGTAAAATATTAATGCAAGCCGGGGGGGGGGGGGGGGGGGGGGGGGGGTGATGGCGGTGGTGTAGTGGTATCATCATTGGACTGGTAATCCAGAGATCCACTGTATTGCTCTGGGGATTTGGGTTCAAATCCCACCATAGCACCAGGAGGATTATTTTAAAAAGCTGGGCGATTAGCTCCGATGGTTAGAGCTTGGTTTATTTTGCATGCTGGCCAATGAAAGTCATGTATCTTAAAACAATCAAGGCTCCTGTTGTATTTAGTTGCAATTCTTTTGTTGTCGCTGTCACTGTGCAGAACGGCTCCATTCTTCCCTGGAGAGGGAGTATGTGGAACCCACAGGCACCGTTGAGGTGGGCACTGCAGGGACTAGGGTGAATTATCAACCCTCTTAATCATGTTTTGGTGTGTTTTAAGTTTCATTTGTGATTTGTTTTTGTTTGAGGCAGTATCACTTTAAGGGGCTGTCCCTTTGATTTGTCCCGCGGTATGTTTGATTTAGTTTACTTGGTTACTTGATCTACCTCAAAATAGGGTTTTGTCACTGGACTAGTAATCCAGATACCCAGGGTAATGCTGTGGGGGCCTGGGTTCAAATCACACTTTGGCAGATGGTAGAATTTGTATTTAATAGAAATCTGGAATGAAAAGTCTAATGACTCCCATGAAACCATTGTCGATTGAAACCATGAAACTATTGTCAAAAACAGCTTCCTCGCTGTTACCAGACTCCTAAACAACCCTCTTATGGACTGACCTCATTAACACTACATCCCTTTATGTTTCATCCGATGCCAGTGCTTATGGAGTTACATTGTGCACCTTATGTTGCCCTATTATGTATTTTCTTTCATTTCTTTTTCTTTTCATGTACTTAATGATCTGTTGGGCTGGTCGCAGAAAAATACTTTTCATGTAACTCGGTACACGTGACAATAAACAAATCCAATCCAATCCAATCCGACTGTTGTAAGCGCCCATCTCGTTCACTGATGTTGTTTAGGGAAGGAAACCTGCCATCTTTACCTAGCCTGACCTACATGTGACTCCAGAACTATAGCAATGTAGTTGACTCTTAAATGCCCCCTGAAATGGCCCTCTTGTCTAGCTGGCCAGTCAGTTCAAGGGCAATTAGGGATGGGCAATGAATGCTGGCCTAGCCACGACTCTGGCAATAAACTGATATTCTCTGTTTTGTACTTGAAAATAAATGAACCAAGCAAAGTACATATTTGGAAACATAGGAAGATTGAGACAAGGAGCACGGGACACGGTTGGAATCTGCTATTGCGTTATAACGCAGTTGATTTATACCTCAACTCCATTTACTTCCATATCCATATTACAGATACATTGTGGGATAGGGGCTACACTTCTCATGGTGATGTTGGCAGAGTCTGTCCAAGTGGAGTCGCCCTGTCATTGCTCTAATGGCAGGAAGCTAGGCATATGCTTGCTGCGGTAGCATATGTACTGAAACTGCTTGATGTGTACTCTTCAAGGGCATTACGGTTGGATGAATGACATATGACCCAACCAGGTCAGATACTGTGGACTGATCATGCAACCTCTCTTCTCTGCACCTCTGTAATAGATTAACTGTGTCCTTAAATAAAGAATGTGTGGGTCTTATAGAATCAAGCAGTGCTTGTGGAATTTTACAACTCCTCCCACCTGCGGGATTTTTCAGTCTCCCTGAAGTCAAAGGCTCGCTGCATTTTATGGCCCCACCCTCGCTGTGGCTGTGAAATTTCACCCTTCATGTTCAGATGATCACCTGTACCTTAGGAGCCATCTAACTCAGAAGAGTATTGACACTTTTAAGCTAACACCAACACAGTGGATGTGGATCTGAAATAGAGATTTTACTTGAGATTAACTCAGCAGAGATAAACATTGAATACTTGTTAGTGTTCACTATTAGTGGGATTAACTATGTAGAGTGTCACCAGTATAATTCACTGTCTGTGATCACTGACTGCAAATCCATCCTTTTTCTTTCAATCAGGGAGATGAACAAGAAACTCCGAGACGAAAGAGATGCCTATGAAGCCAAGAAGCTGGTTAGTCTCAAAAATCGAGTTGTAGCGCAGAGACGTGACAATTGCTGCTGCTGCTGCTGCTGCTGCCCTCCTGTGTGTCCACACTATGTTCCCTGGGGCCACTCTAAACAAGTTCTGCCAAACTCCACACCTTTTTAGCTGTATCATTGTGTGGGTACCAAACAGCATGACTAATTAATGCCAACTCATTTAGTTTGCTGGTTATTTACAGAATTGGACTCAATAAGCAGGTTAATTCCAGTCAGCTTTAAGATAGCTTCATTCTCACAAATGTAAACACACAACATGCAGACAGAATCTCTTTAGTCTCAAGAAGTGATATTTATATAATGCGCAGAGATGAGCAGAACATCTTAAAATGCTGGTTGTGTGCACTAATTCAATGGGATTCTGCATCTTGAGGGTGCACATATTTGTTTGAAGGATGAAATCCAATCCTGTTCAACATCTGTTACATGAAGGTTTTGCAAAGTGAGGTCAAAGATTTTGCTATTATCTTCAGCTCCTGCTTCATCTTGCACACAGTAAGTGGGCTAATTTGCAGAACAATCAAAGGCCAGTTGGAGTGGGGGTATTAAAAGATAGGTGCACTGATGTTTGTTTAAAGCGTATTGACACAGAGGTGTACCCCCCATTGGCCAGTGGCAGGAACCTCTGGTCCCGCCACTGTCAATGGAGTTTCCTGTTGTAGGCACCCCCTTCGCCGGGGAACCTACGATGGGGGACCGCCGTCAGTGGGATCAAGAGATCATGCCAGCAGGAGCAGCTGGCAATTCCAGCTGGATAATATCCCAGTGGAACTTCTGCTCCTGTTCATCCTTGGATGACACAGACATTTTAGCCAGAGTAACATTATCGGCTGTTTATTTTTTCCTTCTGTAACTAGAGACCATTAAAATCCATTTTTCTTTCACCAGTATGTTCCTGGATAACTCTTGGATGATGAATCAGTTCAAATTGATTTCCTCCTAAACTTTGGAAGTTGGCCTCCATCCATCCCTTGGTCCCTGCCGATGTTTCCCTATTGTCCTCTACACAGAACATAGAATTTGGAGATGCGTGCACATCACATCTGAGCTGTCTCTATGCGCATTGCACACTATAAGGGTCATGTTGCATTGTGGTTACCTTGATAGAAGGTTTATTTTCCAGAATAGTCAAGTATTTCTAATATTTGTCCGAACTCGCAGAGGGAATCTTTCCTGAACACATTTCCATTGTGCCTGTGGTCTGGTACTGCTGATGGGCAGAGAAGTTGTGGTCGCCAGGGTGACAATGTGGGAGTCACCTCTTGCCATTGTCTTTATTGTTGGGGTAGCTGCACTGGGTCAGGTGCTCCCACCATGAGGAGAAGGAGCGTGGTGAGACTGCGAGTAGGAAGCGGTTGCAGTGATGTTAACAGGTCCAGAAAGGTAATAGCAGCGTGGTGACGAGATCAGGACTCTACTGGAGAGGGGAGTAAGGTGAAAGTAAAGATGACTGCTAGTCAAGAGCAAGGAATCCAAGCCTTTCTCCCCACCTAAGATTCTTTGGGGGCAGAAAAGGTTTCACTTTTTGAAAAGTGGCAACTGTATACCATTCAGTAAGTCATGGTGACTCATATCACACAATGGACTGTTCTTTCAATCTGGCTCTTTTTTTCCTCCCTTGCTAAAATAAAGTATCACGTGGATGTGCAAAAGCATTGCAAATTGTCACAAACACCGTTAGCAAGTTCAGCATATCAAATTTGGTATCAAGGTTCTGATCTTACCAACATGCCTCCTGATTTGAACTTCTATTGAGCTTTGGCATGATTTGTATGCATCATACAAAATGGTGTATCAATACAAATTATGTATACATGAAAAATAATTAAATTTTGTGTATGTTGAATGGTAGATGGAAAACAACATCCACATTCTTTTTATTCTTTGATGGGATGTAGGTGTCATTGGTAAGGCCAGCATTTGTTGCCCATTCCTAATTGCCCTGTTCAGGTCATCATCAACTTGAAAGATGAATTCCATTCCTCCCAATAGATGCTGCCTGATATGCTGAGTATTTCCAGCATTTTCTGTTTTTATTTCAGACTTCTGCATCTACAGTGTTTTGTTTTGTCGACATGAGCAGTTAATCCTTTTGTTCGTTTAGGGAGTCGTTTAGGTGACCATCATAAGTATGGCATCCGAATTGAGTTATTAACTATGGGTTGTCATTTTCTTACTAAACCTTACTTTTAAGTCCCTTAATGAAAAAAATGAAAATCGCTTTATTGTCACGAGTAGGCTTCAATGAAGTTACTGTGAAAAGCCCCTAGTCGCCACATTTCGGCACCTGTCCGGGGAGGCTGGTGCGGGAATTGAACTGGCCTGCTTCCCTTACGCTTTGGATTTTTGAAGAAGTATTGCAAGAAGAGCAATTGTTTATAACATTTATTTTTCACCTCCCTACACCTTCCTAACAGTTTCCAAAAGGAGAGATGTTGGGCGGGATTCTCCGTCGGCGGAATCCTCCGCTGCGCCGGCAGCGCACTCACGCCCGCCGATTTACCGACGGTGTGGGGGTGGCCACAATAGAAACCCCATTGGTGGCGGCCGGGATGGAGGATCCCGCTGCCGGCGGGTGCATCACGCCAGAAATCAGGTCTGGTGGGACAAAGAATCTTGTCCATTATTTTTGGAAACTGTGGACAGGGTCCGTTTGGAAAGATAATAGTCTGATGTCAAGTGCATTATCACTACCTCTGCATTAGTGCCTCTGTTCTCAGATACACGAGAAAGGGTGTATGCAGAGCTGTAGATAGTTTCAGTATTGATTATATTGCTAGAAGGTTAGTGAGATACCAGAATGCAACGTCCAAAATTAATGTTTCTGCCAACTCTTTGCTGTCTCTAAAAGTGTCCTCTGAAAGTGGCTGGTGTGCAAACATCCAGTACAAGTTCGTCTCTTAAGCACTTCTAAGCGCCAGTTCACAGTTGAATGTCTGGATTTTAGTGCAAAGGTATTGGTAAACAAATATTGTTTGAAATCTGCTCTTCAGTATAAGGGTGGGAATGAAGGATGTAGGAATCCATTACTCACTGAATTGAAACAAGACTTATTTTAATTTCACAGCTCCAGGAGCGACATTACAAGAAACTCCTGGGAAAAAAATTAATCTAATTTTCGACAGGTGTTTTGTGGGCAATAATTATTCAGTTTGTATATAACTTACTTTATTGCCCTCTGCAGTAATTATAGATTCTTCCATCAAAATGACTGACTGAATTTGAAAGATGCTGTGTGAGCTCGCGACATACTGGAGGCTTCCAGTAGTAAATAAAGAGGTTTAGTGATGAAATGCGAAGGTTGTTAGATAACAGGCACAGCACACAATACAAAGGTCTTAGCACTTCAGCTCCCTGGTCGACACTGCCCTGGGTCCTGCTCCCAGGGCCCCGCGCAAACTTCCCATTGGCCGCGATTTGCACGCTCCTGCACATGGGCCCGAGCCAGTCACATGGTCCATGGAGCCCGCCCCCTTAAAAAGGCCATGTTCCCACATCCCTCCTCCCTTGAGTCCCTCAGCATGCTATCTCTAAACTTTGTACAAAAGTTACAATGGTTAACAAGGACAACCAAGGAAAGTGTGTCTGTCAAGAAGCCAATCGGTTTGGAGACCTCTGGATCCTCTCAGACCTCTGGATTTTCTCAGACTTCTGGGTGCTCTCAGACCTCTGGGTCCTCCCAGACCTCTTGCCCAGCCACAGGCTCCACAGTCGCTGCTCCTCAGGAGGGCCCACTTCGGCGACAGGTAAACTAGGCTCAATGACCTCAAAAGATGCAACAGACCAAAGTGAAACAGGAATCCCTGGCTCCCCTTGGCTGGACCGCATTGCACGAGTATTCATGATGCTTGCTGGATTTGCCATTGTGGGTCACCACCTCGTGACTTTTCAGGTGATCAAGTGCTTTTTGACGGTCTTTCTGTTAGCATTGACCACATAACACCAGTCCCAACTGGGCCACAACCCACCCTTCTAACCAAGGCGAATTGGCAACGAAATTCTGGACCAAAAACAGGTCTCCCACCTGGAACGATCCATCACCTCTCTGCTCTGACTAATGACTCTTCTGGGAGGCTTGACGTGCCTCCACCCTCCCCGCCAAATTTGGAACTACAAGATCCAATCAGATTCTCAACTGACAGCCCATGAGCAGCTCAGCTGGTGTGGCCCCGTGGTTAAATGAAGGATTGAGTTGTACAATAAAAAATTTGGCAACCTCTGGTGAAGTGATTTATCGATTGCTTTTTTATGGCATTCTTGAAAGTTTGAATGGCCCTCTCAGCCAGACCGTTCGACACCCGGTGCTAGGAGGCTATTGTTGTACATTTTACGCCATTTGCTTTCACAGAACATTGGAAATCATTGTCGGCGAAAGGGGTGCCATTGCCCGAAACATTGACACTGGAAGCCCATGAATGACAAACGCTCAGAGCATGGCATCTACCGCGGCCACCAAGGTAGTGGTCCCCATCTTATGAACCGACAGCCACTTATATCTTACCCAGGAATGGGCCTGCGTAATCAATGCTTCCCTGGTCCATGGCCAACCTGGCCATTCCCGGGGTGAAGTGTGGCGGAAGGCGCAAAGATTGCTGATTTGGCCAGGGGTTGCACTGTTTTACTAGTTCTTCAATGGCTTTGTCTATGCCTGGCTACCATACGTAACTGCACAACATCTTCATCTTTTTCTGCCCTGGGTGAGCGTTGTGTAGCTCTTAAAGGAGGGGCCTGAGGTGGGATTACCATCCGTGAACCCCACAGAATCACATTCTTCACTTATCAACTCATCTTGACAAGGAAGTAGGGCCTCAGCTGTTCAGACTTCTCATAACGGCCAGCCAGACTGTATCAATCATTTGACCTTCAAAAGAATAGGGTATGTTGCTGTTTGTCATTTTAATAAATGACCTGGAGGAGGGCGTAGAAGGATGGGTGAGTAAATTTGCAGATGACACTAACGTCGGTGGAGTTGTGGACAGTGCAGAAGGATGTTACAAGTTACAGAGGGACATAGATAAGCTGCAGAGCTGGGCTGACAGGTGGTAAATGGAGTTTAATGCAGAAAAGTGTGAGGTGATTCATTTTGGAAGGAATAACAGGAAGGCAGAGTACTGGGCTAATGGTAAGATTCTTGGTAGTGTGGACGAGCAGAGAGATCTCGGTGTCCATGTCCATAGATCCCTGAAAGTTGCCAGCCAGGTTGAGAGGGTTGTTAAGAAGGCGTACGGTGCGTTAGCTTTTATTGGTAGGGGAATTGAGTTTCGGAGTCATGAGGTCATGTTGCAGTTGTACAAAACTCTGGTGCGGCTGCATTTGGAGTATTGTGTGCAGTTCTGGTCGCCTCATTATAGGAAGGATGTGGAAGCATTGGAAAGGGTACAGAGGAGATTTACAAGAATGTTGCCTGGTATGGAGGCAAGATCATATGAGGAAAGGCTGAAGGACTTGAAGCTGTTTCGTTAGAGAGAAGAAGGTTAAGAGGGGACTTAATTGAGGCATACAAGATGATCAGATGATTAGATAGGGTGGACACATAAATACTCCGAGGCCCCGACTGTAGAACTCCTGGCGGAGAGAAAAGAATTACAAAGGAACTTTGACCTGCTCTCCACCAGGAAAGCAGTACACCAACTCCGCCAGGCACGCGGGGCCCTATACGAACACGGAGACAAAGCCAGCCGCCTGTTGGCCCACCAGCTGAGAAAGCAGGCAGCCAGCAGAGAAATTGCGCAAATCAGAGATACCAGAGGCACGTTGGAAACAGAACCAGAGAGGATTAACAAAACCTTCAAGGCCTTCTACCAAGAGCTGTACACCTCAGAGCCCCCAACGGGGAAGGCTGGGATGAACCGGTTTCTTGACGGACTGAACATACCAGTTGTGGGAGAGGGCAGAAAACGGGATCTGGAAGCACCACTAGCACTGGGAGAGATCATGGAGAGCATTAGCTCCATGCAGGCGGGGAAGGCGCCGGGACCGGACGGATTCCCGGCGGACTTCTACAAAAAATTTGCGACAACGCTGGCCCCGCACCTGCGGGAGATGTTCACAGACTCGCTAGCTAGGGGCACGTTGCCACCCACGTTAGCACAGGCCTCAATCTCGCTGATACCTAAGAAAGACAAAGACCCAACGGAATGTGGGTCATACAGACCCATATCTCTGCTGAATGCAGACGCCAAAATCCTAGCCAAAAGGCTAGAAGACTGTGTACCTGAGGTGGTCACAGAGGACCAGACGGGCTTTGTCAAAGGTAGACAGCTGACCGCGAACATCAGGCGCCTGCTGAACGTGATAATGACCCCCTCCGGGGAGAGAACACAAGAGGTGATCGTCTCACTGGACGCAGAAAAGGCCTTCGACAGAGTCGAGTGGAAATACCTCATAGAGGTACTGGAGCGGTTCGGGCTTGGAACAGGGTTCACCGCTTGGGTAAAGCTCCTGTACAACGCTCCCATGGCGAGTGTACAGACCAACAATACCAACTCCCAATACTTCCAGCTGCACAGGGGCCCCAGACAAGGATGCCCACTGTCCCCGCTGCTGTTCGCACTAGCAATTGAACCGCTAGCAATCGCGCTCAGGGCAGCAAAAAATTGGAGGGGGATCCGAAGGGGAGGTAGAGAGCACAGAGTCTCACTCTATGCGGATGATCTGCTCCTCTATATCTCGGACCCACAAAGCAGCATGGACGGAATCATCGCGCTCCTGAAAGAGTTTGGAGCCTTCTCGGGCTACAAACTCAACATGAGCAAAAGTGAGATCTTCCCAGTACACCCGCAAGGGGGGGGGGGGCAGCACTAAAGGGGCTGCCGTTCAAACAAGCCCAACATAAATTCCGCTACCTGGGGATCCAAATAGCCCATGACTGAAAAGGGATCCACAAATGGAACCTCACCAGCCTGACGGAGGAAGTTAAAAAGGACCTGCAAAGATGGAACACACTCCCGCTCTCCCTCGCGGGGAGAGTTCAGACGATCAAAATGAACGTACTGCCCAGGTTCCTCTTCCTGCTTAGATCCATTCCGATCTACATCCCCAAGGCCTTTTTCAAAGCGCTGGACAAACTCATCATGGCGTTCGTATGGGGGGGGGGGGGGGTAAAAATGCTAGGATCCCAAAGAAGGTCTTACAAAAAACAAAAACCAGGGGAGGGTTAGCCCTCCCGAATCTACAATTCTACCACTGGGCAGCAACAGCCGAGCGAGTAAGGGGATGGATCCAGGAGCCAGAAGCTGAGTGGGTGCGTGCGGAGGAGGCCTCCTGCATGGGAACCTCCCTCCGGGCCCTTGCCACGGCAGCACTCCCATCCCCACCCAAAAAACACTCCAGCAGCCCAGTGGTGACAGCCACCCTCCAATCCTGGAACCAACTGCGGCAGCAACTTGGCCTGACCAAAATGTCGAACAGGGCTCCCATCTGCAACAACCATAGGTTCAAACCAGCACTGACCGACGCCACCTTCAAAAGGTGGAGGCAGGACGGGGGGACACTGACAGTCAGGGACCTATACACGGACGACAGGATCGCAACACTGGACGAACTGACAGAGAAATTTCAGCTAGCTGGGGGGAACGAGCTACGGTACCTGCAGCTCAAAAACTTCCTACGAAAGGAGACAAGGACGTACCCACAACCGCCACGACAGACACTACTGGAAGACCTACTGGACGCAAGTATCCTAGAGAAAGGGAACTGTAGTGACATGTATGACCGACTGGTAGATAGGGACGACACCGTACTGGACGCAACAAGGAGGAAATGGGAGGACGACCTGGGGATGGAGATCGGGTGGGGACTCTGGAGCGAAGCACTGCATAGGGTCAACTCCACCTCCACGTGCGCAAGGCTCAGCCTGACGCAACTAAAAGTGGTACATAGAGCCCACTTAACAAGAACCCGTATGAGTAGGTTCTTCCCGGAGGTGGAAGACAGATGTGAACGGTGCCAAAGAGGCCCGGCCAACCACGCCCACACGTTCTGGTCTTGCCCCAGACTCGTGGAGTACTGGACAGCCTTCTTCGAGGTTATGTCCAAAGTGGTGGGAGTGAGGGTGGAGCCATGCCCGATAGTGGCGGTCTTCGGGGTTTCAGAACAGCCAGATCTATTCCTGGGGAGGAGGGCGGACGCCCTTGCCTTTGCCTCCCTGATCGCCTGCCGTAGAATCCTGTTTGGCTGGCGGTCAGCAGCACCGCCCAGAGCTGCGGACTGGCTGTCCGACCTCTCGGAATCTCTCCAAATGGAGAAAATCAAATTTGCCATCCGAGGGTCGGACGACGGCTTCCACAGAACGTGGGAGCCATTCATGCAACTGTTCCGGGACCTATTTGTGGCCAATGTACAAGAGGAAGAATAGTCGGGGGAAGGTAGCGGGAGGGGGGGGGGGGCTACAGGTTCGCTACGGGGGTTCGATGGCTAGCTAAGGCCCAAAACCAAACTAAATAAACATGTTGTGGGGGGGGGGGGGGGGGGGGCGCAGTTACTACTACGAAGATGCTTACCTGTAAATATGTATGTTAATTTTTGCGTGTTTGTTTTTTTTTTCTCTCTCCTAACAATTTGTAATTTGTTCAATATAAAATATGAAAACTGAATAAAAACATTTATAAAAAAAAAGATAGGGTGGACATCGAGAGCCTTTTCCCTCGGATGGTGATGTCCAGCACGAGGGGACATAGTTTTAAATTGAGGGGAGATAGATATAGGACAGATGTCAGAGGTAGGTTCTTTACTCAGAGAGTAGTAAGGGCGTGGAATTCCCTGCCTGCAACAGTAGTGGACTCGCCAACACTAAACGCATTCAAATGGTCATTGGATAGGCATATGGACGATAAGGGAATAGTGTAGAGGGGCTTTAGAACGGTTTCACAGGACGGTGCAACAGCGTGGGCCGAAGGGCCTGTACTGCGCTGTAATGTTCTATGTTCTATGTTCTATGTTTGGGTCCAGCTGCAAATATGCCCTGCAGACACTAGCAGGGTGTCTAGAAAGTGTCGGGCTAGAATCCCCTGGGGTACCAGAGGTGGTGGAATGCTCTTGAGTAGAGGCAGGTGACTTAATGCATCGGTATTGGCAATTTGCATCCCGGGTTGGTGCTGAAATGCATTGTTGCAAGCCTCCCATAGCAGGGGCCAACACTGCACCCTTGATGAGGCTATGGGCGGTATGGACTTATCTTTCCTTAACAGGCCCAATAATCTATGGTTCGATGTCGAACCGCCGACTGTACACGTACTGAGTGGAATTTTTTCACACCGAATATAACTGCTAAGCCCTCCTTCTTAATCTGGGCAGAGTTTTGTTCAGCTTCAGAAAGGGTCATTGAGGCAAAGATGATGGAATGCTCTGAACCATCTACCATTATGTGGGATTAAATTGCCCCTATACTGCAAGGGGAAACACCACGGGCGAGATTCTCCGCAAATGCGGAGAATCGTAAAGGCTGCCGTGGGACAGGCCGTGACCCACGGCAGCCTTCACGCCCACTCCCGGGGCCGATTCTCCCCCCCGGGCGTGGCTAGGTCGTCAAGGCCGCACGTCAAGCGTCACGCCGGCTGACGCGGCCGATGATGTCGGCTGCGCATGCGCAGGTTGGACAACGCCAACCCGCGCATGCGCAGTTGCCGTCTTTTCCCTCAGCCGCCCCGCAAGACGTGGCGGTTTGATCTTGCGGGGCGGTGGAGGGAAAAGAGTGCGTCCGTTATGGACACACGGCCCGCGATCGGTGGGCACCAATCGTGGGCCTATGCCCCCCTTGGCACGGCCGTGGTACTGCCGTGCCAATTGGGCCCCGAGATGCCCCAAACGGGCATCTGGCGCCCGTTTCACGACGGCAGCGAGCAGGTGTGTTTGCTGCCGTGTTGAAACGAGCGTGAAGGCCTGGCCGCTCGGCCCATCGGCCTCGGAGAATCGCCGCTCGCCGTAAAAAACGGCGAGTGGCAATTCGTGGCGTGGGTTTGGCGTGGGGCGGGGGGGGAGAATAGCAGGACATAGAACATAGAACAGTACAGCACAGAACAGGCCCTTCGGCCCTCAATGTTGTGCCGAGCCATGATCACCCTACTCAAACTCACATATCCACCCTGTACCCGTAACCCAACAACCCCCCCTTAACCTGACTTTTATTAGGACACTACGGGCAATTTATCATGGCCAATCCACCTAACCCGCACATCTTTGGACTGTGGGAGGAAACCGGAGCATCCGGAGGAAACCCACGCACACAGGGGGAGGACGTGCAGACTCCACACAGGAGGGTGTGAAAAATGTCGGGAGGCCCTCCCGCTATTCTCCCACCCGGTATGGGTGGGCGGAGAATCGCGCCCCACATGTTAGTATGATTGGTTTCCTTGGATCAAAATGCACCAAGAGGTTTGACAACTAATGCTTCACAACTCGGGAGGCTCCCTCCATTGCCAACACTGATTCTTCCTTAATAACTGGTGTAATGGTGCCAATGTTGCAGCTAGTTTTGAAATAAACGTACCATAGCAATAGACCATACCAAGGCAGGACAGATATTGCACCTCTGTTTGCGAAGACTGTAGCAAGGAATTATTTGATTGACGATGCTTATTGCGGGAGTGAAGAATTTCACTTCATAACTCTGTCCCTTTAAGAAACTTGGATGCATATCCTTCCATTCTGGTTTGATGATTTCTTGTGACCCCATTCTGTTCTGTGTTCAAAGCCTTATTCTGAATTGCGTTTTTGATTCACTATCTGCTTTCGACAGCAGTCTCAGTTGCTGTCTGCATGGTGAGAAAAAGTTAACTATTTTAATTTTTGCCTTTTCTCTACACACTGTGGTTGGTTACAGTCCTGGTAAAGTTTTTCTCAACAATTCAGCATTAATTGTTGAATATTTGTCACCTTTGGGCTGATGCATAATATTCTGGTGCAATTGTCCAGTAGGAATACCTTGCACTGCTTCTTTCCAACCAGAGCTGTGTTGAAGATAAGAGTTGTGTGGTTGCTGCTTATGCTGATTACTTTTGATCCAAGAAACTACAAAAAATTCAGAGGGCAAAAAACAAGTTGTATACAAACACAAGGGGCAGAATTTAACATGGCAAAATGGACACAAGCCTGAACTGAACTCAGACGAGCATCCCCACATCATTGTACATGCGTGCAATATTACAGACAATATTAATGCACACATCAGGAGTTGGATGCATGCAGCCGATACTTAAACGGCCAGTCAAGGCCATTCATTTATCAATTGGAAGGAATTTTACATTGTCAGTGCGATTTTGCATTTGGCGCACCAGCAGGCAACTGATGCACATTCCTCGAGTTCTCATCCGAGGGTGGGATAAAAGGCATCTGGAGCAAATACTCTGTCTCTTTAAATTAAAAGTTTTTTGCTGCAACATTTATGTGACTTGAGAGGTTTCTCTGTCATTTTTGGTGCATTCTATGGGTGGATAGCTTTCTTTTTGAATACTTTTCCTTGCGATCTTTGTCTGAAGATTTCAGCAGACTGCACCCTTAGGTGTATGAAGTAGAACTTGTGCATTTCAGATCACGGGGATTGTACATCCAGCTGGTGCGACTGCCTCTGAGAAGGAAGAGAGGGCCTAGAGGGGCAGGAGGCAGGCAGTGTCTCAGGGTACAACCTGTGGGAAGAGAGTCACAGACACAGATGGTGAGGATCAGCAGGGAACTCAAGGTGGAAGTGTCCACAGGAGACACTGTCAGTCTCTTAGCTCAACAGACAGCATACCAAATACCTCAATATGTCCGAGGTCCATTACGAAGAAGGCTCTGCCTCGCTAGAGACACTGTTACAACCATATACCCGATGATTAGGCCGGAGGTCACATCCAACTGCACGATGGCCTACCTATTCCAGTGGTTCTGAAGGTCACAGTGGCCCTCTGCCTCTGCGTCACTGGGGTTAGTGGAAGGATCTGTGTAGTGTGACCCAATCTGCTTCCCACAGTTAAGTCAAGTTAATTAATGCCACTCTCTTCAGACGGGTCATGACATTCATTCATTGCCAGCCAGAAGAGGTCAGCCAGGCTGAGAGAAGCAGAGGGTTTGCCGCGATTGCTGGTTTCCCCCGCATTCAGGGTGCCATTGACTACACTCATGTGGTCATGAAGGCACCTACAGGTGAGCCTGGGAACCTTCATGAACCGGAAAGGGTTCCACTCAATGAACATTCAGGTCACCAGAAACCACAAGGTATACATCTTGCAAGTTTGTTCCCGTTACCCTGGTAGCTCACATGATGCTTACATCATGCAACACACACAGGTGTCAAGGCTGATCATTGCTCCAGCTTGTTTGGATCATATAAGATCATGGAATCCCTACAGTGCAGAAGAACATTCGGTTCATCAAGTCTGCACCAACCCCTCGAAAGAGCACTCTACCCATGTCCAGTCCCCTTAATACCCGAAACCCCATAACCTAACCTGCACATCTTTAGACACCAAGGGCTAATTTAGCATGGCCAATCCATCTAACCTGCACATCTTTAGACTGTGGGAGGAAACCGGAGCACCCAGAGCAAACGCACGGAGACACGGGGAGAACATACAAACTCCACACAGACAGTGACACAAGGCCGGAAGTGTCCCTGGCACCGTGAGGCAGCCGTGCTAACCACTGTGCTACCTGGGCTCCTGGGTGACCAGGGCTATCCCATGAAAAGGTGGCTCATGACTCCATTCTGGCACACAACAACTGCAGCAGAGGAGAGGTGCAACAACAGTCACGACTCCACAAGGACAGTGGGAGAGAGGACCATTGGGCTGTTGAAGATGCAGTTCAGTTGCCTGGACTGAGACTAATGAGGCAGAGCACTACAGTATCCTCCAGAGAATATGTCACTAATAGTCATTGCCTGCTGCGCTCTTCACAATCTGGCTCTGGCAAAGGGGACCGAATGAAGGCCGAGGATTGCGAGGCAACTTCAGATGCTGTGGAGGATGAATCTACTGATGGCACTGATGAGCAGCCCAAGGAGGAAAATGGTGAAGACCTGGAGACAAGGACACCAGGCAGGGAAGCCTTGATAAATGTGCACCTTCAGCTAGGCTGCCACGGTCACTGCCTGTGTGAGGTGGATGAGGCACCTGACCTCACTGCTGGGTGGCTGTCCATCAATGGTGAGCAGGGAGGTCCTAACGTGTCACATGCTTGTAGAGAAGCTGAATGTCAACTGAGAACACCTCTCGGGTTGCTCTGGAGGATGGCAGCAGCTCCTCCGCCCCTCTGCCAGTAACTATCACATCTGATGAAGCTGTGTTGACTGAGGATTTCCCAGTCATCAGGCTGGATGCACCCTCCTGTGCATCCCACTGTGTGAGGAAACTGGTGCACCCGGAGGAAATTCACGCAGATACGGGGAGAAAGAGCATACTCCGCACAGTCACCCAAGGCCACCAGAATTGAACCCAGTTCATTGGCGCTGTGAGGCAGCAGTGCTAACCACAAGACACCTGGAGAAAACAAAATTATTTTTTCCTCCCAGTTGTTCCAAAGAGGAGGATGTATTTTTCTAATATAGATCCTGGAGCTGTTAAATTATAACTTCCAGTTTTAAGATGGTGAACAATTAATTCTTACATACTTAATTCCCACCCTTATACTGATGAAGGGCATATCTTAATGAATATTTGTTTGCCTATTCCTATCATTAAGATCCAGGCATTCAGCTGTGAAACAGATCCTAGCAGTGCATTAAAGATGAACTTGTTCCAGATGTGTACACAGCAGCCACTTTCAGTGACTGAGCTCTCTGCCTAGCTAGTTACAATTTGAATGTTCTGAGAACCTTCTGTAGAGACTGTCTATGCACTAATTATACTTAACTCCAAATAGGTATTATAGTAAATGATCTGGAGATCTAGGGTATCTACTGAGAATATTTTCATAAATTATGTTTGACACAGCATGACTCTATTGCACTTTGTGGCATCAAACTCTAGGGAGTGCGAGTTCCTTCTCTTAGGTCAGCGCATGTCATTTTTCCCAGCTTTTTTTTCTGCTTGCAATAATTTTCTCAAATTCTGACTTTCAGCATAAAGAACATCCTTTAATCTACCTCATAAATCTTACATATTTAAAATTCGGAATTATATCTTTACCCTTCCCCGCCATGATTAGAGAGAACTGATTTAGCTGCTTCGACCATCATTAACAAAGTTGGTATATTAACATATTCCCAATGTCTACTGGTCCAGTCAACACTCAGTGATGATGAATTGATTCAGTCAAATATGATGAAAATAAAGCTGTTTATTTAATAGCTAAAATGTTATTCATTTCTAGACATAACACATTAAATTTTCAAACTATACTAGATTATATTTTATTTGCATAAAATACTAAATTACAAAGGACGGCATAACGTGTACATATTTTGATGAAGGATTTATAAATGAAGACTTCCATGTGTAAAATTATTTGAGGGAAATCCCCAAATATGCTGCTTTTGATAATAAAGATTTTTGATGTCAACAACTGTGTAATATCTCTTTTAATTTGCCACGCTTGTAGCATAGCTTCCATGTGGTACTGTAAAATCTTGATCTGTTTTCAATAGAATTCTCTTATCAACAGTCACAATTTACATTTATATAACATCCTTAATGTTGTAAACCTCCTGTGGCAACTTTCATGGGTGTTAGAGAAGATTCAACACCGAGCCAGATAAGATATTGAACGGAATGTTTGGACAGTTCCAGAGTGGTGGGAGTCTCTGGTTCCACCAGCAGCACAACCCGTCCGTGGGTTTCCCAGCGGTATGGGGTGGCCTCGATGGGAAATCCCATTGACAGTGGTAGGAACAGAGAATCTCACTGCTAGCGAATGGCACGCCGCCTCTCGCCGTTGGGAAACATGCGTCTGTGAGGCCAGAGAATCCCGATCATTAAATGAGAGAAATGCTTTAAAATGGCGTCTGCTCATTTCAAAGATCGAAGAGTCGATCCTTGGCACAATGACAAAGTTAAGAAGTTATGAATTGGAATCAATTTAGATACAAGGGGTAACTTTCTGTACTTGCGTTGTATGTTTTCTTGCCATTTAAACTAATGGTCAGAATTAATTGTGCACAGCTCATAGTCAAATTTTCCAAGTTGTGCTTTCAACAGGAAAGGTTCTCCAGAGGCTGTGTAAAGTCAGAACGTTGGGTCTGATTTTAACGCTGTGTAAGTCGGTGGACTTTGAATGACTTCAAATCAGGCCCATTTTCTCTACAATATAATGGAAACTCAAGAACATATTACAGTCTGGGATCTAATTGAGGATTCAGAAGATTTTATACATTGGATAATGGACGGTCAAGACTGAGTTCCAAAAGGCATTCTAATGAAATGTTATCAACAGGGCGTTGATTTAAAATGGAGAACGTTTCCAGAGAATTGAACGTGTGGAATTTGTGTTGGGGGCGGTCATTGATTCCGAGATATCCAAATTAAATTTGGATGGATTGGAAAATAAACCCAATATCATTGCTGTCACCATCGTTAGATGTTTTAGAAGCTGGTATCCTTAAATGTGCTAGAACTCAGGTCAACAACCTGAGATATTTGCTCTGTTTCACTCTACACAGATGCTTCCTGACCTGATGAGTATTTCCAGAATTTCCTGCTTTTATTTTAGATTTCCAGCATCTGCAGTATTTTACTCCAATGCCCTAATTTTGAAATGGACAAAACAAACCCAGAGTCTCCATCATGTTTATCAGCAGTGGGCCAATTTTCTTTACATGTTGGTATTTCTTTGTATGTTATACCCTGTGCTGTTTATTTCATTGTTCATCTGTGTCCCATCACCATTCCCAGTCGACGAGTCTGTTTTGTAGGTATTTGCCAGTGTTGGCCTTGAGCCAGTGGCTTGGAGAGGTGTCATGTTCTTGCACTCTTTGATCATGTCAATGTCATATGGTGATGCTCACCATTTTAAAAATTGTGATGTTTTTCCAAAGCAAACACCTATTCCAACTGCCCGGATTTACTTGCATAATAATGCTCGAATCCAGAGAACCAAACACTTTTTGAATAGAATGAGAGCTTTAAACTGGTGTAAACAGCCAGTGTGTGGCTGTTAGTGTCCATGAATCCACTGAAGGGTTACTATGACTTTCTCATTCTCCACAGTCCTCCCTTTGTTTTTCAGTGGGAGGGGGACATGAAGGTATGGATTTGTGTTGTGTTAACCTCCATGACCAATCTGTGAACTATAGTAAAGGCAGAACTGAGGCACAGGGTTTTTGAAAAAAAATATTTACTCTCCCATTCCTCAGCTTTGTATGCCAAATTTTGATCTGAATTCTTTGTCACCTCAGCGGAATAATGTTTTAAAAATCTATTGCCGCACATAGACTGAGGGAAAATTGTTCATCCAAATGTGCCTTGTTAAAACTCTTGCTTTGGCAACTGTGTTTGAAGAAGGACTGGTGATCAGATACACCGGCAAGCTGTGGGCGATTTCTCTTCCATGTCCCTCCTATTGTTTGAAGAGCAGCAGAACTTGATGATGTCACGCAACTTGTTTCCGCACCAAGGTAGAGTTTGACATTCATGTCATCCTCATTATGTCGTTGTTTCCAAACATTGTCAAAACCACTTGTATAACAACAATAATGATCACAGGCAGCCCTCCTTCCCAGGATGATGTGACCTATTCCGTCCTTTTTTAAATGGCATTATTCTGGTGGCACAAAACCTTTCTGCAACAATCAGTACCCATAGAAAATAAGAAGTGACTGATTGAATATATGTAGATAGGTCTTCGAGAAGCTTTGGGATGTTGAGAGTATTTATTTTTGGTCTGTGACTATTTATGTATTGTTGTCTGTTGATAATAATGTTATTTCTTTCTTTTTCCACCACAGACTTACTGGGATTAACTGTTCTGGATTAATTTTGATTTTCAGGCCCCCCCCAGCAAAAAGCCTCTGTTGAAGAGAGGTTCAGTGATAGGCAATTACCTGGTGGAGGACAAGCCAGTCAAACGGTTAGACTCTTGCCAATGCAAATATAAATGCATGCAATGAATTGTGTCCCATATTGATGGAGTCACTGATGTTTCCTAAAGTTGCTGCTACTTCATCCAAAGTATTGCATGAGATATTCTTGTGAACATTTCATGAATGTGTAGGCTTGCTGTTTCCTAACGGCTTTGCGCTTATAGATCCATGTAACCAAGATGCCAAAAATGGAGACCATTTAACATTCTTCAAGTGAACATTTAGCAAATTTTTCAAGGGAGCTCTCTGCTGATCTGCTAAATTTGGAAGTGGTCGGAGATAGGGTCATGTCTACTGTGGAGCAGCACAGCAAGTTCCAAAACTCTGCAGCACCATCAGGGTGAAATGCAAAGGGAGGGAAGTTTGTAACCATGACCCCCAGGTTGTTCTCAGCTGCTTATAGGGACTGGCTCCAAGGATTGTTATGGAACAAGCTGGAGTGCTGGTCGCCATTTTACCCTCTTGTCGTGGAATGGCACTTGCAGCCACACGGAAACTGTGTGAAAATAAGGAAGGGACATTTGAGAGTAAGCACCTTCAGAAAGAATAGGAAAAGGAGACAATATAAATGCAACATTTTAAGAAAACCAGCACCCACTAGTTTTAGGATCATAGAACAGGGAGGTAAAACATTCAACCCCTCAAGTCTGCTCCCATTTTTTTCTCATCATCCCAGCATCCATAGCCTTTTGAGGAAAAGATTTTCAGATTTCCGAATCATTTTGTGCGGAAAAGATGCTTCTTGATTTTCCTCCTAAATGTTCTGACACTAATCTCATTATCATGTCCTGACATTCTTGACTCCCTGTCAGAGGAAATAATTTGACTAATTTATTGATGACATCCTCAAAATTGAACTAGATTAGCCAGACATGACTTATCTTTAACAAAGCCATCTCTCTATCTGTTCAGCTTCATATTTCCTCAAGAGCTCTGTCACTTTGGGTGGGACTTTTCAGCACCTCCTGCTGCTGGGATTGTTCCCAGGTTAGCGGACATGTGGCTGGCCGCAGCCGCAGGCGGGAAAATGCTGGACCCTGTCCTTTGAAACAAAAACAGAAAATTCTGAAAACATGCATGAGTAAAAAGACTGCTGACTACTTCAGGTGTGATTTTTTTTTTCAGGTTTGGGCACTTTTCTTGAGATTGGAAGTTACAGTTAGTACACGCTACCCTTGCCTTTTCTGTTCAGATCCGGGCCTGACCAGATGGGATGAAGTTTTCCCAAGCTTTCCATAGCTAAGGAGACAAAGCGAAACACATTTAGGACAGGATCAGTCTACTTTAGGTGGAGATGGAATAGTGAAGAAAAGTACTTATGAAAGGTTTGTGCAGGGAACGTCACAGTAGTAGAGTAGGGGCTACTTTAGTGTAGTTAGAAATACAAAAATGGAAATATGGAGCAGGATTAGACCATTCCCAACAAAGCTCCGTTCGTAACCTGGCCAAACAGGTTGAATAGGTCACCAGAGTTTTTTTGCAGTAGCACTATTATTTAGGTCCTATAAACTCCTTGATGTTCAGACAGATTTGATGGTTTCTGGCTAATTCTTAAAATTGTTCCTGTAGCATTACTGAAACTTTAAATCAAAAGATTCCTACCTCATCCATCTTATCTACAATATGGGTTGGGTCTATATTGGTTGGGTTAGCAACTGCCAGATATCTCAACCTGATTTACAAACTGAATTAGCTAAATTTCTCTTCCCCCTTCCCTCCCTAATATTTATTGGCTGGATTTTCTACGTCGCCAGAAAAAGAGTAGAAAATCTGGCCAATGTTTTTTTTTGGCATGGTTCTGGATTCTGCTCCCCTTTGACATGAGGTTTGCAGGTTACAAAATGGGTCACTATCTCATTCCAAAATGGCACAGGAGTTCCCTTGTTATCAGGTTCTTACATTAATGAATGTTGGGACTATCTGCTAGGCAGAGAACCACAGACAATATTGACTGAACATGGTAATATGACGAAACATATTCTGACACATGCACACTGTGGGGTGCTCAGAAACAGGCACAGTACCTGATTTCCCTTGATGCCTTACACTTTCTTTAGGTACACTGGAACCGAGACCACGATTGTTGTAGTTTCACTCGCCATATGAAAATCGCTTATTGTCACAAGTAGGCTTCAAATGAAGTCACTGTGAAAAGCCCCTAGTCGCCACATTCCGGGGCCTGTTCAGGGAGGCTGGTACGGGAATTGAACCTGCAGTGCTGGCCTTGTCTGCTTTACAAGCCAGCTGTTTACCCCACCGTGCTAAGATGTCATTTAATGTCATTTAAGATGACATTGGCTAACTGGGTGTAGATTAGGTATTGTACCTAGGACCTGATTTGCCTCAGTGGCTCAGCAGGATGTCCCAGTCACTTGAGAAGTATGGGGGTTGCTGGGGGCGGGGGAGTTGGTGTAAATGCATACCCAAACTTACCCTGGCCTATGCTGTTTAGAGCTTTGGTGTTCCGAATATTACAGTGTCTGAAAACTACCCACCACCTCATGGATGTAGTGAACACACCCTGTTAAATCTCTGCTAATAAATGTCAATTCAAATAAAATGCCTGTGAATATTTTCTTGAGGGAACTCAATTTTAGAAATATCAATGTAGTTGCTCCATGAGATGATATTATAATTTAAAACTTTTTATGGCAGTTTGTTGATTACCTTTTTTATTCTGAATTTTAACTTCTATAAAACAAATAAAGATTGTAAATATGCCATAAATTCAAATGAGTCTAAATTTAAGGTTGAAGGCTATAATTCCAGTTTAGATGCAGTGGTTCAAATGTTCTGCTTTCTTGGAAATAGGGTGCGTCCCTAAAACATGAAGATTCTGACCTAGTGCAAGGATATTCTCCTGATCTCAAGCGATCTCCCATTCCCAGAGGCCAATTGATGGTTTCTTGGCCCTCGCAGGATGTCTGGCTGAAAATGGAAATCGACGTGTGCATGTAGGCCTGGGAGGCTTTCTGAATGCAAAACTTTAGGCCTGCCCTGCCTCACTGCCATAGTAACAGAGGCCAAGCAGGTGTTCAGGACATTGCTAAATTTAAATGCGTCAATAGTGCATCTTTGCTATTTGCATATTTAAAAAACATAAATACATACGCTTAGCGTGTCCGCCCCTCCAAACAAGAAATTGGATGGATTGGAAAATGTTTGCCCATCCACCTGACACCTATAAACCAGGGGTGGGAAGGTCTGAGCCAGACAACTCAAAATAAACTATTGTTTTCACCATTCTGCTCTAAGAATACTAGAAATTGAGGTCAAAAATCAAATGACTAGCTTAATTTCTAAATGGTTCAATATCACCAACAATATCAAACACCAGATAAACTAAGCACGACGTTCAGAATTCCCAGCTTTTTGATATCTTTTTGACTTTTAATTTGCAAGTAACCTATCAATTTTGAAGGGACACCCTTCGGCGCTTTTGTTACGAATAGTTTAATCTTTATTGTCACAAGTAGGCTTATATTAACACTGCAATGAAGTTACTGTGAAAAGTCCCTAGTCGGCACATTCCGGCGCCTGTTTGGGTACATGGAGAGAGAATTCAGAATATCCAAATTACCTAACAGCACATCTTTCGGGACTTGTGGAAGGAAACCAGAGCACCCTGAGGAAACCCACGCAGACACAGAGAGAACATGCAGACTCTGCACTGACAGTGACCCAAGCCAGGAATCGTTCCTGGGACCCTGGGGTGCCGCCAATATTTCACTGAGTTCTATTAATCCACCTAAAATAAATGTTCTCGCCTCTTGGCTCACACATTAAAGAGTAATTTCAGAGGAACGTATTATGTGAGGAACCTGTGGGTAATTTGAGATCATCAGAGTTTCCTCTAGAATTGAATCAGATTGGTTGTATGATCCCCCTGCTTCTCTTCATTTTGTTTTCGTGCCATTACTGCTGTTGCCTTAATTAAGCAAGCTAAGGTGGCCCGCATCCATTCCCTTTCAAAATGCTTTCAAGTTTTCCATAAGTTTCCTGTGAAACTCCCATAGTCAAATCATCCTTATTCTTGGACATATTGTTTGTAAAACAAATTGAAATGTCTGGCATTAGCAAATAATCATTCAGATTAAATGCATTAAATTGGACTTCTATTTTAAATTACTTGCATGGAATGCGTTTCTGATTTTGGTCCAAAAATTTACTGTCAGTTGGTTTTGATTTTGCTGTCTTCATTTCTGTATCTGTGACAAATGGACTTTTGCGCAGACAGCTCGTTGCTGCAGATCAATCTCTCATCACTACAGAGGAAGTGACATCGGAGCCCAGCAAGAAAAACTGTAAATACGTATCCAAGGAGACGGGCATAGACAAATCTGGTGCTGGAGGGCCGTGCAGTCCAAAGTTGACAGAAGATCAAAGACTGCCAGATGAGGCTGCAGGATGCAGGGCAGATGGACTACCTTTACATGCCTCTGAACAAGAAGATGAAGAATTGGCTGAGGCTCCACTTTCACCCAGAGGCCAGCCTATTGGCATAGAAACAGCGGTGAGTAGGGGCAGCCGTACTTTACAAGTTGGCCATTGTTCCTAAATTTACTGTTCCAGCGCAACCCGTGCCCAAAGTAAGTAGTTGCCTCGGTTTCAGCTACTGTTTATGCAAGAGTTTTATCAAAAAAATAAGAATAGGGAAGCAGCAATAAGATTAGGGATATTCAAAGTTTTCATTTGTTCTGCCGAGTCCATGATTTCAGAAGTGAATTTTGTAGTGTTGTACATTGTGGTTAGGAGCTGTACCAGATTCCCAAAATGTTATGATTCTGTAATGGACATATTTCTCTATGTATTAATAGATAATACAGGCAATGTATTAACAGATAATACAGGCAATGTATTAACAAGGCAATAGCCTTGGAAGCTTTCATGTACATGTCCTTTGTCTGGTTATCTCTTGGCAAATATAATGCAGTATATCTAATGATACCATTTAATGATCCTCTTGATATGCAGTGTTAAATTTATTTTTCTGTTTTTTCCCTTCTGTAATTGAGATTGGATAAACATGTTTTTTGTCTAAAAAATCCCTACTAATAAGGTTCTGATTTCTTCCAATACTATTTCTTTAGTCATTTCTTGCTGTCTTCTCCACTCCTACATCCACTTTGCCTCCCCATACTCACCTCCGCTCTCCCCTCTCTGCTCGTCCCTGCTCCCCTTCACCGTTCCCTATCTCCTCTTGTCTCCGGTAGTCTCTGCTCTCCTCTCTATCCGCCTCTCTGCTCGTCTCCATTTATTAGCCAAAAATACCATGTGGATAGTCCAGCCCTGCCCCCTATTGATGTCCTCACCATCACAGATGCCATCTTAGGCAAATTCAAATCATTACGCATGATATCAAGAAATAACCGTGTGCAGTGATCTTATTGAATGGTGGAGTAGGCTCAAAAGACCAAATGACCTATTCCTGCTCCTAATTCATATGTTGGCAATCTTGGTATCTGAACACCATAGTTGCAGTGTGTATCATATACAAGATGAATTGTAGCAACTTCCTAAGTCCTCTTTCACTGAATCTTAGAAACCAATAATCTCTTCCACATAGAACATGCGTAGCAGGAATACCTCTCCATTCCTCTCCACAGCTCCCCTTTCCAAACCCCTCAGTTCATCCCCACTCCTCTTAATCTTCGCCTCGCCTCGGTCATTCTCTCCCATTCATTCATTTCCTCACTTCTCGATTCATCTCCATGCCGTTTGTTTTTCCACTGCTGTTATCTCCATTCACTATTTAGAATTACTTCTTGCCCATTCAACCCTGCACTTCACCTGTTATTTTCACCTCTTCATTCATGATTCTGTTTTAACCCTCCTCACCAATGCTCCCCACTCTTCTCGCCTCCTCTTTCATTTCCATTCTACCACTTCATTCGCCAGCTCTCCTATACTTCTGTTTCCTCCCTTCTCTTCTCTCCTTTCCATTCATAGCCCTCCTCTCCCCTCCACATCCTATCTTGCCTCTCCTCCAATATTGGGCAATTTTTCTCAATTTCCAGGCCGCACAGCAGAGAACTAAGTGAAGTGACTGACACAAAATCCTTGCGCTGGATGTGGTCAAAATAACAGTAAGGCAAATAGCTTTCATCGCTATAGACCTGTAAATTGGACAATACTGCAACCAGTGATCGTACATACACAGTTAAATGCATCAATCAAGAATGTAGAAACATAGAAACTAGGAGCAAGAGTAGGCCATTTGGCCGTTCAAGTCTTCTCCGCTGTTTAATATGTTCATGGACGGATTCTCCAGCCTTTCAGCCGTGTGTTTCTTGATGACGGGAGATGCCGCGCTGTTCACTTGCAGTGGGATTCCCTGCTCCCGCCGCTGTCAATGGGATTTCCCATTGAAGCTACCCCATGCTGCCGGGGAATCCCAGACATCCCAGCTGGGGTGCGCCTCAACCGGGACCTTGGATTCATGTCGCATTACATTCACTCCCCACCATCTAGCCTAGGCTTGCGAAATCCTAACAACTGTCCTGGCTTGAGACAATTCACACCTCTTTAACCTGGGGTTACCCCTCTCTCTGGCTCTGTAAAGACTTAAAGGTCTTTTCGGCGGGAATTCAGCTGGTGGTGTGGGCGGAGCTACAGAGTCGAGTGGTGAGTATTTAAACCAGCTGTTTCGCGGTTTCGAGTCTTTTCGGCGGGAATTCAGCTGTTGGAGTGGGCGGAGCTACAGAGTCGAGCGGTGAGTATATAAATTAGCTGCTTTAACAGTGGCCACAGGGGCTTTGGGGATACATTTGAAGAGTGACATCACATCAAAGCAGTGAACTGATTGGCTGGTAAGGAAAGTGTTCCAATTAGCAGTAGCTGGGAGAAATTTAACTCTTTGTGTGTTGGTAAGTATTGTGATTGGTAAGTAAAATCTTTATTCCTTTCACTTATTCATTATTTGATATATTTGTAATCAGTTAAGGTAAAGTGTAAAAATGGCAGGAGATACTAGACCCGTGTTATGCTCCTCGTGCTCAATGTGGGAGTTCAGGGACATGGCCGATGCCCCTGACTCCTTCATGTGCGGGAAGTGTGTCCAGCTGCATCGAAAAATGTAGGAGCAATAGGGTGGTCGTGATGGGAGATTTTAACTTCCCCAACATTGAATGGGACTCATGTAGTGTTGGAGGCGTAGATGGAGCAGTATTTGTAAAGAGCATCCAGGAGAGTTTTTTAGAGCAGTATGTAAATGGTCCAACTCGGGAAGGGGCCATACTGGACCTGGTATTGGGGAATGATCCCGGCCAGGTGGTTGAAGTTTCAGTCGGTAATTACTTTGGGAATAGCGATCACAATTCCGTAAGTTTTAGAATACTCATGGACAAAGACGAGAGTGGTCCTAAAGGAAGAGTGCTAAATTGGGGAAAGGCCAAGTATAACAAAATTCGGCAGGAGGTAGGGAATGTGGATTGGGAGCAGCTGTTTAAGGATAAATCCACATTTGAAATGTGGGAGTCTTTTAAGGAAAGGTTGATTAGAGTGCAGGACAGACATGTCCCTGTGAAAATGAGGGATAGATGGGTGGAATTGTGAGACTAGCTAAGTTGAAAAAGGAAGCCTACATGAGATTTAGGCGACTTAAAACTGATGAAGCTTTGGAGGAATATCGGGAAAGTAGGACAAATCTCAAACGCGCAATAAAGAGGGCTAAAAGGGGTCATGAAATATCTTTGGCTAACAAGGTTAAGGAAAATCCCAAAGCCTTTTATTCGTATATAAGGAGCAAGAGCGTAACTAGAGAAAGGATTGGCCCACTCAAAGACAAAAGGGAATTTATGCATGGAGTCAGAGGAAATGGGTGAGAGTCTTAATGAGTATTTTGCATCGGTATTCACCAAGGAGAGGGACATGACGGATGTTGAGATTAGGGATGGATGTTTAAATACTCTAGGTCAAGTCGGCATAAGGAAGGGGGGAAGTTTTGGGTATTCTAAAAGGCATTAAGGTGGACAAGTCCCCAGGTCCGGATGGGATCTATCCCAGGTTACTGAGGGAAGCGAGGGACGAAATAGCTGGGGCCAGCAGATATCTTTGCAGCATCCTTGAGCACGAATGAGGTCCCGGAGGACTGGAGAATTGCTAATGTTGTCCTTTTGTTTAAGAAGGGTAGTAGGGATAATCCAGGGAATTATAGACCTGTGATCTTGACGTCAGTGGGAGGCAAACTGTTGGAAAAGATACTGAGGGTTAGGATCTATTCACATTTGGAAGAAAATAGACTTATCAGTGATAGGCAGCTTGGTTTTGTGCAGGGAAGGTCATGTCTTACAAACATAACAGAATTCTTTGAGGAAGTGACAAAGTTAATTGATGAGGGAAGGGCTGTAGATGTCATATACATGGACTTCAGTAAGGCGTTTGGTAAAGTTTCCCATGGCAGGTTGATGGAAAAAGTGAAGTCGTATGGGGTTCAGGGTGTACTAGCTAGATGGATAAAGAACTGGCTGGGCAACAGGAGACAGAGAGTAGTGGTGGAAGGGAGTGTCTCAAAATGGAGAAGGGTGACTAGTGGTGTTCCACAGGGATCCTTGCTCGGACCACTGTTGTTTGTGATACACATAAATGATCTGGAGGAAGGTATAGGTGGTCTGATTAGCAAATTTGCAGATGATACTAAGATTGGTGCAGTTGCAGATAGCGAGGGAGACTGTCAGCGAATACAGCAAAATATTGATAGATTGGAGAGTTGGGCAGAGAAATGGCAGATGGAGTTCAATCCAGGCAAATGCGAGGTGATGCATTTTGGAAGATCCAATTCAAGAGCGGACTATACGGTCAATGGAAGAGTCCTGGGGAAAATTGATGTACAGAGAGATCTGGGAGTTCAGGTCCATTGTACTCTGAAAGTGACAACGCAGGTTGATAGAGTGGTCAAGAAGGCATACAGCATGCTTGCCTTCATCGGACGGGGTATTGAGTACAAGAGTTGGTAGGTCATGTTACAGTTGTATAGGACTTTGGTTAGGCCACATTTGGAATACTGCGTGCAGTTCTGGTCGCCATATTACCAGACGGATGTGGATGCTTTAGAGAAGGTGCAGAGGAGGTTCACCAGGATGTTGCCTGGTATGGAGGGTGCTAGCTATGAAGAAAGGTTCAGTAGATTAGGATTGTTTTTGTTGGAAATATGGAGGTTGAGGGGGGACCTGATTGAGGTCTACAAAATTATGAGAAGTATGGACAGGGTGGATAGCAACAAGCTATTTCCAAGAGTGGGGGTGTCAATTACAAGGGGTCATGATTTCAAGGTGAGAGGGGTAAAGTTTAAGGGAGATGTGCATGGAAAGTTTTTTACGCAGAGGGTGGTGGGTGCCTGGAATGCTTTGCCAGTGGGGGTGGTAGAGGCAGGCACGATAGCATCATTTAAGATGCATCTAGACAGATATATGAACGGGCGGGGAACAGAGGGAAGTAGATCCTTGGAAAATAGGCGACAGGTTTAGATAAAGGATCTGGATCGGCGCAGGCTGGGAGGGCCGAAGGGCCTGTTCCTGTGCTATAGTTTTCTTTGTTCTTTGTTCTTAATTACTTGCAAATGCTCGCATTCAAAGTATTTTCTTGCCTCTTTGACTTTGTCTATATAAGTGTTTCTGGAACCTACCTCTCCATTCACCTGAGGAAGGAGCAGTGCTCCGAAAGCTAGTGATTTGTAACAGACCCGTTAGACTATAACCTGGTGTTGTAAGACTTCTTATGTGCTCACCCCAGTCCAACGCCAGCATCTCCACAGTATTTTATAGGTTTCAAGTTGCTGTCTGTGCTGCCTTGCTCCTCTAGCTGCTGCATGATAATGTCACCTTGCTGAAAACCTCGCCATTAAAGTACATTGAATTGTTCAAATTGCTGGACTTACTTGATACACACACTTTTAAGTACCCCTGAAAATAATTAGAGTTTGCCTATTCCAGTGCAAGTACCCATTTAATGGTTTGACAAGTCTTAAAAATTACCAAGCAACCCCACTGGCACACAGGTCCCTGATGTCTGTAGAGGGGCAAAATTCTTTTTGGTTGAGAGGAACTTTTCATTCGAAGGCCAATAAAACGTCTATGGGCAATGGTGTATGTTGGCTCCTGAACTTTTGACTTATCTTTTGACTTGGAGGTTGTTGTCTATTGCGTGAGCTATTGGGTCTTCACTATTCTCTTCTTCAGGTCAAATTCCAGCAGAGATAATTTTTATCTGAGTTGGTCTTAATTTCCCATCAATATATCAGTTTATAGGGGAACACAATCTGTTTCTTTTTACATGGATATGTTACATTTTAGTTGTGTTTTTAATAATACCAATTGGGACAATTGCATTGCAATAATTACTTTTACAAGGTTCTTTGATTCATTGTGTTTTCTGCTATGTTTGCTTTGGGCTTCCTCTTAGTATAAAACTGAAAGTATTCCTCTCACAGCAGATTGCTTATATAAATTTTGATTCTGGTGCTCATTCAATGTTGGACAAGTATGGTATGTAATAAATGAAGACGGCTAAGCTATGATCCAGTAAATGTCTGTGCTGTCAAAGCTTACAAATATGGGTCTATGAAAAGATGTGGGTTATCTGGAAATGGTAATGGATGACGAAATGAGCTGTGCTTGGGAATGGGTGGGATATGGAACTATGAAGGAATGAGCAGTTCCTGGGAATGGGTGGGATATGGAACTATGAAGAAATGAGAGGTACCTGGGAATGGGTGGGATATGGAACTATGAAGAAGTGAGCGGTACCTGGGAATGGTGGGATATGGAACTATGAAGAAATGAGAGGTACCTGGGAATGGGAGGGATATGGAACTATGAAGAAGTAAGCGGAACTGGGAATGGGTGGGTTACAGAACTATGAAGAAATTTGTGGTACCTGGAAATGGGTGGGATATGGAATTATGAAGGAGGTAATCTGATTCTTCTTTTGTTCTTTTTATTCAGGAGTCTGAGGCATTGGCCTCTTCCCCTGACAGAATATTTAAAGTGGTGTTTGTTGGGAACTCCGGTGTTGGAAAGAGCTCCTTTATCCATCGATTCTGCTATGACCGATTTCTCACAGAAATTAATGCCACAATTGGTAAAAATTGAACTTTTAACTGTGTACCTTAATAAAAAAAAACTTGTCTTGTTTTTTCTGTTGTGAAAGAGTTGAACTGTACTGGAGTATTATTCCAACAGCTGTCCCACCAAAATGGCCATTCTTCATCTATAATCGTAGGTCCCACTTAATCAACACAAACACCTCAGTTCAAAATTGAGGGAATGCTGCACTGTGAAAGGAACCATCTTTCAGATAAGATAATAATCCAATACCTCCTTTGCCCTTTCAAGAAACCAAAAGGATACCACAACATAATTCAAGGAAGAGCAGGATGTTACCCCTGGGGTTCGGTTGAGTGTCTATCCCTCAACCAACAAATTATTATTTCACTCACACTTGTGTGACCTTGCAATGTGAAAATTGGCTGCCATGTTTTCTACTTACTTCAAAAAGGATTTAATTAGCTCTAAAGCACTTTGGGTGGCCTGAGGTCGTGAAAGGCACTTATATCAAATAAGTCTTTCTTTCTAGACTTTATTTGCCTTTAGGCTATTTTACTTATGTCACAGTTAAGTCTCATTTTGTCCTTATGAAATGCCCTCAAGAGATAAGCATTTTCCAGCTAAATAATCAGGAATGGTGCCCCAGCACCACAATACTGCTGGACAAATGCTTAATGCACTTGTCCAAAATTCATCCTCCTTATATATACTCTTTATAATCTTTATTGTCACAAGTAGACTTACATTAACACTGCAATTAAGTTATTGTGAAAAGCCCCTAGTCGCCACACTCCGGCGCCTGTTCGGGTACACAGAGGGAGAATTCAGAATGTCCAAATTACCTAACAGCACGTCTTACAGGACTTGTGGGAGGAAACTGGAGCACCCGGAGGAAACCCACGCAAACACGCGGAGGCTCCGCACAGACAGTGTCCCAAGACGGGAATCGAACCTGGGGCCTTGGCACTGTGAAGCCATAGTGCTAACCACTATGCTAACGTGCTGCTGTCCTCTGTGTATTGTTGGACGTCTTCCAAATAAGTAATAGAGAGGAATTTTCAATGAATGTGTTGTGCATTTATAAACAATATCCGATGGTAACACTTTAGGGCCTAGCTGTTTTGTTAGTTTTGTTCTTGCTGTGGCTGCAGTAATCAGCTCTTTTTGTGAGCATGAACAATTAGCTGACTTGATGCAAACTCAAGAGCTTTATGTACCCTGTATAATACTGGGCAGTGCAGTCACCAAAGAGACATTGAGAAGCTTCATTTCAGAGCTTTAAGAATAAAAATTATTCATGACAGGTGCATAAATTAAAGGGGGTGACAGCTGTGGCTGAGTGGTAGTACTCTGAATTTTGCAACAACCAGTTGTGGGTTCAAGATCTACTCCAGAAACCTGGGCACAAAACCTAGATTGATACTCCATGGTTAATACCCCAGTGCAATTCTGAAGATGTGCTGCAGCATCAAAATAATAATAATAATCCTTATTGTCAGAAGTAGGCTTACATTAACACTGCAATGAAGTTACTGTGAAAATCCACCAGTTGCCACACACCGGCGCCTGTTCAGGTACACTGATGGAGCATTCAAAATGTCTAAATGTCCAAGTCTTTCAGGACTAGTGGGAGGAAAATGGAGCACCCGGAGGAAATCCATGCAGACATGGGGAGAAAATGCAGACTCTGCACAGACAGTAACCCAAGCAGGGAATCAAAACTGAAACCCTGGTGCTGTGAAGCAACAATGCTAACCAAAGTGCCACCTGTTGATGAGACCTTGGGTGGTATTCCCTGGTTCAGAGAGTAAGAGTAGCGAATCAGGGCCGCTGGTGCTAGGAATGTCCACAAGGTAATATTCATATATCTTTGCCATGCTAAATTATGCAGAGTGGCGAACAAACCGGTTTCTCTCCACTTACTGGACTCTGGCTGCCATTTTGAATGGGCACCCCTAGCCTAGCGTTCAGAGACAAGCCCCCACCCCACAAAGCAACTGTTGACCCCCCCCCTACTGACAAGGGGAGCATCCCCAACCCCTCCTCAAGGAGGAGCAAGCTGCCCCGCCCCCCTCCACCACAGAAAAACGGCTCACACTCGCCAACACCATGCACGCATGAGGATGACCTGACTTTAGCCTGGCAGGTTGGATCCTGAGGGAGGGGGGGCAGCCCATTGCTCATGTCCCACTTCGCCTCTGCCTGGCAACAGAGGGAGGGTTGACCCCGGGATCCTCCCCAGGGATGGGGGTCCCATGTCTGGACTGCTTCTTCCAGTCCTGGGCAACCTGAAGATCACTCTTGGCATGGTAATCGGGGGCATCCCTCTGTTCAAAACCATCATCCTGCTGCTTTTTGAAGTGTCAGACCCTTTCTAGAAAGCCCACAACAATTGAAAAACCTTGAAATCCCCTGAGATCCTTTGAAATGCTAAGCATTCACTCAATTTCACAGTGCAGTATCTTTAACTAGCTTTTGATTGACAGCTTAATGGCTTGAAAACAGCAGGCAGGAGGTTTGATAATTTATCTTTCTCTTTATGCTGGAATGCATCTGAAGTACCCTCCATTGATCTAAATCTCAATGTTTATGAACAATCTTGTTCTGATTGATAGCTGCTGGCCAATTCAAAAACACTAAGTGCTTTCACTTCCTCTTTTCTAACTGCATTATTGTTAAGGCTAGCTAATGGCTTTCTAAGAAGGCTCTGACACTTTAAAATATCAGCAGTTATAAAAGTATAGGGCTGAGGGAACAGACGTGAGGAAAGGGAAAGTCCTTTGGTTTGAATCTTCCCTGAACTGTCTGACCCACTCACCAGCTGTCAGGCAGAACAGTTCAGAGTGAGGAGGGACTTCAGAGTTTGAACAGATCAGACCAGGATGAAGATCTTGAACAGAGGGCTGAGATCAGCATGATCTTCAAGTTGCCCAGAGCTGGAAGGGGTAGTCGAGACTCAGGCCCCATCCCTGGGGTGGGTCTCGGGGTCAACCCCTTCCTTACCCATAGCCTGAGCCCACCCAACTCCGAGGCCCCTTGGAGCCTGGCAGTGTCAGAGGGGCACATGAACAATGGGCCATCTCCTTGACCCTCCTCCAGGTTCCTTTTGGCAGGACAGCGCTTATCAATACTTGCACCATAGCCCGCCTGGTGGAGTTCCCGCTGAGGGTTTTGAGCACTATGGGGGTGGAATGACGGAGGGGGTGGGGATTCAGGTTTCCAGCTCGTTAATTGATTTCAAATGAATGCATATGAGCTGTTTACACCTACCTGATGGTACTGGGTGGGAAGCCCGCTATGGCTGGTGTGGCAGGACCCGAGACTAGGGACGAGTCTAACGCCTGGTGACAATCCCAATTTTGGCCTGATGCGGAATTCTCCACCTGATTGGGATTCTTTGGGCTGATTCTCCGTTCTGGAGACTAAGTCCCCACAGCGGCGTGAAAACAGTGGTGTTTTACGTCAGGAAAACTGGCGCAAAATGGCTGATTCCCTGTTCTGGGCGGTCTAGCAGCCAGGCAGTGTAGAACTCCCAGCTCTAGTTGCCGATATGGCCTGGAGAGTTGCTGGGTCCGTGGCTGCACATGCACACGACGGCGGATTCCTCTCACGGATCCATGTAATAGTCCCCCCCCCTTCGGCGGGCTCGGACCGCCCCACCACAGCGCCCCCAGCCCCGAATATGCCGCCCCTACCCGCGGATTGGCCCTCCCCCACTTGTGGCGGCGTTGGACTGAGTCCGCAGCTGCCATGCTGAGTTTCCGACGGGTGAGACCATGAGAGACCCAAGCCGTTGGGGACGGAGCATCGCAGAGCGGGCCTCAGCCAATGTTCGGAGGCCATGGATACAGCATGTGGTGTACTCTCCGAGTATACCGCTTTTAATGAGGCAGAGCATCGCGATAGCACCGCCACCCCCGATTTGGCTTCATCGGGGATTCTCCGCCCCGTTGCTGAACGGGATTTCGGCATCGGGGATCGGAGAATCCAGCCTCTGATCTTTGCAGTGGGGAGAGCAGAATTCCTCCCCTTAAATCAATCTTTCATCTGCCTTTCACGTGAACATAAATGATCCGGACACTATTTTTAATAATAACTTTTACTATTGTCACAAGTAGGCTTAACACTGCAATGATGTTACTGTGAAAATCCCCTAGTTGCCACATTCCGGCGCCTGTTCGGGTACACTGAAGGAGAATTCAGAATGTCTAATTTACCAAACAAACACGTCTTTCAAGACTTGTGGGAGGAAACCGGAGCACCTTGGGGAAACCCACCCAGACACGGGGACAATGTGCAGAGTCTGCACAGACAGTGACCCAAGCCGGGAATGGAACCTGGGACCCTAGTGCTGTGAAGCAGCAGTGCTAACCACTGTGCTACCGTGCCGCCCAAAGAAGAATCCTCTCGGTCAGGAATGATGGGCTTTGGCAAGTTGAAAGGATCCACCAACATGAAGAGTAAGGTTATTTTTCCCAGTGTCCTGGCCAATATTTGCCGCTCCATTGTTATGTATGCTTAATGTCATAGTTCATATGATTTAGAGGTATAGCTCTTTAGTTCTAAACTAAATTGCGAATGTAATTTCATTGGGGAGAAAAAAACCTTGGTGGATATCTAGAGGCTGGCAATCTACACATACTTAACGTAATTACAATTCAAAAGATAATTTGTGTGACTGGATGAAGGGTGAAAGTCACAAAATGGCTCTTGGTCTTGCTTCACTAAAGAACTGGAGACATGACGTCTGCAGTTATTCCAATAGAGTATATAAATTATTCACATGGTTTCCCAAAATAAAGTACAGTTTTGTAATGAAAAGGTAGTTAATTTTACCTGAAAACTCAGTGTATGTCAGATTGCCATGAAGATGGGTGGAGCTTACAGAGATGCTTCATTTTGAATTAGGTCTGTTTTGTGCCAGTTAGAATATAGCCAGCAGACAAGACTGGTTAATGTTCGGAAAAGTGGCAGCTAAGAGCCTGCGCCAAGTTTGGGTCTTATGTAGCTTGCAGCACCTTGTAAGTTGAGAGATAAAACCAGATCCACACCAGAAGTAGAGTAAATACTGACCTATTGCGCATGACACCTGTGACGAAGAACTGGGATTCAGACAAAGTTGGAAAGGCGAAAAATGACTGGAGGATTTGTTAAGCTAGAAGCTAAAGAACGAAATCTCCAGTAATCCTCCCAGTGAAAGGCGGTTAACCTTGCTGCAGTTGGAGTTGTGGAGGTAATCAGCTTGGTTACAGTTTGAAACCATAGCGACGGGCTATTGGAAATCAAGGTTCTGATGTTTGAAACCACTGCACAGAAGTTGCAGGAAGGCCGAAGCTGGAGCTGTGGGGTCACTTAGCCAAAAGATAAAGAAATGATCCCCATGAAATCCTATACTTTGATAAATAGCCGGAACATTGAAGAAAAATCAGAGTGAATTTTGGAGAGCTGTGATTTATTTTTTGAATTGGTAGACGGAAGGTTAATGAATTTTAAATATTTTATAAGATACGGTGAGGTGAGAGTGACTGCCCTTGGCATATATATTTGACTAAATGTGGCAATAAGGAGCCCTAGCAAAACTGAAGTCAATGGGAATCGAAGGGAAAACTCTTCACTCGTTGGAGTCAGTCAGACAGAAATCAAAGGAAAATTGTTGTGGTTGTTGGAGGTCAATCATTTCAGTCCCAGGACATCAGTGCTGGAGTTCCTCAGGGCAGAGTCCTACTTCCAACTATCTTCAGCTGCTTCAACGAAACTGAAATGAAATGAAAATGAAAATTGCTTATTGTCACAAGTAGGCTTCAAATGAAGTTACTGTGAAAAGCCCCTAGTCGCCACATTCCGGCGTCTGTCCGCGAAGGCTGGTACGGGAATTGAACCGTGCTGCTGGCCTGCCTTGGTATGCTTTAAAAGCCAGCTATTGAGCCCCTCTCACCCCACCTCTTAAAGGCAAGGCACCTCCGGACCTGATCGGCGGCATGGGCAACCCGAAACCCGAGTAACTTGGCACTGCAAGCCTGGCACCCTGGCAGTGACAAGATGACAGTGGGATTGCCAGGGTACCACACTACCCAGAGGCTGACCACCAGGGGGGCTCCAATGGTCTTGGAGACCCCCAAGATGCTGTTATGCC
The DNA here is from genome assembly GCF_902713615.1 of Scyliorhinus canicula. Taxonomy (NCBI): domain Eukaryota; kingdom Metazoa; phylum Chordata; class Chondrichthyes; order Carcharhiniformes; family Scyliorhinidae; genus Scyliorhinus; species Scyliorhinus canicula. The sequence continues at coordinate 121,438,083 of NC_052154.1, read as the reverse complement.
TGGCCCATGTTTGTGTGGGACAGTGCTAAACGTTGCCATGGTGAGGTCTCCCAGGCACGGGCATTCGATCCTGGGCCTTGGGAGACTCCAGTGCAGACATATTAAAATTAGGCTTACTGCTCACTTAAATATACAAATCTGGATCCTGACTAGTGAGGACGAGATTCAAATCGGGACATCTCATTAGATCTCCCGAGGCATCCCAAGCTTCACAAATCCAGCGAGGCCTCTCGTGAGATTTAATGGCCTTGATGCATCCCATGTCGGATGCAACGAGCCCATATGATCGTGCCCACTGTCTTTACCTCATCTCTGAAGCTGGAAGGCTGGGTTGAGGGTCAGACAAGTGCAGAACAGTGCACAATGATGAGATTACATATTGACAATCAACACTCTTGCTTGAACTGTTTGAGAGTGTTTGATAAATTATATACCCCCTCAACTCCCATTATGGCCCCCCTGCTCGGCAAAACGTTTCCCCTTCGCTTACTGCCCTAGGTTGTGTTAGGAACTGTTAGGTTGACTAATTGAGCGGCATGTTCGCATAGTGGTTAGCATTGTTGCTTCACAACAGTAGGGTCCCAGGTTCGATTCCCAGCTTGGGTGACTGTGGAGTCTGCACGTTCTCCCAGTGTCTGCGTGGGTTTCCTCCGGGTGCTCCAGTTTCCTCCCACAAGTCCTGAAACACATGCTGCTAGGTGAATTGGACATTCTGAATTCTCCCTGTGTACCGAACAGGTGGCGGAGTGTGGTGACGAGGGGATTTCCACAGTAACTTCATTGCAGTGTTAATGTAAGCCTACTCATGACACTAATAAAGATTATTATTATTGAAGGGCTCAAACTGCCTTGTCACTTTGTGATGCAGTACATTACTGAGCATGAGCTCAAGATTTGCTTCATGTAAACTGGTGTTCGAGGGGATAGCTCTTGGTTTATCTTAACTATGGTTTCACCACCGGTTGGAATTCTTCAGAGATTATATTTTTCTGTTAGTATTCTGTCAACTGACTGTGTGGCTATACTCTTTTTTGACTTGGAAGCTGAGAATTCAGTAGGGAAACTTAATGAATACTTAATGAAGACACGGGACTGATTTTTCATTTTCATGGTGGTAAACAGGAGCCTGAACTGTCTCTGTGCCCTGAACCCAGCCCTGGGGCAACAGTCACTCCCAGATCACCAGGGGCTTTAATTGACACGGAGACAGTTTCTCTGTTGAATTCTACGTGGCAGCTAGTCTCTCAAAGCTGAAGGACCTATCAGGGCCTTCCAAATTGAGAGGAGCAGACGATTGCAATGAATCGTAAGTGATGTGTTTTCCTATGTTAGAAACACAACAGCAAGGGATCTATCTGCTTCAGCTTTTTAATTGAAAACTCTCGCCACTGTCTTCAAAGCTTTCCTGTGCAGTCACCATGCCGTGACTCGACACTCTTCTACGCTGTGGCTTCATTGTGGACTGACCAAAACGTCAAGGGTCATTTCACGCCATGTGGCACGATCTAAGGCTGGTCACCATGTTGCACTTGTATTAATCTTTCTGCTAGGTTGAGCACCTTATGATTCAGAAGGAACCACTGCTGTATACTGATGCGGCCATCAATTCACACGAGATGAAGAGTAGAAGTGAACAGTGGTTTTAATACGCTAGATCTGTGCCTGCCTGCGACTGCTCTGTACTGAGTGCTGCCTACAGGCTTATATACCATCCCCGAGGGGGTGGAGCCACAGGCGGAGCCCACAAGGGCATTAACATAATACAACAGTACAGTGGTGAATTGTAATAGAATACATTCACCACATTCACCCAGTGTTAAAAAGTTGAAGTCCAGTAGGGGTGAAGCAGGCTCACAATCAAGTCTGTCTGGTGCCATGATTGTTCTCTGTGATTGCCTCAGCTCCGGCTTCACTGCGGGCACAGGTGTTGAACTTGTTGCTGCACGCACGGGTGTTGGGCTTGTTGACTCCGGGAGCGTATCGTCTGGAGCTTCATCACTGCAGGTCGGCGATGGGGGTGGGGAGAGAGGGTGTAGGCCAAGTAGGGGCGGTGTCCGGGGTGGGGGGGGGAGGGGGGGGGGGGCTAGGTAATGGTCGCAGGGGAACCAGTGGGTGCCAGATCCCGGAGGGAGACTGTATCTTGTCGGCCATCGTGGTGCGCCACGTAGGCATACTGAGGGTTGGCGTGAAGGAGCTGGATCCTCTTGACCAGGGGGCGGACTTATGGCTCCTCACGTGCTTTCGGGGGAGGACAGGGCCCGATGTGATCAGCCAGGATAGAAGCGAGACCCCGGAGGTGGATTTCCTGGGGAAGACAAACAGGCGGTCATGAGGGGTCTAGTTCGTGGCTGTGCAGAGGAGCGACCTAATGGAGTGGAGTGCATCGAGGAGGACCTCCTGCCAGCGGGAGACTGGAAGACTTCTAGACCGTAGGGCCAGAAGGACGACCTTGCATACCGTCGCGTTCTCCCTCTCCACCTGTCCATTTCCCCGGGGGTTGTAGCTGGTAGTCCTGCTCGAGGCAATGCCCTTACCGAGCTGGTACTGACGCAGCTCGTCGCTCATAAACGAAGAGCCCCGGTCACTGTGGACGTAAGTGGGGAAACCGAACAGGGAGAAGATGCTATGCAGGGCCTTAATGACAGTGGCCGCGGTCATGTCGGGGCACGGTATACTCATCAACAAAGTTAAGAAAATATGCATTGCAGTCAGTGGAGGAGAGGGGCCCTTTGAAATCGATGCTGAGGTGCTCAAAAGGGGCCGGATGCCTTTACCAGGTGGGCCTTGTCTGGCCGATAGAAGTGCGGCTTGCACTCCGTGCAGACTTGGCAGTCCCTGGTCATGGCCCTGACCTCCTCGGTGGAGTAGGGCAGGTTGCGGGCCTTGATGAAGTGGAGAAGCCGGGTGATCCCCGGGTGCCAGAGGTCACTGTGGATGGCCCGGAGTCGGTCATCTTGCGCACTGGCGCATGTACCCCGGGACAGGGCATCTGGGAGCTCGTTGAGCTTCCCTGGACGATACACAATATCGTAACTATAGGTGGAGAGTTCGATTCTCCACCTCAAGATTTTAACATTCTTGATTTTGCCCCGCTGTGTGTTGTTGAACATAAAGGCTACCGACCGTTGGTCGGTGACGAGGGTGAACCTCCTATCGCCAGGTAGTGCCTCCAATGCCGCACAGCTTCCACAATGGCTTGAGCTTCCATTTTTCGACCGAGCAGTGTCGAATCTCGGATACGTTGAGGGTACGGGAAAAAAAGGCCACGTGCCTGCCTGCCTGGTTAAGGGTAGAGGCTAGGGCGACATCTGACGCGTCGCTCTCCACCGTGGACTCGTCCACCGTGTGCATCACGGCCTTGGTAATGTCTGCCTTGATGCGGGGGAAGGCCAGACGGGCCTCAGTCGTCAGGGGGGAAGATGGTGGCTTTGATAAGTGGGCGGGCTTTGTCCGCATAGTTGGGGACCCACTGGGCGTAATATGAAAAGAACCCGAGGCATCTTTTCAGGGCCTTGGGGCAGTTGGGGAGGGGGAGTTGCAGGAGGGGTCGCATGCGGTTGGGGTCGGGCCCTCGAACTCCGTTTTCCACGACATAGCCGAGGATGGCTAGTCGGGTTGGGCAGAAAACACATTTCTCTTTGTTGTAGGTGAGATTGAGGGCTTGGGCGGTTTGGAGGAACTTCTGAAGGCTAGCGTCGTGCTGATCATGGGCGCAGATGGTGATGTTATCCAAGTATGGGAACGTGACCCGCAGCCCGCACTAGCCCATCATTCAGTCCATCGTTCTTTGGAAGACCGAGACCTCGTTGGTGACGCCAAAGGGGAAGAGGCGGCCGTCTGCCTCAAAGGCCACATAGTGGCGGTCTTCCGGGCGGATTGGAAGCTGGTGGTATGTGGACTTCAGATCTACAATGGAGAAAACCCGGTAGTGTGCAATCTGATTCACCATGTCCGCTATATGGGGAAGGGGGTACGCATCGAGTTGCAGGCACTGATTTATGGTTTGGCTGTAGTCTGCAACCATCCCGTTCTTTTCCCCGGTCCTGACGACCACCACTTGGGCTCTCCAGGGGCTATTACTGGCCTCTATGATCCCCTCCCTCAAGAGCCGTTGGACCTCTGACTTGATAAAAGTCCTGTCCTGGGCACTGTACCACCTGCTCCTGGTGGCGACGGGTTTACAATCGGCGGTGAGGTTCGCCAAGTGCAGGGGAGGGGTGACCTTAAGGGTCGCGAGGCTACATACGTTGAGAGCGTGTAGGGGCCTGCCGAACTTCAGGGTCAGGCTCCTGAGGTTGCACTGGAAATCCAGTCCTAACAAGAGAGGAGCGCAGAGATGCAGGAGGACATAAGTTTAAAATTGGCGTACTCGACGTTCTTGCCCTGGACCTGCACCAAATGTGATCCGGAAGCGAGGGAGATTGTTTGGGATGCGGCGGGAATCTGGAGAGAGCAGCGCCTTACCGTGTCTGGATGTATGAAGCGCTCCGTGCTCCCAGAGTCAAACAGACAGGGCGTTTCCTGCCCATTGACCCGGACGGTCATCACCGAGTTCCTGAGGTGCATTGACGACGAGTGATGAGGAGATGCCGCGCGAACACTTCATTCACCGGCCTCACATAATGTCTTTAGGGTCGCGATCGCATCAATTAGTACCGAGATTCTGTGGTTCACCCGGGCGTCGAGGAGGCTCAGCTTCTGTGCCTCGGTGAGGCCGGGCGAGGAGGATGAGGCGAGGTAGGCCTCAAAGTAGCGGAGCCAGTGTGAACAGATCCCCTTGGCTTCGGTTGCCTGTGGGTCGAGTTCCAGTTGGTCAGGTTTGAGGGCAGCTTCCACTGCGATAGCTTAGCGTGTTAAATTGATGCGACCATCAATTCACACGAGACGAAGAGTAGAAGTGAACAGTAGTTTTAATACGCTAGATCTGTGCCTGCCTGCGATTGCTCTGTACTGAGTGCCGCCTACAGGCTTACAGGTTTATATACCACCCCCGAGGGGGCAGAGCCCACAAGGGCATCAACAAAATACAACAGTACAGTGGTGAATTGTAATAGCATATCTTCACCACATATACCATGTCATGTTTTTATAATAATATAAAGGCCATTGCCATTGTGTATAAATTGCCAGCTCCAGTCCTCAAAAAGTAATTCCATGAATAGGAAATATTTAAGTATTGGAAAAATGCCATACAAATGCATATTTCTTATTTAAGTGTCATATTTAGGCATCCTGTTTTAATAAATGGCTCCATCAAATTAATAAAAATAAATTTGTCATGGATGTTTCAATCAGTACATAAAAGAGCATCGAAGAGTTTTGACTTGTCAGTGCCTCCATCATTTTATATCTATCTATCCTTTTATGTCTGCCTGAGGAATAAAATTTGGATCATTGAAATGACCAGACAATATTGGGAGTGATTTAAAGGGGAACCAAATGTAGCATCTCGTTTTGGGAGCATTCAGCAATGGGTTCCTTGGCACTACAGTGCCGAAAATGACCCCGCAGTGCCGAGAACAACCCTGCTATCAAAGGCGACTCTTTTCTTTTGGTATCAACGAGCAACACACGGCTGAGGCTGCACTTACCTTCACTTGTCAGCACGGGACCAGATTGGGAAGACCATTTTTAAATGCCGCCCCAATCTCATGAACCTCTCCACCAACTTATTTGTTAGGGGGTCCTCGAGTCCCCTCATCCCACTTCATAAGGATAGGACACACCCGGCTTATCCTTGGCACAGGGAACCTGCCACCTGGGCACCGCCAGCCTGGCATGCTGGCAGCATTCTTCCAGTCTTGCAGTGCCACCCGGGTACCCTGACAGTGTCCAGGTGGCAGGGTACCACACTGCGCAGAGCCCAACCACCCAGGGGCCTCCGATGGCCTGTTTGACCCCCTCAGGCAATGTTACGCCTGGCCCACGTTTGTGGGACCAGTACAAAATGGCACAATGGTGAGGTTCCCCAGGCATGGACGTTCAATTCCTGGCCTTGGGAAACTCTGGTGCAGAGATATTTCAGTGAGCCTAACTGCGCATTTAAATATTCAAATCTGGAACACGCCCAGTGAGGATTAGATCCAGATTGAGAGATCTAACAAGATCTCGCGAGGCGTCCCGCGAGATTTAATGGCCTTGTGGCACCACTGAGTCAGGCATGATGAAGCCATTCAATCCCGCCCATCATTTCTCTAGAGATTAACAGTGTGTTAAAATCGTTTTTTCTGTGCCATTCTTTTCAATTAACTTTTTTTTCTTTCTATTTTTAGGCATCGATTTCCAAGTGAAGAGTTTGATCGTAGACAAAACGCGTGTGGCATTACAGCTTTGGGACACTGCTGGGCAAGAAAGGTGACTGACCCCCAACACCCTCAGCTCTGACTATCATTTCACTTATAGGGAAAATATTCAAACACAACTAGATTTCTGATTTAACTTGACTGATCACATATGTCTTTGATGGTCCCTTTGTTTAAGGACAGCCTTCAACACTAGAATGGACAAGCTGATCTACTTTTACAATCCTTTATAGGGAGCTCACTTATTGGCAAGAGGGGATGTCAGGTAGTCTTGAGAGGCATGAACTTAGGAGGGGCTTTAATCGTTTACAGCAGCACTTAATAAACATAAAAACACAACTCAGAAGAAGAATAATAATTAAGAATAAGATCAAGCCCTGAGCTAATGAGGTTCCCATAGAGGCCAGCTATCCAGTTGCACAACTCCACAAGGTGGTGGATGGTGGTTGTTTGAGTTTCTCTACCTCTTTTTGGATGTGCTCCACCAAATTAGTAATTTCCTCTGAGCCGTCTTGGATATAGGTGCAGAGCTCTGCCCCTATCAAAGCACAAGTTCCTCCCTTTTCAGCAAGAACGTAGTCAAGAGCCATTTGGTTCTCCAGGGCCATGGTATGAATGGCTGCCATTTCTGCATTTATTTTAATTAGGGCTTCAGAGGTATCATTGCTCACCTTTTCCAGGAGAGATGTCATGTTAATGGACTCCCGGGGGCAGCACGGTGGCACAGTGGTTAGCATTGCTGCCTACGGCGCTGAGGACCCGGGTTCGAATCCCGGCCCTGGGTCACTGTCTGTGTGGAGTTTGCACATTCTCCCCGTGTCTGCGTGGGTTTCGCCCCCACAACCCAAAAGATGTGCAGGTTAGGTGGATTGGACATGCTAAATTGCCCCTTAATTGGAAAATAAAAAAAAATAAAAAAAAAAATAAAAATAATTGGGTACTCTAAATTTAAAAAAAAAAAAAAAAAAAAAATGTTAATGGACTCCCTTGCCAGCTTAGAGGTCCCATAAAAAGGGACCAGGATGGAGAAGAATCTTTCCATCTCCGTGATGGTGCACCTCATCTTAGATCCTCTGAGGGAGAGAGAATGATGAATAAAGAGAACAACGTACCCCAAATAACAAGGTCCCGCCCAAAAGCTTGGTAGCCAGGGATAGGCCCTCTGGCCACAGATAAAGGAAGTACCATTCTAAGAGGTGAAGAAGGGCACCGTCTCGGAGAAGTTGCTGCAACTGGTGAGATTGCAAAGACCTGCCAATAGGGAGGCAACGTCAACCCTCTCTTAGTGATAGTTTGCTCTGTAATGTAGCACATTTCTGTACCTTGCTCATGTCAAAATAGTGAACACAATTACTGTATCCTACCTCTCGCCCCCCCCGACTGATTGATAATTAAGTATATGGGTCCTCTCTGACTCGAGGTTCTGGGAAGTTCGATATATGGGTGCCCATGGCTCTGATTGTGAGTAGGGTGTTACCACCCCAAAAAAGCAGTCAAAGGATAACCAGCTGACTGCCATGTTTCAATGTTACCTGTTACGTTGATCAGGTAAGTATCCCTTGCAAATGTGGTCGCCCCCCCTTCATCGGAGGAGAATGAGCGGGAGACGTTCTGGAAGATATACCATTCAGCCGTCTCAAGAGAATGCCTCCCTTAGATTAGATGGGAATGTAAGTACATACCCAACATACCTATGCACTTGAGACATTCAAGAGAAATATAAGACATGTAAAAGGAAGGTGTTGACATTTAACTCCTTGGGAACCTGTCTGGGCATGGCCTAGCTGGTATAGTTGGTCAAGGGAAAGCAAGGAATGCAAAAACTTAAAAGGCACGCAACGGGTGTAATAATATGGTTAAACATAAGTTTTAATGTGAGATTCGTGAATCCAAGCTTTCTTCCCTTGGACTTTAGCAGCTGCTTGGGTGGTCAGTAGCACTTGATAGGGTCCTTCCCACTTGGCATCCAGAGGTTCTTTAAGTATTTTCTTCACATAAACCCAAACTCCAGGGACAATAAAGAGTCTTCCCTTGGTGGATCTCCCCAGGGCGCCGATTCCTGTTGAGAAGCAGAACTAATAGCACTTGTTAGAATCTGACAATATTCTAATAAGGCATCACTCATCAAGTGACAATCGGCTTTTCGCAAATGAATGGTTCCTGGCAGAGACGTAGGTCTCCCTGTTATGATTTCAAATGGTCTTGGACTGTAGTTCCATTCGGAGTTGCCCTAATATGGCACAGGACAATTGGTAGTGCCTGGGGCCACGGCATTCCTTCCTGATGATGTGGAGTTCTGTTCATTCGTTCCACTTGCCCTGAAGATTGTGGGTGATGAGGATGACAATGTAAGTCCCAGGTAATGTTTAGTAATCTACAGACTTCTTGGCAGACAGCACCTGTAAAGTAGTTTCATTGGTCAGAGTCAATGCTGGTCATGACTCCCCATTGGGGAATGTAATCCTTAAAGGACCGTGGCCATGTGATTGGCTGTGGCCTTTCTAGTTAGAACAGCTTCCACCCACCTTGAGACCTTGCCAACCACCAGGAGAACATTGGTGTATCCTTGACATGAAGGAAGGGAGATATAGTTGACCTGCAAATGTTGGAATAGTCCGACAGGAGTAGGGGACCTCAGTGCCGAACACAAGGCCTTTTTTAGATTCATGAAGGCCTCTTGTTCTTCTTCCGTGAGGGCAACAGCTTCCTTGAATTTCCGCTTCTCCTTTAAGATCATTCAATGGCTGAGCCAGCTATGTGTAGGAGTCGATCCAATTTCGGTTAAAGTTACACAAACCCAAAAATGACTTGGGTTCTTGGATAGTAGTGGGCTGTTTGGCAGCCCGAATAGCTGTGGTCCTATCCTGGGTAAGTTCTCGCTTTCCTTCCAAAATCTTTTGTCCCAGGTACACAACTTCTTCTTAGGCAATTTGTGCTTTAGCAACGCTGGCTTTATGTCCTCTCAGGTGGAGGTGGCCTAGCATCATTTTCATAGGTGTTGTTCGTGTTGTTCTTTAGTGTTCGATGCCAACAGAATATCATCCACAAACTGGATAACCATGGAGTGCATGGTAGGTAATTCCCTCAAATGGTTTTTTTTTTTAAGGCCATGTGAAATTCCGTCATGGCAGTCATGTCCAGCTGTACTGTTGCTGTTGGACGGTAAAGGCGAACCATGGTTGAACCTCAGGTGCCAATGGCACCGATCAAAATCCATTGGCCATTTAATTGACCGAGAACCATTTATGTTCCACCGTTAGGGCATTAGAAATGGCGGAGGGGTTGGCTACCAAAGGTGCCTTTTGATCAATACATTGTAATCGACGGTCGGACGCCAAGTCCAGTTGGGTTTCCGTACTGGCCATATGGAGCTGTTGGAAGACTGGCAAGATCCCAGCAATGAAGGTTGGCTAATAGGGTATTTAGTGCACGGTGGGGCAATCCCACTAAATGATGCCAGTTCCATCCGGGGTATGCCATAAGCATTCTTATCTTTGGCCCATATTGAGCGTTCTTTCAACTCCTCCTACTTCAGATTTCTGATTGAGCATGTTACCTGGCTGTCTTCAAATGCAATGAGGAATTCAATTGATTCAGGATATCCATGCCGAGAAGGGCTTGGTCCAGTGGGCCTACCCAAACTGCTGTGGTCAATTTGTGTGGGTCAAGTGCAATGAGCATAGGTTGAGTTCTTATGATTACCAATCCATGGCCCCCAGTCCCGTGGGCAATTTGCACCCTGTCATCGAGCGTTTTTATATCGTAGGGGCAAACATGTTAATTCTGCCCCTGTATCCAGGAGAGTGTCTAGAACTTTTTTTAAAAAATAATTTTTATTGAGATTTTCCAAAACATATCAAAACAGAAAATAACAACAAGAAACCAGTATTAACAACAACAAAAAGAAAAACACACTAACCCCCAAAACCAAACCCCCCCCCCCCCCTCCGTAACTACAAAAAGAAGAAATAGATAAACACCCGGCATATTCAATAAACACATATACACTTTTCTCCCTTCCCCCGAAACAAACCCCCCCCCCCCCCTCCCCCCCCCCCCCCTCCTTCCTCCTCCCTCCCTCCCCACCCCCGGGTTGCTGCTGCTGCCGGCCTATTTTCCTACCGTTCTGCCAGGAAAGGCTGCCACCGCCTAAAGAACCCCTGTACTCATCCCCTCAGGGCAAATTTCACCCTCTCCAATTTGATGAACCCCGCCATATCATTGATCCAGGCCTCCACACTTGGGGGCCTCGCATCCTTCCAGTGAAGCAAAATCCTCCGCCGGGCTACTAGGGACGCAAAGGCCAGAACACCGGCCTCTTTCGCCTCCTGCACTCACGGCTCCACTGCAACCCCAAACATTGCAAGTCCCCAGCCTGGCTTGACCCTGGATCCTACCACTCTCGACACCGTCCTTGCTACCCCCTTCCAGAACTCCCCCAGCGCTGGGCATGCCCAAAACACATGGGCGTGGTTCGCTGGGCTCCCCGAGCACTTAGCACACCTACTCATCCTCGTCCCAGTCATGTGGGCCCTGTGCAGCACCTTGATCTGTATGAGGCTAAGCCTCGCACAGGAAGAGGAGGAATTCACTCTCTCCAGGGCATCCGCCCACGTCCCCTCCTCAATCTCCTCACCCAGCTCCTCCTCCCATTTACCCTTCAGCTCCTCCAGAGAGTGTCTACATCTTGATCACCCACCCTTGTAGTGATATACAATCCATCTGCTTAATGTTGGCGCAGTGCCAGGAGAGATGCTGGTAGCACGAAGGCGGCTCCCCTAGTTTCTTCCAACCTCCAGTAACTCCATCTGTTGCCGTGGCTTAAGCTGTTTGAGTCTTTCCAAGAGGTTATCGGCATCAGATGGTGTGCCTGGTTTGTGTGTCAGGATGTTTCCCTGACGTCCTCTTCCTTTCTCTTTGCATCTCATGGCCCAGTGGCCTTCCTTTCCATAGTAGTAACATTTTGCACACTGTCTATCTTGTGTGTTGTTGGGATCCTTGGGTTTCTATCCTGCCTGCATGGTTTGGAGTTTAGATCTCATATCCCGGTCTAGTTGGTTACATTGATCCATTTATCTTTTTCATTTAAGCCAATATTCAACATCTGTTTCACAGGCATCGCCTATCCTTTGTCAAACTCAGATCTCTAAGACATTTTCACCCAAACTCATTATGACCTAGAAAAGCTTTGTGTCCTGAAGGGGTGATGTGATAGCACAATAACATTCTCCCATTTATTCCAAATTCCTCCAGAGTGTGCTTAAACTTTGTACTTTTAACTGCATCATTTGAGTTCCCAACAGTTAAACCTTATGTCGAGTAATTTAGACACATAAATTTCTGGACAATTTAAAAACCAATCAATTGCCTCCTGAAATAGTTAAATTTTGTGCTCCAATTTATTTTCCTATATCCTTTATTTTTCCTTCAAACCGACTTCACCAAATTTGAAAGAAATCTTAACATTTCACTTTAACTTGCTTTGAAGAATTCAAATTGGATCATTGCCGAACTGCAAGCTTAGAATCTGAGCATGACTCAGATCAATACAAGCTTGTATTTCATCTACAACCCAACTAATTCTTTATTTGATCAATTTATTATGACATTTTTCTCTCCGCAGCAGCAAAACGCATTGTTCAGACATCCTCTGGATATGTTTGCGCAGAACTTTCAGTTGGTCTTTCATAAGGGTCGTTTTTCCCAGACCCTTTTAATATCTTCCAAGGACCATTGTCCCATGGAAGCAACATATTTTTTGCTCAATCTCAGCACAGGTTTTGGATATGTCAAACTGCTGCTCTATATATTCTTTTAATTGCTGAAGGTTCTCGTCTTCGGAGATATCCGACAGGGCCTGCCTGCCTTTGACTGTGGTAGGCAACTGCTTGTTCTTTTCCTCTGCCATAATACCAATTATTTTAGAGGACTCAAGCTGTGGGGCTTTTCATCGGGACAGTATACCTATCCTCTATACCGCCGAAATGCAGATGTTGGGTAGGGGCTTAAGCCGACTACCAAACCGGAGGAGTTTGAAGTCGCGCAAGAGTGTTACCGAGTCTAAGCAATGGCTGAGGACTTTATTTAATAAAGTGGTGTCCTTACCGTCGGGTCCCACTATACGTCTGACGTCCAGATCTCTGGTTCCTTTTCCTCCAGAGACCCTGCTCGCAGCACCAAATTGTGGGATCTCTTATTTTCTAATAAGAGTCATGGTCCAGTGGTAGGTTCAGATTGAATTTGTTGCAAAACATGGTTAGTACAGTTTCAAATATAAACAAGAGAAACAAAAGGCCTAGAAGGGCAAAAGAAAAAGAACAATGGGAAGGGAAAAAAGAGAGCAGAATACCGCTTGCACAAAGGGTTTTATACCTGCACGTTTTTGGTCCTGCCCCTTCTCTGCTCCCTATTGGCTTACAAATTCTGAATTGTAAATCTGATTGGCACGCCATACCAGCATTCATACTTGTATCTAACTTGCTGGCTGTGCATACATTGTTTCATTGTCACATTTGTGGTCTGGATTCCGAAAAGCTGATGTGTTCCCACAGTATATTTTCCCACAGTCGCAATATTTTAAAATTTAATTTTAATATTTCCCCACAAGCAACATACCCTCAACCCCCTCACCTCTGATTAGCCCTAGGAATTGAGGGAGAGAATTCTTATTGATAAAGGGGAGAGTCAAAGGTTTCCCTCAGTTATTGGAGACTTGTGTTATGACAGATATGCTTGTTCTTTCCAATGGATTCTATTTTTGTCACATGTACCGAGGTACAATACAGTGCAAAGTATTGTTCTGCGTCCAGTCCAGAAAATCGTTCCATACATGAAAAACAGTCATACATAAATACATAATCACAGGCATTGGGTGAAGCATTCGGAGTGTAATATTACTCAGCAGAGAAGATGTGTGAAGAGATCAGTTCAGTCCATAAGGTCATTCAGGAATCTGCTAACAGCGGGTAAGCTGCTGCTTTTGAACCTGTTAGTGCATGATCTCAGACTTTTGTATCTCCTGCCCGACGGAAAAGGTTGGAAGAGAGAATAATTTAGGTCGGAGGGGTCTTTGATTATGCTGCCCGCTTTCTCAAGGCAGTGGGAGGTGTAGACAGAGTTAATGGATGAGAGGTGGTTTTGCGTGATGGACTGGGCTGTGTTCACGACTCTCTGGTTTCTTACAGTCTTGGGCCGAGCAGTTGCCATAACAGGCTGTGATGCAGCAAGATAGTGACATCAGTGTGAAAAATGTAGAGCCGGATTCTTCGTTTCAGAGACTAAGGGCGCGATTCTCCGACCCCCACGCCAGGTGGGAGAATAGCGGGAGGGCCTCCCGACATTTCTCATGCCCTCCCGCTATTCTCCCCCCCCCCCCCCCCACCCCCACCCCCGACCCACGCCACGAATCCCCGTCGAGCGGCGATTCTCCGAGGCCGATGGGCCGAGCGGCTGGGCCTTCACGCCCGTTTCAACACGGCAGCAAACACACCTGCTCGTTGCCGTCATGAAACGGGCGGCAGATGCGTTTCAGGGGGGCATAGGCCCGCGATCGGTGCCCACCGATCGCGGGCCGTGCGTCAGTAACGGACGCACTCTTTTCCCTCCGCCGCCCCGCAAGATGAAGCCACCTGCGCATGCGCGGCCGACGTCATCAGCTGCGTCAGCCGGCGTGATGCTTGACGTGCGGCCTTGACGACCGTCGTCAAGGCCGCGCCGCCGTGACGCAGGGGCCGCGCTCCTAGCCCCGCCCGGGGGGGGGGGAGAATCGGCCCCGGAAGTGGCCGTGAAGGCTGCCGTGGGTCACGGCCTGTCCCACGGCAGGCTTTACGATTCTCCGCATTTGCGGAAAATCTTGCCCTAAGTGTTGACGCCGGGACTGAATTGGTGGTGTTCTATAACCCCAAAAGCAGCGCCGGTTCCGGGAGCAATTAAGATCCGTTAATGGGCTAGAACCGGCGCTACATGAGACTAGTGCAATTCCAGTGCAAAACGGCATCTGATTTGCCGGGGTCGGAATAGGCACTCAAGAGGCTGACAAGCTGCAGCTGAATATAAGCACTCCACTCCCCACACACACTTAGTCCAGCCAAAAAGATGGCACTCCGAAGAGCAGTACCCCGTTTTGCAGATGCGGAGCTCAAGAATCTGCTGGATGCCGTGGAGGAGAGGCGGGGCACCCAGTTCCCTGTTTGGGAATGTGGAAGTAAACATGAAGATTGTAGGTAGGAGGAGAATTGGTGGTAATGCTAGCTGCATACGAAAACAAGTAAATGGACCAATATCCATACCTGAGCCATGGCAGAATGAAAACCTCAACTTCACATATATTGTATCTCTATAAATGGCATTGAACATCTGCCTTATTGCATACTGTACAATGTAAATGAGCAATGTGCACGAGTAAAACTTTATTGCTAAGCATAAAACTAATTACAATGTCTCTTGAGCCTTTCTAAACTGCAGCTGTGTATCTTAAATTTGTAGCTGATGTGTTAAAATATTCAGCTGAAAAATCCAATAGATTCCAACTTAGAAACTCAGTGTTAGCTTATCTCATCCACTCACATCTACTTTATCATTTCCTGATATAAATATAGAACAATATTTTAGAGGCAAGGTAGTAATCTCATCCTGGGTTATACCCTGACATAAAACAAGGCGAGACTACAGACTGGATATGATAAATTTATACATTTAATATATAATGCTTTATGTACTTGGTTTGTTCCTTTATGGCCTGTGGTGATGCTCACATGATTTAAAATATAGACACAGACATAGAATTTACAGTGCAGAAGGAGGCCATCCGGCCCATCGAGTCCGCACCGACCCCTGGAAAGAACACCCCACATCTCCACCCTATCCCCGCAACCCCACCTAACCCTTTTTTTGTTTGGACACTAAGGGCAATTTAGCATGTCCAATCCACCTAACCTACACATCTTTGGACTGTGGGAGGAAACCGGAGCACCCAGAGGAAACGCACGGAGACACGGGGAGAACGCGCAGACTCCGCAGAGCCAGTGACCCAAGCCGGGAATTGAACATGGGATCTTGTTCTTGTTCAGCCATAACACATTGTGATTTGTTTTATCAAGGTTTCGCAGCATAACCAAGCAGTATTTCCGCAAAGCTGATGGTGCGCTGGTAGTGTACGACATCACCTCTGAGACTTCATTCACTGCTGTCAGGAACTGGATGACCAGTGTCCAGGTAGGAGAGTGAATGTGCAGGTAGTGTGCTTCAAACACTGACAAAACACTTTGTGACGATTTGTTATGCTTTAGCACTTTTTTTTGCCAAGGGTGGCTGCACGAAGAAAACGTCTATTTGCTTTTCCTTTGAACTGCTATCTTTGAAGAGAGTCTGGTGCAGAATATTTGGTGCGGCAATATGTTCTTTGATGTGTGGTAGAGAGGGCCTTACACACATAATTCCCATTTTGAGTGTTTTGTGACTATTGGCAGGGCCCTCCACCGTGTCCGCCATATTTCCTCTACTTCCCTCACCCCTTACCCCTCCCTCTCACCCTGTACACCTCCCTCTCAGAATTGTGGTAGTATTCCCTTGTCTTCATCTTCCAACTCACTAGCTTCTGTATTCAATGGATCACCCTCCATTGAGATTTTAATCTTAGTTGTAAGTCAAAGGGCAAGCTTCTTATAATGCAATAATCAAGGGCTGAGTTCCTCTACCATTTTGCTAAGTGGTGGCTGGGCTGAGGACTGTCAAAGACCTTGAACCACTACCTGTATCTCCGAGCACCTTATATGGTGTTCTTCACACAATGGCCGCGTCGCTGAAATCGGGAACCGGGCCGGGCGCAAATCGGTTTCAGATCTAACCACGGTAGCCTTGTGGATAGCACAATTGCTTCACAGGTCCAGGGTCCCAGGTTCGATTCCGGCTTGGGTCACTGTCTGTGGCGAGTCTGCACATCCTTCCCGTGTGTGCGTGGGTTTCCTCCGGGTGCTCCGGTTTCCTCCCACAGTCCAAAGATGTGCAGGTTAGGTGGATTGGCCATGATAAATTGCCCTTAGTGTCCAAAATTGCCCTTAGTGTTGGGTGGGGTTACTGGGTTATGGGGATAGGGTGGAGGTGTTGACCTTGGGTTGGGTGCTCTTTCCAAGAGCCGGTGAAGACTCGATGGGCCGAATGGCCTCCTTCTGCACTGCACTGTAAATTCTATGATATGATAATCGCCCCCCCACAAATGTGGACCAAGTGTCACAGCAGCTGGGGGACTTCCCATGTCATTGGAGATCCCTGGGTGGTCAGGGACAGGGCAGGGTAACACCCTGGCTCTCCCTCTGGCACCCGAGATCCTTGGCACTGCCAGGCTGGCACCCTCCCCTCTGCATTGAGGAGACCAAATGCAGATTGGGTGACCGCTTTGGGTGAACACCTCCGATCAGTCTGCAAGGATGACCCTGAGCTTCCGGTGGCTTGCCATTTTAATTCGCCACCTTGCTGTCATGTGGACATCTCTATCCTCAGCCTGCTGTACTGTTCCAGTGAAGCTCAACATAAGCTGAAAGAACGGCACCTCATCTCTCCATTAGGCAACTGACTGCTTTCTGAACTCAACACTGATGGTCCAGTTCGAGTCGTTGCTCTCTGCACAGATGCTGCCAAACGTGCTGAACATTTCCAGCATCTGCAGTATTTTGTTTTTACATTTCTATCATCCTTCTTTCTATTCTGGAGGTCTTTGAACTGAAATGTTAACTCTGTTTCTCTATGTACAGACACTGCCAGACCTGCTGAGTCAGCATTTTTGGTTTCAATTTCAGATTTCCAGAATCCACAGTACTTTACTTTGGTCTTTGTTGGGAAGTATTAGATTCAAAACTAGGCCTCAGAGTTAAAGACGGTAATGCCACAAGACAGCCAGCTTGAAGAGTGGATTGGAAGAAAGAACTTGGAATAGATTGTAATATTGTACTAATTTATATATTTTTCTTCCATTGCTGCCCCCACACCACTGGGTTGAGGAAACATTTCTTCACTCAAAGGGTTGTGAATCTTTGGAATTCTCTACCCCAGAGGATTGTGGATTCTCCATAGTTTAATATATTTAAGGCTAGAAAAAAGACGTTTGGTCCCTCGGGGAATCAAGGAAGAGGGCAGGAAAGTGGAGTTGAAGCCCAAATCAGCCATGATTGCATTGAATGACCGAGCAGGTTCAACAGGCCATGTGATCCATTGCTCTGGTTTCTTGCATTCCTGGGGTCAAGCGACCTCCCCACCCATCCTGAAATGGAGATCCTCTGGATATAGATCTGACTGATGGGAAACCGTGGACCTGTGTCCTACTCGCTGAGAAATGAGCACCACATGACACTTCACTCAACTCTTCTGCATTAAAATTTACCTGTTGTTTTATTCCCATTTTGGATGATATTACATGGAGCTTCTTACTCTTCTGGTTAAACAGGAAGGAATGGACGAGAGGGCAGCTATTTGTCTACTTGGCAACAAGATAGATGCTCTAGATTATGAACCACGACAGGTGTCAAAAGCAGATGGTGAAAGGTTAGCAGAGGTAAGCAGAATGTCTACTTCAAGTCTGCGACCATATTTTGGATGATCTATTCTGCAATTAATAATTGTGGGACAGTTATTTAAATCTGTTGGTATTATTGACTGGATTGGTTCCAGTTGACTGGCCAATCTTTCACTTTAATCCATTTTTTAATGTGTTGCTTAGTTTGACTATTTTGGGTGTAAAATGACAAATATCTGTGGAATTTTGCAACTTTCTCTGGTGTCGTCATTGCTTCCATTAGGCCAGAAGCAATCAATCTAGTGCGGCAAGATAATGAGCATGGAATAAACATTTACTGTGTTGTTTATACATTATTTTGAAAAAAGTCACCAGGAGTGAATGAAATTCATATTTGTAGATGGTTCTGCTGAGGGAATTAATTAGGCGTGATTGACATACTTCAATCAGAGAAACCTCGCTGCACACAGGTGACTTTGTGACTATTTTTGTTAACAATTCAAGAAATTCAGGCAAAACGTGGAACTTGGTACCACATGGAATGGCGAGATGAAGAATACTGAGGTGGATGCCTTTGAGGAGGAGAAGGTAGAGAAGTGCACTAGGGAGAAAGGGACAGGTTATGTTGATAGGGTTAGATGAGGTATATGGGGGCAGCACGGTGGCGTTAGGGGTTAGCCCTGCAGCCTCACGGCGCCGAGGTCCCAGGTTCGATCCCGGCTCTGAGTCACTGTCTGTGTGGAGTTTGCACATTATCCCCGTGTTTGCATGGGTTTCGCCCCCACAACCCAAAGATGTGCAGGGTAGGTGGATTGGCCACACTAAATTGCCCCTTAATTGGAAAAAATTTATTGGGTACTCTAAATTTATTTTTAAAAAAAGGAGGTATATGGATTGGGAGGAGGCTCATATGGAGCATAAACACTGGCAGAGACTGGTTGGGCAAACTGCCTGTTTCTGCATCTGATAAAGATGCTGGCAGTGATGCAAGCTACAAGTCACGTGTATTTGAATTCAACAAGGCTTGTATTATTTTGGTACGATTAATCCTGTTATTTAAAAAAAATATTTGTTCTCTGATATGATGTTGCTGGTAAGACCATATTTATCCCTAGTTGCCTGAGACAATGATGTTGGGTTGTCTTGAGCGGTATTCTTTATGTAATGTAACTTGACTTGGTGAAACTACATTATAAGCTAGTCTCATGGTGGAAATGACTGGATTCAAAATATATCCTTTGACCACTTTAAGTATAAACAGTTTAGTAATAGTCTCTTGGAATTTTGATCTCATCTTTCACATGAATTATATAGGATGTACAGCACAAGAAAAGGCCATTTGGCCCATGCATACTAATGTATTTTTGGGGATGACAAGTGTTCTTTCATAGAACATAGAACATAGAACATAGAACACTACAGCGCAGTACGGGCCCTTCGGCCCTCGATGTTGCGCCGACCTGTGAAACCATCTGAAGCCTATCTGACCTACACTATTCCATTTTCATCCATATGTCTATCCAGTGACCACTTAAATGCCCTTAAAGTTGGCGAGTTTACTACTGTTGCAGGCAGGGCGGTCCACGCCCCTACTACTCTCTGAGTAAAGAAACTGCCTCTGACTTCTGTCCTATTTCTATCACCCCTCAATTTAAAGCTATGTCCCCTCGTGTTGGTCATCACCATCCGAGGAAAAAGACTCTCACTGTCCACCCTATCTAACCCTCTGACTATCTTATATGTCTCTATTAAGTCACCTCTCAGCCTTCTCCTCTCTAACGAAAACAACCTCAATTCCCTGAGCCTTTCCTCGTAAGACCTTCCCTCCATACCAGGCAACATCCTAGTAAATCTCCTCTGAACCCTTTCCAAAGCTTCCACATCCTCCCTATAATGTGGTGACCAGAACTGCACACAGTACTCCAGGTGCGGCCGCACCAGAGTTATGTACAGCTGCAGCATGACCTTGTGGCTCCAAAACTCAATCCCCCTACTGAAAAAGGCTAGCACACCATATGCCTTCTTAACAGCCCTATTAACCTGGGTGGCAACTTTCAGGGATTTATGTACCTGGATGCCGAGATCTCTCTGTTCATCTACACTACCAAGAATCTTGCCATTAGCCCAGTACTCTGCATTCCTGTTACTCCTTCCAAAGTGAACCACCTCACACTTTTCCGCATTAAACTCCATCTGCCACCTCTCAGCCCAGCTCTGCAGCTTATCTATGTCCCTCTGTATCCTACAACATCCTTCAGCACTATCCACAACTCCACCGACCTTCGTGTCATCTGCAAATTTACTAACCCATCCTTCTACACCCTCTTCCAGGTCATTTATAAAAATGACAAACAGCAGTGGCCCCAAAACAGATCCTTGCGGTACACCACTAGTAACTGAACTCCAGGATGAACATTTGCCATCAACCACCACCCTCTGTCTTCTTTCAGCTAGCCAATTACTGATCCAAACCGCTAAATCACCTTCAATTCCATACTTCCTTATTTTCTTGTAGGTGGAAATCAGATTTCAATGTCACGCATATAAAAAGTGATTAACAAAACTATTTTTTAAAATTAGGAATACAATGCAGTGTTCTATGAATGCAGTGCCAAATCAGGGTACAATATAATGGAACCACTGATGGATGTCGCAAGGTAAATTCTCTGTTATTCCCTTGGCTTAATTGTGCATTTAAAGTATGTTTGCTCAAAGAAATAAAAGTGTTTAAAATCTGTCTGTTCTTCCACTGTATCTGTCAGACTTTCCATTGGTAAAGAAGTAAAAGAAAGAATAAAGATTATCCAGCATTTCATAGTCTATAGACAAACACTTAAAAGGTTATCATTGGTTGTTTTGCATCCACCCGAGAGGGCAGGCATCGCCTCAACATATCTCATTTGAAAGATGGCTCCTCCATCAGTGACACATTCCCTCTACTGCTGCACTACCAGAATATCAGCCAAGATTATGACCTCAAGTCTCCGGAATGGGACCTGAACACATGGCCTTCTGACTCGGGAGTTATCAAATGCTAACATTTCAAAATTCTTTAGCCTATAGGGCAGCCGAGAGCTGAGTGAGCATTACAATGTGGTAATGAATGAAAAAGTGTTGAAGGCACACCCTGCTGTAACTCATGAAAATGGAGCTTTTGCACCTCGATCATTCCAAACAAATTAAATATCTAAATAACTTTGTGTGTATAGGACAGCTTGGGAGTTAAATTACTGAATGCTGCTTTTAATGGTAAATAGACTTACGTATTTTAATTTATATATGTTTCATAAAGCCACTGTACACTTTTGATTGCAGACTGCACTGCTCCATCCTGAAATTTCTCAGCATATCTGTGCTGGGAGTAATGTGCGCAAGAGGTTGAATATGCAGGTCCAACTGTTGAGGCAGCCTTCTTTTGTTCTTGGTTTCTGGGAAATTTCTTGCGCTAGGAGATCAGGAGTAGGGGAGAAGGGCCTGTACACAAGTGGTTGTGCAGAGTGTGAGTCTGTGCTGACTAAGCTTCCAAGGGGTAAATCGTCCCATCTCGCCTGTAGTGGGAATCATTGTGGCAGGAAGGAATATTTGATGGACAATTTAAAGGTCTGTTGATCTTGGGTGAAATTTCCAGTTTCGGACAGGCATGACAGGAAAATCCCATCCTAAGTATGGGTCCAAACTACCTGATAATTTTCCAGTCCCATGCAGAGGCTGAACATTTAATTTAGTGAAGTTGACAAGTCATTTACCAAAATGTGGAGTAGCAGATTGAGCATTAATTGACAGGGTGTGTAAAGGCAGATAAAAACTATACTTGCAAATGCATCCCCTGATTCAAACTGCTGGGATACTAGTCTGTATGATTATAACACTTGCTTTTATATGACACCTTTAAAATAGCAGCCATTTCAAGGCACTTCACAGGAGCACAGTCAGTAAGATAATTAACACTGAATCAAAGGGAACATTAGGACAGGTGACCAAAACTTGGTGAACTACATAGGTTATTAACAAGTGCTTTAAATGATGGGGAAAAGTTTAGCCTGCACTATTACCGGACCAAGTTATGAAAACTCCAATTATACTTGCATTCCATGATTCAAATTGCAGTGAATTGATAATTAAATAGTGCAGGAAACAATGCGGATTGCGTAACAATTGTTTCAAGACATTTCAAAATCCCAACCAGCAGGCATGTAATATGAAAATGTGTTTTACTGAAATAAGAGCATGGGTAGTAATTTGAACATTGTTGTTAGAAATACTCTTGATAAAACACTGAAAAATGCAGAGGAATGGTGAATGGGGTGGCACAGTAGCACATTGGTTAGCACTATTGCTTCCCAGGTTCGATTCCCGGCTTGGGTCACTGTCTGTGCGGAGTCTGCACTTCCTCCCATTGTCTGCATAGGTTTCCTCCGGTTGCTCCAATTTCCTCCCACAGTCCAAAGATGTGCAGGTTAGGCGGATTGGCCATGATAAATTGCCCATAGTGTCCAAAAAGGTTACGTGGGATTACTGGGATAGGGTGGAGGTGTGGGCTTAAGTAGGGTGCACTTTCCAAGTGCCGGTGCAGACCCGATAGGCCGAATGGCCTCCTGTACTGTAAATTCTGATTCTATGACTGGTAGTTTGTATTTTCATTTAAAAAAACTACTTGCAGATTACTGAGCGAGCAGGAAGACAAACAGAGAGAAGATGCTTTGCATTTAGATGAAGACTCTAACAAGAAAAAAGGCTGCTGCAAATGAATATGAATAAAGGACTACTCACCACAGTCACAAGAGTGAACAGGTGCTTGAATGAACTGGCGGTCTCACTCCACATTTCTGAGCTACAGGAACTTGCTCTTGTTTTACCACGTTTGCCTTTTGAACCACTTTTGCCTTTTGAATCCTTTGTTATTGGTATGTGTTGTACTGATGTGTGCCTCGTTCCCAGTATCTCACCAATTTCTCCTTTGTGCAGCACACTGTGGTAAAGATCCTGATAACAGATTCATTCTAAAACATGTGACCTTAGAATTGACATGACTATATATTGCTACAAGGCAGCAGAATTGACAGTGCGCTGCCTATTCCAGCTGTTGATGTATGAAGTAGAATTCGTTCATGAATAAACCAGTTTAAATTAGGGCATTTACATTTTCAATGTATAGATTATTCGATGATGCTAAACTAATATCCTGTGGCAAGAGGTGTGTTTGCTGAAACAGTAACCTGCTCCACAAATGCATCTACTGATTTCAAAAGATATTCAAGGTAGTCTTGACTTGTATATGACATTCATTGTTCCTTCACTTTACAATAATGTACTGGTAGCATACCTTTAGGATGTTAATAAGATCTAGTATGCAGCCTAGTAGAATATATCTTTTGAGAACAATTCTAGTGACTGACGCTGCTTAAATGAACAAAATGTGAAATTAGTTCTAATAAAAGGCCAACATATATTGAGCCCTCTTGAAACTTTTGGAGACTCCAGGAAAGAGCACACAATGTAGTTTTGGCTCCCTGATTAACTGGTCCTCATTGCACACAAGGGGCCAAGTCTGCTGGCTTCTGTTAATTTATCAAACCTTGTTAAGGAAAACACCTCCTTATTTGAAAAGCTTGTTACTGTCTCCTCCTTTAATGAGGTCATGTGACTTGATCAAATTGGTTACTCAAAAGGTTAGCGCAATCTTTGGTCGTAACTCGTTTTAGTTTGTGGCTGCACAGTGACTGAAACGATGTACAACTAAAGGTGAAGCTGCTTAATTTTATTACCCTGGATGTCTTTTGCCAAAGGGTTAAGGCTCTGTTGACTGATACTTGTACTTGCTAAACTGTCAATTCTCTTTCACTGATAATTTGTGTTTTATTGTTTTTAATGTTTAAATGAATTATACTGTTGCTGTGGGGTTAGCCTCTTGGCCAGGTCATTATTGTTCTGAATTGACTTATCTGGCTAAATAAAGGTTAATTAAATAAAATTTCACAGCAAACTGCCTTTGGTGCCCCCCAAGTTTACACGGGAAAGATACTTAACAAGTAATGGGGAGTCTATTTCAACATTTGAAATTTAATTTATAGACAAGGTTTAGACCTTTTTAAATTATTTATTTAATATGTTGTACCAAAAATAATTTAAATAGGGGATAAAAATGAACCTGAACAGTTTGAGCAGCAGGTAAAAATGTATTTTTTCTTTAAAAAGTTTACATTTTCCTCACGGAATCTCACAATAACATAACAGATTCGATAGTCCAATTAAATTTGTGAACAAATAGCATTTCACAGTAAAAACAATTAAAAACACTGGCCTCATTTAAAAAATACTTTACTCCATCCGACTGAATATTTTAATTTTTATAAGTAGATGTGGGTTACCTACCGATTGATAGTCCTCCTGAGTCATCATCTGCTGCAACGCCACACAAAAAAGCCTATGGGCGGGATTCTCCGATGCCAGAATTACGAATCGCGATCGGGCGGAGAATACGGTGTCAGCCGAAAATCGAGGTTGCCGGGTTGCCCCCCCCCCCCCCCCACCCCCCCCCCACCCCCCCCGTGCCTCGATAACGGTGTGGGCATGCTAAATATACAGTAGCATGCATTATCATGTCATTAATGGGCCTGACCCGGTAGTCTCTGCCTCCTTTAATGCTCCACCTCTACCAGGTGGAAGTGACAACGATGAGATTCACTTGTGGTATTTAAAATCGGGACAGGCGCCACGGTTGCTGAAGGGGGTAAAGTTCCCAAAAGCGCAATGTGGGCCACCAGTTTTGCCGGTAGTTGGCAGATATATGCCAGGTCTGGGGAGCAGGGGGGCGACCAGGGGATGGACCGTGGCGTTGGGGTGCCTCGCCAGGACCAGGGTGTCCGGGCAGGGGGCCACCATTACTGCAGCCTCCACTGACTGGCCACTGTGTCCTGTACATGTGCAAGGCGCCACCGGGCGTATAGGTACCCCATCCCCACCAGGTCACCTCCCACATGAACTCTCAGAGCCCAGCCAACCCATCAACAGGATGGAGGTGGTCTAACGCAGTCTGTGGCCCACCAGGTGCGAGCACACCTCAGTGCACCCATCCGAGGCATTGCTCCATTTTAGGGGCAGCAGGGGAGCTTCAGAACGTGCCTCGACCGGCAGGCACATGCACTGTGGCCTTTGGCATCTTCCCTGGCACACTACCCCATGCAAGGCAGATGTCCCGCCAGTAACACCATCAGCTAGTCCACGCCGCAGGACCACCGGCTGTCACCGAGGCCTGCCTGCTCATTGCACTCCAGACAAGTAGGCACAACTTGTGTGTCATACAAAGGACCAACAGCAGACTGCATCTATGATCCAAGCAGCTGCCCACCCCCGAGGCTGAGCCCCATCCGTGGGCCCTGCCCGCATGCACGTCGCCAAGCATGGAGCATAGTGCCACCTCCCTGCTGGTGAGGCATCACATGGCTCACCAACAGAGGACCGCACAGTAGGGCACAAAACAGGGGCCTCGGGTGGTATTGGGAGCGGGGGGGGGGGAATGCGGGGGCGCAGGCAGGGGCTGCAGTGCTAGTCAGGATCATTGTGTAGACTATTGGACCTGAGTGGGCATGGGAGTACTCTCCATGCTAACATGTCTTCCTTCACACCCTGCAGTTAATGGAGTTCGGTATTCATGGTTGGCATCATCTGCCTGGCCGCTGCAGCCCTTGCGGATGTATTGATGCTGCATGAGGAGGAGCTGCTCAGTAAGGACCCTGCAGAACAGGGGCCTGCCCCAGGCACGCAGGGGTCAGCTGGTGTGGATGGAGAGGTAGCCTTCTAACAGGCCGAGGAGAAGATGGGAAGGAACGCCACATCAGGCCCCGTGTATAACAGCAGCGCCTGTCAATTGAGGAACTGCTAGACCGAATGTGTTGCCGAAGACTCCAGCTGACCAAGGAGAACGGACGGCATATTTGGCGGATTATGGAGCATTTTGAACTGTGGGGGTATGGTGGAGGACACTCGGCTCTGATGGCCGTCAAGGTGACGGTCGACCAGAACGTCTTTGCCATGGGGTCCTTCAAGGCACCGAGTGGCGATCTGTCCGGAATCTCCCAGACCTCCATACACAGGTGCAGCTGCATGTTCAAAGAGGCCCTGTATACCCGGGCAGCACAATACTTCAGTTAGCTGCCTTCGTTGGGATGCCCAGGTCCAAGGGGTGACATGTCCCCCTACCAGCACCACCTTCTGAGGAGGTGCGCTTCACAAATCGGAAGGGCTTCCACTCAACGAACGCGCAGTTGGTGTATGGCCATCGGCTGCAAATGATGCATGTCCACGCCCAGTACCCAGGCAATGTATGTGACGCGTTCATCTTGCCGTACATGGGCGGCAGGGTGGTGCAGTGGTTAGCACTGCTGCCTATGGCGCAGAGGACCCGGGCTCGATCCTGGCCCCGGGTAACTGTCCGTGTGGAGTTTGCACATTCTCCTCGTGTCTGCGAGTTTTACCCCCATAACGCAAAAATGTGCAGGGTAGGTGAATTGGCCACGTTAATTTGCCCCTTAATTGGAAAAAAATAATTTATATCATACTCTAAGTTTATAAACAAAAAAATCTTGGCGGACTTGACAGTATCGAAGCCTTTGAGGTGCTCCCTTGGATGAAGGGTTGGTTCTTGGGCGACAGAGATTATTCATTACGGTCGCAGCTAATGCACCTAACCGGAGGTCCCAGACTGACGAACCGCTATAACAATGCGCATGCTGCAACCAGGGGCATGATCGAGTGGTACACCGGCTTCCTGAAGATGCGGTCAGGTGCCAGACCTCTGTGGATGGGCCCTCCAGTGTAGCCCTAGGAGGGTCTCCCACATGTGGTGGCTTGCTGCGTCCTCCAGCAGAGGGCTGACATGCCCAAGCAGGGTGATTAACACCGGGCCTCGTCCGACAAGGAGGATGTGGAAGAGGGCCAGGATGGACAGGATATGGGGCCGGATCAACCACAGGAACCATCACGCACAAGAGAGCCTAATCACTACTAGGCTCGGCGATTAGGCGATTAGGCGGCCTGGACACCAGCAGGCCAACTGTCCCGTCAAACCCTCACATACACCCCCACAAACCCCACCCCAGGCAAACCACCCCCTCCCCTGTCCCCATTCCTGCACTCCACGCCCGCGCCTCCCTTCTCCTACTCTGGCATCTGAAAATGAAATGAAAATCGCTTATTGTTATATATAGGCTTCAAATGAAGTTACTGTGAAAAGCCCCTAGTCGCCACATTCCGGCGCCTGTTCGGGGAGGTTGGTACGGGAATTGAACTGTGCTGCTGGTCTGCCTTAAAAGCCAGCGATTTGGTCCAGTGTGCTAAACCAGCCCATCTGCATCTCCTCTGTGCTTCCCTCCAGCTTCTCAACAGGATGTTGGACCTAGGTTGTCAGTATCAGCGGGTCTTGTCCAGGGGATGGAGGATGATGACGGCCCGCGGTGCAATGAGGTTTGGTGCTGCATCTCATTTGACCAAATCTGATCCCTGCCCTGGCCCGTGTCCTCCTCCACCATCCGCACTCCACACCACTGCCCTCCACCCCACCCCACCCCACCCCCATCCACCTGGCAGACCCTCTGCACCCAGCCCATTCCTCACACATTTAAGACGGAGGACCAAAGCAGTTCGGAATGTTGGTGAACAGCTGTTTATTCGTGCCATTTACAAGTATTATGCCCTAGCCCCTAACGCTAACCTTTGTGCTTCACTGGTGCCAACTTAACTGGTGTCTATAACTTTACATGTCCTAATGCTCCTTCTAGCTGGTCCCCCAGGTGGCACATCAGAAGTGGAGGCGGCCTGCTGCGTTTCCCATCCTCTGGAGCGACTGAGATGGGCCCGGAGGTTTTGCAGGTGTCACAGGTGGGGTGGTGCCACCCTGTTCTGCCTGCTGCCCATCAGATGTGCTAATGACATTTGGGGGGGGATTCAGAGCCGCTGTGGTGTACCAGCACCTGCCCTGCAGAAGTCACTGGCACGGGCCCCATCACCTCCTGCTCCCTCAAGGTGCCCGATAGTCAACGGGCTATTACTTGGGACAGGTGGAGAGGGTGATTGGAGCATGCGCCCGGGGCTCCGCTGTCACCTGGCGCCACCAGTCCTGGAGACCCACTCTCGTCTCAACCAGGGTCTCAATGCTATGGAGCACAGGGACTGTGCCATATCCCCCTGTGACTAGGCAGCTGGTTTGTAATAGAGAACAAGGCTAGCAGCGTGGTTTCACTTCCCATATTGCTGAGGTTATTTCTGAATGCCAGCCTTCTCAACCTCGCCCCTCACCTGAGGTGTGGCGATCCTCAGGTTAAACCACCATCAGTCAGCTCTAAGGGTAAAGCAGCCTATGGTCATCTCGGTCTATGGCGACTTTACTTGGGGTGGTGAAGGGTGTGGCGACAACAATGGTAAAAAGTCAGGGTTGTCCCCAGGGTGTTGCGGGATTGCGGCTAGGGCCGCCAGCAGGCCCTGCCTCGTCAGCTGGTGAGTCACGGGGTCGCAGCTGGGCGTGGGACATCAGACAGACCCGCCTCGGCACCAGGTAAGACAAAAGACAAGACACATTGTTAGATTGCGGGTAGGTGTGGTGTGGGGGTAAGGGCTGGCTCACGTGCTTTACGGACATTGCTTTTCATTGCGGGCTCTCTTGGTTCTCCGATGCTGACCTCTGCTCTCCAACCCCACCGACCAGGCCCATTGCCCTCTGCACTGCGATGATGAGGGGCCCCAGGTCAGGCGAGCCCTGTCCGGTCTTCTCCTATGGCTGTGGGCCGCAGTCTCCTGTGCGGACAGATAATGCACAGTGTGATGCAGGCAGCACAGGGGTCTGAAGCTGGTGGCCTCTGTGTGTGCAGGGCACGCGGCCATGGTGAGCGGCATTG
This sequence comes from Scyliorhinus canicula, assembly GCF_902713615.1. NCBI lineage: Eukaryota > Metazoa > Chordata > Chondrichthyes > Carcharhiniformes > Scyliorhinidae > Scyliorhinus > Scyliorhinus canicula. The sequence continues at coordinate 121,409,386 of NC_052154.1, read as the reverse complement.
GTGTTGGTCTGTGGTGAGCAGCCTGCTGACGGGTGGGGTTCGATTGTGCTCAGGGGGAGGGATGATGCGAGTGGAGAGTTATGGGTGTGTGGGACAGAGTGGTGGTGCCAAGGGCACGGTGGTGGTAATGGCGCACGCAGGCTGGTCTGGGGGGGGGTTGCCCATCCTCACCCAGCACTGCCTGCTGGTCCACCTTGTGGGAGCCACATGGGCGGGTGGGAGGGGGTGGGGGTGATGGGGTGTACGGGATGGGGGGTGGTGCCAGAGGCAGAGAGGCGGTGATGGTGATTCACCCTGGCTGCCCTGAGGAGTTTGTGCAGCTTGTTCCTGCACTGCTGGCTGACCCTCGCGGTGTGGTCCACGGCACTCATGACCTCTGCCCAGGTCTGGTTGGCATCAGCAGGCAGCAACCTCTTTCCACACCAGGGAGCAGGGTGTCCTACTTCTCCTCCATGGAATCCAGCAATGTCTCGAGCTCTGCATCGGCGAACCACGGTGCCTTTCTTCGAGGTGCCATCTTCTTTGCTGACATGTGAGTGTGTGCTGATAGGAATGCTTATATGCGGCTGTGGCTCGACAGCCTCTCGAGTGACAATCACAATCCCGTTGAATCACATGCTGGCGTGCATTGGAATTGCACTTGTTCCATGTGGCGCCGGTGCTGGCCTATTAGTATGTCCTGAATTGTTCTGGGACTGACGCCCCCTTCCTGACCGTGGAACTCCCGCGATTCAGACCGGGCATCAGCATTTGGTCTCTGAACCAGAGAATTCCACCCTATGCAAACCTGCCCGATCAATTACTTTATCTGAAGCATAATGAACAATGAGCAGTTGTTGACCCAGCAATTCTACAGAAAATAGCAGGCTTCATATATACGATAACTAATATACTGCAGATGCTGTAACCCTTAAATAAAATTAGAAAATGCTGGAAACTCAAGAGAGGCAGCAATTGTAGGCAAAGAGGTAATTTTCCAGGTCCAATATATTTAATTCAGAAACGTTAACTATTATTCTGTCTCCACAAATCCTGACTAACTGTTCAGTGTTTCAAGTATTTTCATTTTAATGTTTCATATGTGCCATCTAGCAGTTGTCAGAAAGTGATGTCTTTCCTCAAACTTGAAATATATCATTGCGCTTTAACAGGAATAAACAATCATTGTGTGACTGTCATAGAGACATTAAGACTCTACTTACAGTAACATGGATTTAGTTGCCAGTCATCTTTTATATTTTCAGATGCTTTCGTTTTAGCTGTGTTGGATATTAGTGTTGATCTTTGTAAAAAAGAACTTGAATTTATTAGCACCTTATCACACCTTGGAGATTTCCAAAAGCACTATACAACCAGTAGATTTTTTTTGAAGTGTGGAAGACTATTTATATTTAGGTACAAGTGTATAATGTAGGAATACTTATTGATTTTTAGGAAACTTTTCATTTTTAAATAAAGACTGTACCAAGTCTATATTAATACATTGCCCTTATGTTAGAATCATCCTCTGACAGGAAATTCAGGCAATGTTCAATTTTTAAAAGTTTCAATGACTGTTTACATTCTGTCCTGATACGATTGAAAGAGTTAGAAGAGGTTGAGAGTTCAAACCCCAAACCAGCACTGGAGTACCTAATCTTGGCTGATACTTCAATGCAGGGAAGAGGGGTTGGTGTGTTATACAATTTTGAATTATACTGAAGAAGTTCTGGCCTGTTCTCATGGATCTTACAGATCCTATGGCACTATATGAAGAACAGAGGGCTCTCTGTGTCCCAATCATTTCGTAACATTTCTTCCAGAATCACCACTGCCAAATATTGATTCAATGGTTCGTATTAATTTCATTTGCTGTTTGGATTTTGCAATCCGCTTCCAGATGTGACACGGTCCAAATAAATCCAAGTTCTTTTATTTTAACATAGTAACATGCTAAATTGAACAGTATTGAAAATGTATTCCATGGATTCTTGTTTATTCTACTTCAACTTGTTTAGAAGGGGCTGATCCTATTGAAAACGTTATTTTAAAAGTGTAGAAAAGTAATAAAGAGCATTAATTACATTTTTTTTGTCTTAAAACAGCTAGTTTACTCCTCAAGACCATGACTGAACAGAGACAAATGAACCATTGCACCTCTCAATTCTCTCAGTTTGGTTAGAATTTAATTTTTTCCGTTGTTCCACAGTATGATAATGACTCCCTTTTCCCCATTATACCTTCATCTTTACCGTTGAGGGTGCATACAACAGTTAGCAACCAATTAGAAATTTAAGTCAGTACTAGGATAGGGGGCGGTACAGTAGCAATAGTTAGTACTGTTGCTTCACAGCGCCAGGGATCCAGGTTTGATTCCTGGCTTGGATCACTGTCTGTGTGGAATCTGCACATTCTCCCGGTGTTTGTGTGGGTTTCCTCCAGGTGCTCCGGTTTCCTCCCACAAGTCCTTGTTAGGTAAATTGGATATTCTGAATTCCCCTCAGTGTCCCCGAACAGGTGCCGGAGTGTGCCGACTAGGGGATTTTCACAGCAACTTCATTGCAGTGTTAATGTAAGCCTACTTGTGACACTAATAAAGATTATAGTTGTGACGCAACTATAATCAACAGGCCCACTGCTTTTCAGTTGCTGAACAAGTCAATTTCCTTTGTTACTGGAATCATGGATATTTCATTGCTTTTACCAGTCTGTTTTTCTCCCCCATGAAAATGTTGACTCATCCAGTGTTTTTCAAACTTTTTTTTCCTGGGAACCCTTTTGCCAACTGGCCAACCTTCAGGACCCACGCTGGCCGACCTGCAAAATCCTTATCCCGTTCGCTTCCCCAGTTTTTCCGAGTTTAGGCAATTGTTGGGACACTAAAGCTTCCTTGACAAGGGAGAGAATGAAAATCATCTAGTTTTCCTGTCTCTTCAATACAGAAGTTACCTCCCGTGCTTTAACAATTTGGTTGGTTAATCAAATGCCACCTTAAACACCCCTCACTCATCAGCACCCGGCTTTATTCCATTTCTGGACAGAAATGCTGAGCACAAATTAGGGAAGGATTTTAAGCTGTGAAGCCCCATTCTGTTCTCACCTACAGACGTTAACTTCCCCTGAGTTGCATTCACTCTAGCGTGATCTTCCTGATAAATGTACAACCATCAGCTCCTATGTCCCTGAAACCAATTACAGTGCACTAAAATTACTTCTTCAAAATAATTAAAGGAGCAAAATTGATAAACATGAATCTGGTGCAATAAGTTAGAATTCCTAACTGTCAAATCTGTCCTCATTGTAATTGTTTAAGGAGTGGACTGAACTGACATTTTAGGTAGAATTTTCCCTGCAACTTCTGAATGCTGCTGTTGGGAAACTGCATTAGCTGTTGACAGGCATAACGAGCAGCAATTGGATCCTGCCTCTGCGACCCTTCGGAAACCCGCCCGAGACCCGAGACCCATCTGTGGATCGCGACCCCCACATTGAAAACCCGTGGACTAATCCCTTTTTAACAGAACTATTTATGTATTTCTCTACTTGCAGTAGGAGGCACCCTATTAAAAACTGCATAGACGTTAGACAGTTCCAGCTCAAGTGGCTGCTGCTGGAACGTGTATGCACGGACAAGCTTTACCTAATTAAATAGCCTTCTGGCATTCAGTATTTAGGTTCTTGAAGAATACTACACAGCCCGACAGAGACCCATGAACTCCAATGAAACGAGACATCAACACTCTTTTGCAACAATGCTAGTATAAAGGTTTGCAGATTTTGCTCCATCCGCATCCTTACCATAGTGCTGTGGGTGGACAAGTGAGTCTGTCCTCCCTCCATGGTAGGTCGGCTACCTAACAATGTTTAAAAGGGTCACCTGGAATCGTTTTGATAAAAAGATTTATTTTCACATGAAGTACATTCTTTCAACATAAGATATAATTGATCAAGCACAAAATTCTTTCAGAAAAACTTCAAACACCAACACTCGTGCTTGGAAACAAACTCCATGTTAAATAATACCACATGATTGAGAGTCCATAGTAATGCAGATCCTGTGCCTGGATCCCTGGGTTTGACAAACACTGCCCTTTCACTTTAACCTCATGATTTGACAAATACCATTTGGATGATATGAAGCTGTCTGTACTGTCAAGCCAGAGCTGGAGCAATTTCAATTGTGTTGATCCGAAGAACAGTCTGTGGTTGCACATTTACTGTGAAAGAAGAAAAAAAGGTGTGACGACTCAATTTAAACAAAGCCTGATGATAGCTGTTGAAAACTTTTAAGGGATTAAAATCAGATTTAGAAATGATAAACCCAGCATTGGATAATGCTGTTAGGAATGTGGAGCAAAAGAAAACAGAAACGTAACGAGGTAAAGAAAGAAAAATGCTTCAAACAAGGGAATCCACGAGGGAGGATAAATAGATTCAATACAAAAGTGCACAAAATTATTACAAACAAAGTTCGGGAAGGCACATAAAAGAGAGGAACATAAAAAATACTTTCAGCGGTAAAAAGAATGCAGCTAGCATTGAGGTTTCTCAGAAAAAAATGTTAATGAATCATTGTTGCTGCTTCATAGTGCCCACATTCATATATGATGTCACATGCTGAAAGTAAGTGACAGAAATATGCTATATAAAAGCAGCAGAGGGATTTTACACTCTTGTACGTTGAGGAAGTGATACAAGCAGCAAAACTAAACTCTACACTGCCTTTTGCGAGAGATTCTTCGAAATACCACACAAAACACTAATTGTTACTACAATATATCAAAACCAAAAATCTTGTTAACATTATCCTCGACTGAGGATCTATACTTACTCCTTGTTCTCCGGTAACGCTTTCTCCGTTTGAATCTGAAATGTATCTTTGGCCAAGATTCTGTCTTCTCAATGACAGTTGCCTCCACTCTCACGAGGTCTCGCCTAAGAACAACAGCTTGCATTTATATTGCATCTTTAACATAATAATATTTCTCCAGGAGCTTCACAAGAAGTGAAATACACCAGATTTAGGAGCTCACCATGACTCACAAAGTCACAATATACTCACTGTTGTGATCAGACCAAACAAATCCCTTAAAAGGCGCATACATTCTAACCAGCAGCGGTAAGCATTTCAAGCTGGAGAAAACTTTTCTCAATGTTTACAGATTTTAAGTTTGGGAGTATCCAATCATTAAAATGTCTCCATCAGTCATACTTGATGGCCAAAAGTCACCTTTGAGTTTTGGTTAATGCAGATGCTACATAGGCTTCACTAATTGCTTTCTCTGGCCACAAATGTATGTCCAATTACAAAACCCTAGGAGGTGTATCAAAATCTCTATTGGGTATTGTTGCAAACTCAAAATACTTCTCTATTGCTAAAGCAATGGTTAAATTCAAACTGTTGGCTCTTAGTGGATGGAATCATGCTGGATTTCAAGGAGGAACTGGGAGGAATGAGAAATACCCCATCGGGCCACTGACCTAACACTTTTCCGCCTCCAGGCAAAGTTGCCAGAGGTAGTTATCACCTGCAGAGGTTACCTGCCTGGCAGCAGCAGCTAGCCAATTTGTTGTTAGGATACTGGATCAGACCCCAACTTTTGTTAGGATGCCGGATGAGAACCCCAAACAATTTTTCTATTTTGTAAAACTGTGAGGAAAGAATACTTCACCCCAGATGACTCTGATCAATAGGCACGTTTTATGTCAAAACAAACTTTAATATAAACACAGAATTAACGACATTAACATCAAAGAAATAGCTTTACAATTATTTTAATGAAACAACCAAATGCAGTTCAAATGCCAATTGTAAATAAAGTTAACAAAACAGGTTACTTGCTTAGCTATATAGATACTTTTAGAGAGTTCCTTTCAAGGGCAGATCCAATACACTTCTGCTCAGTCTATCAACATTTGGAAAAGCTGCTGATCAACTTAGAATCCGATAACAGACTGCAAAACTACAGACAGACCTGGCTCCTTCCATTAATTACACCATCTGTATCCCACTAAGTATCCACTAAATACAATCCCTCATAAATTATCTACGCTCCAGGGAATGTTCAGCAATCAAAGCACAATTCCATTAGATCTTTCTCTGTAACCAAGTACGTGGTTGGAATGAATGATTACCTCATCTTTTACAAAACCTTAAATACAACTTTAGTAAGCACACTGCTTGTATATATTTAAAACTGGGTTTTTAATAACATTATTGCAACAGAATATAAATTATAATATACAAGAATTTCTTCATCCATCATTATATAGTTTAGTATCCATATCCAGACTGATTGGGCATGCCGACAGAATCCTCGGGCTACCTCACTGAATGTTATGCCTGGCAACTGCCTCGAGGCAGCCTGTCTGGAGGCTGGCTTGGAGGGCCTACAAGGTCCCCCGTATTAACAGCTCCCTTCCCACCAGATTCCCCAGGTGTTTCCCCTCCATGCACCTGCAACCACTGTTTATTTAGTTTAATTTAATGGCTCTTCGAAGGGCATCCCAAGATGGAGTCACCTCCTCTGACAGTGGAAGTACTTCTTTTCTATTTTGTAAAAATAGAAGTACTGCTTCCCAAACGCAGCCTCAGGGACCTGCGCACCATCCCTAATTGGAACGTGGACCCAGAGGCTGCGTTTGGGAAGATCTTGTAATGGTTAGAGTGGGGTTGGGACCCAGAAATGGTTCCAACTCATGCTCATAGCCGGAGGACTAAAGAATCTGTCCATCTCTCTGTTTCTACTCTAGTCTCCTATGTAACAAAAAGTAATCACTTTCGAGAAAACAGATCTCCATTGCAAAGTTAAAACAATTGCAAATTACATCTCCCAAATAATCCAACAAGCACTTCAACATGAGTAAAGACTTGTGAACAAATATTTGACCTTTCCTCCCATATTCAGAACAGTACATGCCCTTTGGGGAATCAGAGGGGGAAAATATGAACGATGCGGAATAAAAAGATATGTTAGAACAATTTCTGCATATTCAAACTCATTTCATTATTTAGCGCTTCCTCGACACACTTCAAAATTTAAAGGTGCCTTCTTCATGGTAATCTAAATAATCTAATCTAGATGATCTAAACATGATTAATTAAGTGTATTCATGCATCTTTTTGATTTTTATAAACTAAATCTTACCCAAGAACCGGTCGCCCGATTAACGTGAAGTCATCTCCACCAACTAACAGAACCTAAAAAAAATGCATGCATCGTATCTTTTAAAAAATCATCTCAAGGACAATGTCAACATTTATCATAGTAAGAAGTCTTACAACATCAGGTAAAAGTCCAACAGGTCTGTTTCAAATCAAACCTGTTGGACTTTAACCTGGTGTTGTAAGACTTCTTACTGTGCTCACCCCAGTCCAATGCTGTCATCTCCACATCAACATTTATCATAACGCACTTAATCTCTACAAGCTGTTGATCAGATTATGATCAGAGCTCCCAATAATGAAGTTACTTTTTATCTAATTAGATGAACACTTTCAGAAGGTCGTTCTCATCCTTTTACCTTCTCTAACCTGATCCTGTCTCCACAGTCTGCTTCAATATGATTTTCTATCAGGATCAAGTCTTCATTGGTTACTTTCCATTGCCGACTAGCAAAGTGGACGACTGCAAACAATCTGCCGTATGCTCCTGTGGAGATCAGAGTCTTTACATTCTGTACAACCTCTGCAAACAAAACAGAGATAACTGATCAAACAAGCCTTTTGGCACCATAGACTGCAAATATGACTTTTAGAAACTTTCTCAACGTCTGTCAAATCATAGTAGCTTATTTGGGCCAAATCTAATGCTACCTTTTCAATTTTGTCATGAGGAATTGAATATTCAATTACATCTAAGTGCTGCGTTGGCAGGGGTTGTTAATATGAGATTGTGCCTCAAGTGCTTTATGGGAATATTTTATCAGATTATACCCCAGAAATGTTGTACAAGGGAAGCCTTTCAGACATTCCAATTAAGGTACAATCTATCAGATAATGCCAAAGTGCATCAATTCAAATTTTACCAATGTGATGTTTGGCCTCTTCTGCAGGATCTGGCAATTCAACCTCAGACCATGGTGGTTTTGACAATGATGTTATGGCTTCTTTTCTGTTAGATTTAATTTAAAATGACAAAAAACATTAAGTCACCAGTAAATTTAATGAACACAGTCTTTCTTATAAACACAAAATTTATGAATCATGTATTGCAGTGAAGCTTTCAAAAATGATTTTACAGTTATTAAGACCAATGGCATTCAAAGCCATTGTGATGGAGTACCAATTGATCTTACAATTAATAATTGACAGGCTTTATTTCTGATGGTCTGGTAAATACTACATGTATAATCTTTAAACTTAATTGGATAAACCATATTCTCTCAATAATTTGAAGTGATTACAGGCACTGTGATACGTTACTATGGTGTGTGTTAAAAACATTGTCACAACCTGTAGATACTTACTTATGTTAAAGTCAATTGTGCATATAAATTCACCTGAGTTTTTGCATTTTGCTTATTAATTACCTATCTGTAATTATCTTGGTTCATTAATCTAAAGTCACACATGGAACCTTCAGAGTTTGCCTTTGCCAATTCTTGCGGCAATCTCACAGTCGACGGACAAGCACCACATTATCTAACACAATGCCTTTGAGACAGAATATCAAGTCTACAATAGAAGACCATAAGATATAAGAGCAGAATTAGGCCATTCTGCCCATCGTGTCTGCTCCACCATTCAATCATGGCTGATATGTTTCTCATCCCCATTCTTCTGCCTTCTTCCCATAACCCCGATCCCCTTATTAATCAAGAACCTATCTATCTCTGTCTTAAAGGCACTCAGTGATTTGGCCTCCACAGCCTTCTGTGGCAAAGAGTTCCACAGATTTACCACCCACTGGCAGAATAAATTCCTCCTCATCTCAGTTTTAAAGGATCGTTCCTTCAGTCTCAGGCTCAGGTTCTAGTTTTCCCTACTCACGGAAACATTCCTCTAACGTCCACCTTATCTAGGCCTCTCAGTATCCTGTAAGTTTCAATAAGATCTCCCCCTTATCCTTCTAAACTCCAATGAGTACAGACCCATAGTCCTCAACCGTTCCTCATATGACAAGCTCTTCATTCCAGGGATCATTGTGAACCTCCTCTGAGTCCTTTCCAAGGCCACCACATCCTTCCTTAGCGATGGGGTCCAAAACTGCTCACAATACTACAAATGGGGTCTAACCAGAGCCTTATACAGCCTCAGAAGTACATCCCCTGGTCTTGTATTCTGGCCCTATCAACATGAATGCCAACATTGCATTTCCCTTCCTAACTGCCGACTGAACCTGCACGTTAACCTTAAGAGAATCTTGAACATAGTCACCTAAGTCCCTTTGTGCTTCGGATTTCCTACGTTTTTCCCATTTAGAAAATACTCTATGCCTCCATTCTTCCTACCAAAGCGCAAAACCGTACTTTTCCACGTTGTATTCCATCTGCCACTTCTTTGCCCACTCTCCTAGCCTGTCCAAGTCGTTCTGCAGCCTTCCTGCTTCCTCAATCCTACCTGTTCCTCTGCATATCTTTGTATCATCTGCAAACTTAGCAACAGTGCCCTCAGTTCCTTCTTCTAGATCATTAATATATATTGTGAAAAGTTGTGGTCTCAACACTGAACCTTGAGGCACACCACGAGTCACCAGCTGCCATCCTGAAAAAGACCCCTTTACCCCAATCTCTGCCTTCTGCCAGTCAGCCAAATCCTTTATCCATGCCAGTATCTTTACCTTAACGCCATGGGCTCTTACCCTATTTAACAGCCTCCCATATGGTACCTTGTCAAGGGCAATAGATCACGTCCACTGGTTCTCCATGTTTAACTTTCTTGTGACCACCTCAAAGAATTCTAACAGATTAGTCATCATGACCTCCCCTTGATCAAGCTGTTCTGACAGTCCTATTTTAGCATGCATTTCCAAGTACTCCACGATCTCATCTTTAATAATGGACTCTAAAATCTTACCAATGACCGAAGTCAGGCTAACTGACCTATAATTTTCCATCTTCTGCTTCCCTCCCTTCTTAAACAGTGGTGTTACATTCGCCACTTTCCAGTCCTCTGGGACCCTCCCTGAACATAGAACATAGAACATAGAACACTACAGCGCAGTACGGGCCCTTCGGCCCTCGATGTTGCGTCGACCTGTGAAACCATCTGAAGCTATCTGACCTACACTATTCCATTTTCATCCATATGTCTATCCAGTGACCACTTAAATGCCCTTAAAGTTGGCGAGTCTACTACTGTTGCAGGCAGGGCGTTCCACACCCCTACTACTCTCTGAGTAAAGAAACTGCCTCTGACATCTGTCCTATATCTATCACCCCTCAATTTAAAGCTATGTCCCCTCGTGTTGGTCATCACCATCCGAGGAAAAGGACTCTCACTGTCCACCCTATCTAACCCTCTGACTATCTTATATGTCTCTATTAAGTCACCTCTCAGCCTTCTCCTCTCTAACGAAAACAACCTCAATTCCCTGAGCCTTTCCTCGTAAGACCTTCCCTCCATACCAGGCAACATCCTAGTAAATCTCCTCTGAACCCTTTCCAAAGCTTCCACATCCTTCCTATAATGTGGTGACCAGAACTGCACGCAGTACTCCAGGTGCGGCCGCACCAGAGTTATGTACAGCTGCAGCATGACCTTGTGGTTCCGAAACTCAATCCCCCTGCTTATAAAGGCTAGCACACCATATGCCTTCTTAACAGCCCTATTAACCTGGGTGGCAACTTTCAGGGATTTATGTACCTGGATGCCGAGATCTCTCTGTTCATCTACACTACCAAGAATCTTGCCATTAGCCCAGTACTCTGCATTCCTGTTACTCCTTCCAAAGTGAACCACCTCACACTTTTCCGCATTAAACTCCATCTGCCACCTCTCAGCCCAGCTCTGCAGCTTATCTATGTCCCTCTGTATCCTATAACATCCTTCAGCACTATCCACAACTCCACCGACCTTTGTGTCATCTGCAAATTTACTAACCCATCCTTCTACACCCTCTTCCAGGTCATTTATAAAAATGACAAACAGCAGTGGCCCCAAAACAGATCCTTGCGGTACACCACTAGTAACTGAACTCCAGGATGAACATTTGCCATCAACCACCACCCTCTGTCTTCTTTCAGCTAGCCAATTACTGATCCAAACCGCTAAATCACCTTCAATTCCATACTTCCTTATTTTCTGCAATAGCCTACCGTGGGGAACCTTATCAAACGCCTTACTGAAATCCATATACACACATCAACAGCTTTACCCTGATCCACCTGTTTGGTCACCTTCTCAAAAAACTCAATAAGGTTTGTGAGGCATGACCTACCCTTCACAAAACCGTGTAGAGTATCGCTAATCAACTTGTTCTTTTCAAGATGATTATAAACCCTATCTCTTATAACCTTTTCCAACATTTTACCCACAACCGAAGTAAGGCTCACAGGTCTATAATTACCAGGGTTGTCTCTACTCCCCTTCTTGAACAAGGGGACAACATTTGCTATCCTCCAGTCTTCTGGCACTATTCCTGTCGACAAAGACGACATAAAGATCAAGGACAAAGGCTCTGCAATCTCCTCCCTGGCTTCCCAGAGAATCCTAGGATAAATCCCATCTGGCCCAGGGGACTTATCTATTTTGACATTTTCCAAAATTGCTAACACCTCCTCCTTTTGAACCTCAATTCCATCTAGCCTGGTCGACTGAACCTGAGTGTTCTCCTCGACAACATTGTCTTTCTCCAGTGTAAACACTGACGAAAAATATTCATTTAATGCTTCCCCTATCTCCTCTGATTCCACACACAACTTTCCACTACTATCTTTGATTGGCCCTAATCTTACTCTAGTCATTCTTTTGTTCCTGATATACCTATAGAAAGCCTTAGGGTTTTCCTTGATCCTATCCGCCAACGACTTTTCGTGTCCTCTCCTCGCTCTTCTTAACTCTCCCTTTAGGTCCTTCCTGGCTAACTTGTAACTCTCAAGTGCCCTAACTGAGCCTTCATGTCTCATCCTAACATAAGCCTTCTTCTTCCTCTTGACAAGTGCTTCAACTTCCTTAGTAAACCACGGTTCCCTTGCTCGACAACTTCCTCCCTGCCTGACAGGTACATACTTATCAAGGACACGCAGTAGCTGTTCCTTGAAAAAGCTCCACATTTCGATTGTACCCATCCCCTGCAGTTTCCTTCCCCATCCTATACATCCTAAATCTTGCCGAATAGCATCATAATTGCCTTTCCCCCAGCTATAATTCTTGCCTTGCGGTATATACCTATCCCTGCCCATTGCTAAAGTAAACATAACCGAGTTGTGATCACTATCACCAAAGTGCTCACCTACATCTAAATCTAACACCTGGCCGGGTTCATTACCCAGTACCAAATCCAATGTGGCCTCGCCCCTTGTTGGCCTGTCTACATACTGTGTCAGAAAACCCTCCTGCACACACTGCACAAAAACTGATCCATCTATAGTACTCGAACTATAGTATTTCCAGTCAATATTTGGAAAGTTAAAGTCCCCCATAACAACTACCCTGTTACTCTCGCTCCTGTCAAGAATCATCTTTGCAATCCTTTCCTCTACATCTCTGGAACTATTCGGAGGTCTATAGACAACTCCCAACAGGGTGACCTCTCCTCTACTGTTCCTAACCTCGGCCCATACTGCCTCAGTAGACGAGTCCTCAAGCGTCCTTTCTACCGCCGTAATACTTTCCTTGATTAACAATGCCACACCCCCCCCTCTTTTACCATCTTCTCTGTTCTTACAGAAACATCTAAATCCTGAAACCTGCAACAACCATTCCTGTCCCTGCTCTACCCATGTCTCCGAAATCGCCACAACATCGAAATCCCAGGTACCAACCCATGCTGCAAGCTCACCCACCTTATTCCGGATGCTCCTGGCGTTGAAGTAGACACACTTCAAACCAGCGTCCTGCTTGCCGGTGCCCTCTTTCGAACTGTTAACCCTATCCCTGACCTCACTACTCTCAACATCCTGTACACTGGGACTACAATTTAGGTTCCCATCCCCCTGCTGAATTAGTTTAAACCCCCCCGAAGAGCACTAGCAAATCTCCCCCCCAGGATATTGGTACCCCTCTGGTTCAGGTGAAGACCATCCTGTTTGTAGAGGTCCCACCTACCCCAGAATGAGCCCCAATTATCCAGGAAACCAAAACCCTCCCTCCTGCACCATCCCTGTAGCCACGTGTTCAACTCCTCTCTCTCCTTATTTCTCACTTCGCTAGCACGTGGCACGGGTAACAACCCAGAGATAACAACTCTGTTTGTTCTAGCTCTCAGCTTCCACCCTAGCTCCCTGAATTTCTGTCTCAAATCCCCATCTCTCTTCCTACCTGTGTCGTTGGTACCTATGTGGACCACGACTTGGGGCTGCTCCCCCTCCCCCTTAAGGATCCCAAAAACACAATCAGAGACATCACGAACCCTGGCACCTGGGAGGCAACACACCAACCGTGAGTCTCTTTTGTTCCCACAGAACCTCCTGTCTGTTCCTCTAACTATGGAGTCCCCAATGACAAGTGCTCTGTTCCTCTTCTCCCTTCCCTTCTGAGCAACAGGGACAGACTCTGTGCCAGAGACCTGTGCCCTATTGCTTACCCCTGGTAAGTCGTCCCCCGCAACAGTATCCAAAACGGTATACTTGTTATAGAGGGGAACGACCACAGGGGATCCCTGCACTGACTGCTGGTTCCCTCTCCCTCCCCTGACGGTAACCCATCTACCTTCTTCTTTTACCTGAGGTGTGACTACCTCCCTATAACTCCTCTCAATAACCTCCTCCGCCTCCCGAATGATCCGAAGATCTGACTCCAGTGAATCCTGAAAGATCACCATCAGTGTCTCCACAATCTCCTCAGCTATCTCTTTCAGAACTCTGGAGTGTAGTGCATCACGTTCAGGTGATTTACCCACCTTCAGGCCTTTCAGTTTCCCCAGTGATGGCCACTACACTCACCTCTGCCCCCTGATTCTCCTGAAGTTCTGGTATCCAACTGGTGTCTTCTACTGTGAAGATTGATGCAAAATAACTATTCAGTTCCTCTGCCATTTCTTTGTTTCCTATTACTACTTCTCCAGTCACATTTTCTAGTGGTCCAATGTCTATTCTTGCCTCTCTCTTACCTTTCATATATTGAAAAAAAAACTCTTGCTATCTTCTTTTATATTACTAGCTAGCTTACACTCATATTTCATCTTCTCCCCCCCTTGTTGCTTTTTTAGTTGTCCTCTGCTCACTTTTAAAGGTTTCCCAATTCTCTGGCTTCTCAATAATCCTTGCCAATTTGTAAGCTTTTCCTTTTGCTTTTATGCTGTCCTTGACTTCCTTCATCAGCCATGGATGTCTTGTCCTCCCCTTAGCATGTTGGCAAGGGAGTTTAATATTTCACAGAAAATAATTAGACTGTAGAAAGGTATCCAATGAACTAGAAAAGATGCCAAAAAATAAATGTGCCAGTAGGCCATACAAGTGCCCTCATCTGGAGTAAAAAGTGGCAGAACGAGCATCGGCAAAATGGTCATATTATTATCCACAGAGTCATCTGACTTTACATCCTCAGAGAAGTGAAGTCAGATGGCATTCCAGAATTCAGGTGTCACACAAGATTCATGAAAAAGCATGATTTAGCACTCAGTCAAAAACGGATAACTTCACAGTGTTTACCTGAACTCGATGCTAAAGCAACATTACATTTCACCGTTTTGTCATTTGACATAGAGAGAAAATTGTATATCGATTGAGTTGCATTGGAAATGTGGATTAAACAATGATGGACTTTGACATGCCAGCAAACAAGGCTGTTCCAAGACTGTTGAAAAAAAAGACCTTGTAAAGATGACTAGCCACAAGACATGGTTCACAGAGATTCCACCTTGATGGCACAAAATTAAAGTCGATGGTGATACCCAAGTGCAAAGCTCTTCCCAAAGAGAAATTTCAGAAATGGGTTGTCATCCATTTTCACGAGAATGGCTGGATGGACAAAGGCGGCTGCAAGAAATGGGTCGCAGAAATAAATGATAGAATTTACAGTGCAGAAGGAAGCTATTCGGTCCATCGAGTCTGCACTGACCCTTTGTAAGAGCACCCCACACAAGCCCACGCCTCCACCCTATCCCCGTAACCCCACCTAATCTTCTTGGATACTAAGGACAATTTAGCATGGCCAATCCACCTAACCTGCACATCTTTGGACTGTGGGAGGAAACCGGAGCACCTGGAGGAAACCCACGCACACACGGGGACAACGTGCAGACTCCGGGGACAACAATGATCCAAGCCGGACTCGAACCTGGGTCCCTGGAGCTGTGAAACAACTTTGCTAACTACTGTGCTACCGTGTGTGGAATTTGAGAATCTGAGGACTCTGCAAAGAAAAATGTTTGCTGATCTGGGACATGTTCAAATCTTGTTCGACGATACAGACCACAATGTGAGATCAACCAAAACTGATGAGGCAGTTGTTCCCAGCGATCTTACTGGTGCTAGTCAGCCCTTGGAGATGTGTATAAATACACTCAAAAACAGTATCCAAAAAAAAGGTGGAAAATATTCACTAAAGGCAGAAATATGAAAGCACCCTCACCAGTAACATTAGGTCAATGGGACATAGATGCATGTTAGATCCCAATATTGTCCAAAAATCATTTCTAAAATGTGGAATATCGAATGCACTCAACTATGCCGACTACGATTACTTGTAGAATGACGATGCTAAAGTTACCATTATTAACACGAACAATGGTGACAATGAAGATCCATATGATGATGATATTCAACAAGGCAATTGGAATGAATTCAGTGTTTTCCACCTGAACTCGATACTAAAAACATTATATTCCACTTTTTAGTCATCCGACATAGAGAGAAAATTGCATATCAATTGGGCTGCATTGGAAATTTGGATGAAATAATGGACTTCGGCATGCCATGAATTGTTTGGTGATTCAGTTGGTGATCTGAATGATTTCAATGTGAAGTGCTGTGGTTAATTAATTATGGTACATAATTAAAGTGTTGGATGAAATGTGTAGACAGGAAAATCTCTGTTATCTGGCACACTCTCGGAATCAGAGGTGCCGGTTGATCAAATATGCTGGTTAACTGATGAGTTCTGAGTTTTCATACAGTGAGAAACCTCCAGGATGATCTGGCGGGTATTGTGGTCTGACGAGAGGTGTGCAAGTGTGCAAATTGAGTATGTGAAGCTGAGAGGAGATGGTGCTGCAGAGCGACTTCAGGCCACCGATTACTATTATTGGTGAATTTGACCGCTCCATTCAAAAAACAGACTTAATCCAAGAATTCCGAGCAATAGAGAATTCAGATTGGTAGAATGCCAGGTAACAGATATTTGCACAGAACAGACAGGAGACAGAACAGGGGAAAAGAGTTGGCAGCAAGATTGGCTTTGGCATGCAAGGAGCAGGCCAAGCAATCAAGATAGTGCCGTAAGCAGCCACTTTGGAGGGTCCCTAAACAAAGGAAAACTCGGAGTGCAGAGGCGCACCCACTTGGCATACACACCATTGGTGGCACTGTTGAGTGCCCCAGGACAAAGGGAAACTCCGGAGCGCAGGGGCCTGACCTCATGGTGAAAACGGTGACTGCGGTTATTTTGGACTGCCAGCTAGCAAAGGGAAACCCCAGAGTGCAGGGACGTGTGCACCACGTAAGTATAGTTGATCCCACAGGAAGGGGAGGGTCAGAAGCCCCTCATCAGCATAGTCACTTGGAATGCAAGGGGACTTAACGGGCCGGCGAAAAGATCCAGAGTCTTCGCCCAAAACCTGAAGGCTGACATAATCTTCCTGCAGGAGACACACCTGAGGGAGAAGGACCAACTGCTGGTAAGGAAGGGCTGGGTGGGACAGACGTATGATTCATGTTACAGGATGAGGGCCAGGGGAGTAGCCATACTGATTAGTAAGAGGATGAGGTTTATGGAGACCAGGACGGTTATGGATCAAGGACGGTCAGCGGTGTCCTAGACGAGGCGTCTATAGTCCTGGCAAGTGTGCCCAGCTGGGATGACACAGACTTTATAAAAAAGACCATGGCGGAAATCTCCAACATCGACACACACCAACTGATAATGGGGGGGCGACTTTAACTGTGTACAGGATCCACTGACCGACCGATCAAGCCCCAGAATTGGGCAAGTCTAGGGAGCATTAAAGGCTGTGATCAGAGGGGAAATTATAGAGACAGGGAAGAGAGGGTGGCCAGGCAACAGCTGATCGACTCCATCTTGGAGGTCGACAGAAAGTACTCCCGAGGCCCCGACCTTGGAGCTGCTGGCAGAGAGGAAAAAGCTACAAATGGACTTTAACCTGCTATCCACTAGGAAACCAGTGTACCAGCTTTGCCAGACACGGGGGACCTTTTACAAGCACATGGAAAAGGCTACTGGCTCACCAGCTGAGAAAGCAGGCAATCACGAAGGGAAATAGCGCAGGTAAAAGATAGCAGAGGCAGACTGGTAGCGGAACCAAAAGAGGTTAATCGAGCATTCAAGACCTTTTACCGAGAACTGTACACCTCCAAGCCCCTCGATGGGGATGAAACAGTTCCTTGACGGACTGGATATGCCAGTTATGGGAGAGGACAGGTGGGAGGAACAGGAAGCACCAATAGATCTGGGAGACATCAAGGAGAGCATCAGCTCCATGCAGGCGGGGAAAGCACCGGGACCGGACCCATTCACAGACTCGCTAGCACAGGCCACGATATCATTGATACCCAAAAAAGACAATGTCCCGGCGGAATGCGGCTTGTATAGACCCACTTCATGACTGAATGTAGACGTGAAGATACTCGCGAAGGTCCTGGCCAAGAGACTGGAGAACTGTGTGCCAGAGGTGGTTGCAGAAGACCAGACGGGCTTTGTAAAAGGTAGGCAACTCACTGTGAACATCAGGCGGCTGATGAATGTAATAATGACAACCCCCCAGGGAGAGAACACCCGAGGTGATTGTCTCCCTGAACGCAGAAAAGGCCTTCGACAGAGTCGAATGGAAGTACCTAGAGATACTGGAGTGGTTTGGGCTAGGAGCAAGATTCACCGCCTGGGTGAACTCTTGTATAACGCTCCCAAAGCGAGTGTCCGAACTAACATAATTAGCTCTGAATACTTACAGGCTGCACAGAGGTACAAGGCAGGGATGACCACTGTTCCCACTCCTCTTTGCCCTAGCATTCGCTCTGCGAGATGCAAAATTCTAGAAAGGAATCCAAAGGGGAGGCAGAGAGCACAAAGTCACACTCTACGCAGATGACCTGCTGTCTCAAAACCACAGGAACGACTGAGAGCAATCATGCAGATCCTGAAATAGTTTGGAACTGTTTTGGGTTACAAACTTAACCTGGGCAAGAGCGAGTCAATCCCGGTAAATCCCAAACGGGGAGGGACAGAGCTGGAGGGACTCCCATTGAAACTAGCCCAAAACAAATTCCGCTTCCTGGGCTTCCAAATAGTTAAGAACTGGACACAGATCCACAAGTGGGTTCTGACCAGCCTGGCGGAGATAGAGGTGGCCTGGCTTTACCAAGTCTGCAATATTACCACTGGGCAGCTACTGCAGAAAGAATGAGGGGATGGGTACATGAACCTAATATGGAATGGGTGCGGATGGATGTGGCCTTCTGCAAGGGGATGACCCTCCAGGCTCTCACCACGGCAGCACTCCCATCCCCCTGACAAAGTACACAACCTGCCCAGTGGTGGTAGCCACACTAAGGACGTGGAATCAAAGAGGCAACATTTTGATCTGACCAATATGTCTCCCATGGCCCCCATCTGCGGAAACCACAAGTTCCCACCAGCCATGCAAGACACCACCTTCAAAAAATGGAAGCAGGACCGGGGGGGGGGGGGGGGGGGGGGGGGGGGGGCTGACAGTCAGGGACTTTTATATGGGCTAGTGACACTGGGAGAACTGACGGAGGAGCTGGAACTATCAATAGGACAAGAACTTAGGCACCTACAAATAAAGCACTTCCTCCGCAAAGAGACAGTAGGATACCTCAGGGCCCTGGAGACCACACTACTAGAGGACCTGATAAACATGGACAGTAAGGGGGAAACTGCGGGAAAATGTATGGACAACTACTGGACAGGGCTCGAGTACCACTGGACGAGACCAGACGGAAATGGAGAGACGAACCGGGGACAGAAGTGGGTTGGGGACACTGGAGCGAAACACTGAGCAGGGCAAACTCCACCTCCTCCTTTGCAAGGCTCAGCCTCATGCAGCTCAAAGTGGTGCACAGAGCACATCTAATCAGAACCCGAATGAACAGCTTCTTCCTGGAGATGGAGGATAAATGTGAATGGTGCCAGGGAGCCCCAGCCTACCACACCCGCATGTTTAGGGCCTGTCCCAAACTTGCTGGGTTCTGGACAGCCTTCTCCGAGCCAATGTCCAAGGCTGTGGGGGTGAGGGTAGAGCCATGCCAAAGAGTGGCAATCTTCGGGGTATCCGAGCAGCCAGAGCTACACACAGGGAAGAGGGCCGACACCCTAACTTTCGCTTCCCTAATTGCACGCTGGAGAATCCTGCTTGGCTGGCCATCAGCAGCACCACCCACAGCTGCAGACTGGCTCGCAGACCTGGTCCAATTTCTCCACTTGGAGAAGATCAAATATACCATCTGAGGGTCGGAGAAAGGATTCGTCAAAGCATGGGGGCAATTCGTCGGCCTGTTCCAAGATCTGTTCAAAGACAACAGTAACTAGGGGAAAAAAATAAGAGATGGGAGAAGACAAACAGGAAGACACAACTCTGGGGGCAGGGGGAGGAAGAGTGAAGGGAACCCGGGGGAACACCACAGAGGGAGGGCGAGGGGGTGGAAGTCCCCCCCCCCCGCAAACCCACAAGGCAGACACAGCAGAAAGCACAAAGGAAAGAGGGGGAAAGGGGAGAGCAGAAGCCAGAGGGCAGTACACCCTGAACGAACAGGGAGGGTACCAAGGGGGGTGGCGAGGGGGGGAAGAGAAGTGAGAGAGAGAGAGAGAGATAGGGGGGAGGGGAGGAAAGCGCACCAAGATAGAAAGTAGCAGAATGTATGTATAAGAACCACACGTACTGTATATATTAAACATAAAATGCAACTGTGTACAATTGAAAATACCAATAAAAATATATTTTTTTAAAATTGGGGGTCAAATCAAGCATGTTAATCTCAAAAATGGTACCTGTGCAAAGGTTGGCCTCATGACATTAGCCTATATAATTGGTCTCAAATATTCAAATTTTACACGGGTATATATGGTAAGTGGCTTTCAAACTGAATGAATATCTGAAACGCCGACCTTACCTCTGCCGCAATTCTGTATCCAATTTCATTTGTTCAGTTTCTGGCTGTGTTTTGTGTTACCAGACACTAAAAGGAATATGTTTTTTGAATTCTCCTCCTTTAGGGAGCTGACACTGGCTGGGAATCTCTTGAATTGCTGCCTGTGACAAGTTGTGCCATAACTCTTCGTGTCCAAGTTGTCCCGATGTGAGACCTCATTAGTGGCATGAGTGAATGATTGATGAGAAGAATGCTCCAAGAAGAAGGACTGTGGTGCATTGACTGTGACGTGCAGCACCTTCCAGGACAGCGACCACAGACTTGACTGCTCCCAGTTTGATCTTTGGTGTTTAATTACCTCTACACCGATTCACTAATGGTTCAAATTTTATCGGTGGCCACATCTCTGATAGAGTTCACATGGAAATAATGTTCTATTGTTAATATTCCACTGACATTTTGAAGATTTCAGTAAAAGAGTACGCCAAAACGAGTGGAAAATCAATCTAAACCCTAGAGATGAAGTTGCAAAGCTTGAATGGTGCTCCTCCCCCGGCAGACAAACAAGTGAGAGCCATAAATTGCTCCGTTCGCAAGTGACTTCTCCATCCCACCTCTGCCATTATTTCTTGCCGCAACTGGATGTGGAAAGTAAATCCAAAAATTTGCACTCATGGTTGATGTGAAAGAATGTGGAAATGGCACTTTGGAGGGGGTCCTGGTGAAGCAGTGCAAAGGCCACATGAAATTACAGAGTACTGTGAAAATCAGTGTAATTCATGTCACAACTTCCTCAGATCTTTGCACTGGAAACATGTTTAGAACATAGAACAGTACAGCACAGAACAGGCCCTTCGGCCCTCGATGTTGTGCCGAGCAATGATCACCCTACTCAAACCCACATATCCACCCTATACCCGTAACCCAACAACTCCCCCTTAACCTTACTTTTTAGGACACTACGGGCAATTTAGCACGGCCAATCCACCTAACCTGCACATACGGTAGGTATGTTTGAGAAAATTCAGGACCTTCTCTTTCTGAAATTAGGTCTAGATACATCATCTCGAATTGTGCCAATATTTATAGTGGTGTAAGGATCCTTCCTGTTGATTCCATTATTTTTCCTTCATTTTTGCTGTTATCATTTTGATCCATGGATGCTTAATGGACATTACTTTAAGTCAAGCTGCTGAGAGAATGAGGAATTTAAGAAGTTGCAACATAGTATATGATGCTGCTAGCTTTGGAGAGCAGAACATAGACTTTGTGGTACACAAGCGATAGGGTGGGACTCATTTCAGTTGGTTGGCTGGGAACCAATTAATTGACCAAAAGGCTATATTCTGCCCGGTAACAGGTGATGATCAGATCCTGCTTGAGTGGGATGATTTCCAGAGACCTAAGGAAAACAGATTTGACACCTGGACACACAGGGACAAGGACCTGTCCCCTCTCTATCCAGAAAGGCTGTGAGTTGATGTATTTCTAAACCTACAGAGAACCTGACAGAATGAATCTGCTGTGAAACTATTCTAGGCTGCAAACAGGGACATGGACCTGAAAGCTTACTTTGAAGAAGGTCTGCTTAAACACAACCATCTGAAACAAAGACTCTTTTTCCTTTTACTTATTATTTTCACCCCTCTCCTCCCCTCTTTGTTTGTCTGCCTTGTGTCTGTGTGTATATACACATACACACACATATAGAGGGTGGGAGGGGATGAGTTAAAGTGGGGGATTAGGAATTAGATGACAGTTAACCAATTGTATTTACAGCATATTTTATTATAGTTCTTGTTATGAATAAAAATACTGTTTCTAAACTTACAAACCTGTTGACTGTAATTATTGGGCAGCCAAGGGCCAACGACTTTGGGTATTTTTCTACAAATTATTGGTTAATTTAATTGTGTTGCGACTCCGGGTCATGGGAGGCTGGAATTGACCACATCCTACCTCGGGTGTCGTAACAGTGGGGCCCACAAAGAAAGGTTTAAAAGCTGTTGACCTAAGCGCACAGACAGCAAAGAGATTTCAACTGCCAATCACTCTATATGGTGCAGCAATTAGTAATAGTCACCTTGGAGAAAAGGAGTTTATTTTGAACAAAGTGGGTACACATTCCTTGCAGTTTTGTGTAGCTCAAAGCAAATGGAACAACAGAGTTACAGATCTCAGAAACAATGAACGTTAAATTAGCCCATCATTGCTCCTGAGATATCATAGCCTTATAAGTCAGAGAAAGTCAGATGGCCATATTGGCCATCATGCCCGGTCTTTGAATGATCTCCCCAATTTGTCCCATTATCCTGCTCTTTCCCGATAGCCCTGTAAAATTTCCTCTTTCAATTCTTTGTCCAATTTCCTTTTGAATGTTATAATTGAATTTTCTTCTGCCATCCTTTCAGATAGTGCATTCAGACCCGGGCCGGGTTTCTCTGAGCCTCCGGCTGCAATTGCTCTCGGCGAGGGGGCGAAGAATGGGCATCAGACCCGCGATCAGGTCCGACGCCGCTCCCGCCATTCTCTGGGGACCGGAGAATCACAGCCAATCGCGCGTGCGCAGTCGACGCGGCGCCGGTTGGGGGCCATTGAAAGAGGTCCCTGCGGTGATTCTCCGCCGGCAACAGGCCGAATTCCCGCCAGTGTGATTCACTCATGGTTCCACCCGGCGGGCACTCGGAGTGGCGGCTGTGGACTCGGTCCGCGGCCGCCCTGGTGGTGGGGGGGGGGGGGGGGGGGGGGGAGGGAGATCCGTCACCGGGGGGAGGCCTCTAGGGCGGCCAGGCTCACCGATCAGCGGGCGCACGTGATCTCCGGGAGGCGGGGTCCCTGTTCTCGGGGCCGGTCCGCTCTGTGGGCCCGCCATGTTGCTGCCGCACGCATGCACGGACCTCCGACCGGAAGTGCAGGGCCCCATATTGGCAGCGGGAGCTGCGTGGACCACTCCGGGGCCCTGCTAGCCCCCTTCAAAATAGAGAGTCACTCTTGACTTTCTCCAGCTAAGTCCAGAGTGATTCACGCCCGTTTTCTCGCGGGTGTGGGGACATAGCCCCATTATCAGAGAATTCTACCCCTTATCTTTCTTTGTTTCAAAAAATCATTCCCTTCTGCTTCTTTTGCCAATTGTATTAAATCTGTGTTGGTGAGTTATTAACTCACCCGGTAGTGGAAATAATTCCTCCTCCTGCTGTGCACTGAATAATTGGCTATAATTACAACAACAACTTGTTTGTGCCATTAAAATAATGAAACTTCTCAAAGTGCTCCAAAGTGTGACTTTGAGCCATCTTGGGATCAACTGTGACACCAATGTTATGACTAGATGGCTTACTCTCCCACAAACACATGAATTGGAAGCAGGGGCAGGCCATTCGGCCCCCTCACGGCTGCTCTGCCATTTGAAAAGAGCTTGGCAGATCTCATCTTTCCGTGGAATGCAATTTATGGCTCTCCCTCATTTCTCTGCCAAGGAGGACTAGTCAAGCTTTGCAAATTAATCTCTGGGATTTAGATTGATTTTTCACTTTTTTTGGCAGACTCTTTTATGGACAACTTCAGAGTGTCAGCAGAATATTAACAACAGAACATTACCTCCATGATCTTAACTTCACTTTCCTGTCTACCCCCTTATACCCTTTGACTCTCTTATAAATCAAGAATCTATCTACTCACATATATGAATTAGGAGGAGGAGCGGACTGATGATTGGGAGGGTTGCAAGCTAAGGAACAGTTTTGAGTGGGTACTGAAAACAAGTTTCCTTAATATGCGGTTGGAGGACATTTCTACTCATCCAGTACTGCAAGTTGCATTAGCAGTTCATAATTCAGCAACAATGCAGGAGTCGAAAGAAATGCTGGTGAAGTAAAAGAGGAGGCCATCAGTGTACATGTGAAAACTAACACTATGACTTTGGATGATGTAGCCAAGAAGCAGCATGTAGATGAGAAATAGGAGTGGGTCAAAGATGAATCCTTGAGGGACACCAGAAGCAATGGTGCAGGACTGGGAAGAGAAGCCGTTGCAAGTGATCCTTTGGCCATAATTAGATAGACAAGAATGGAATGGTGGCACAGTGTTTAGCACCAGGGACCTGGGTTCGATTCAGGCCTTGGTTGACTGTTTGCATGGGTTTCCTCCCACAGTCCAAAGATGTGCAGATTAAGTGGGTTGGCCATGTTAAATTGCCATTTAGTGTCCAGGGTGTGCAGGTTAGATGGGGTTAGGAGAGTAGAGTGGTCATGTGGGCCTAGTTAGGGTGTTCTTTCAATAGGTTGGTGCAGACACGATGGGCTGAATGGTCTCCTTCTGCAGTGTAGGGATTCTATAGATTCTATGGAACCAGTCCGACCCAGCTGGACAACAGTGGAGAGGCACTGGCTTATAAGTAGCGACTAAAAGACTGATTACCTTGGCTGAATCACACTGCTTTGAGAACTCTGGTATCTTGCTGCAGATGACAATGAAGACACTGAGAAAAGAGAATAGTATTTGTTACACAGTGTACATAAATAAAATCTGAATCAAAAACTGCTTTTTTGAATTTGTGTAAACAATTGCTAAGTCACATTTGCTTGAATACAACACGTTCTGTTTTTGTTGCTTCTTGGAACATTTATGCTAAAAAGTATTTACTATTTTTGTGTCTTCCTTTGTTGAAATCTGAGTACTTACTGTGCTTCTTTCAGCCCAATACAATGTTCAAAGTCTTTGTTTTCAAAATTAAATGATTTTATTCACTTTTCCCCCCATCTCCCCATCCGGCATCCGAGGCCAACTTCAAGATGGAGGACTGTTCATTATAGAGAGAATATTTTCTATACTGTGCAGTTTCATTTTCTGCACTGTCTATAACACTGGCCATCACACAAAAGCTTGGGAAATCCTAGGCATTACTATTAGAGAAACTTTACTATTACAAAAACAAGGAAGTTATGCTAAGCCTTTATGAAATACTGGTTAGGACTCAGCACCACAATTTAGGAAGGATGTCAAGGCCCAGGAGCAGCTTCCTAGAATGATATCAGGGATGAGTAACTTGAATAGACTGGAGCATCTGGGGTTGATCTCCACCGAGCAGAGAGGTACAAATGAGATTTTATAGAAACATTCAAAACTCTTTGATAGATTTGATAGAGTAAATAAGGAGAAACTGTTTATATGGCGGAAGGATAAGACGCAACAGAAGAAAATGTACTGTACATTGGAATGCACTGCCTGTAAAGACGATAGAAGCAGATTCAAATCAGAATTGGATAAATACCTGAAAGGACAATTTTACAGGGCTGCGGGGAGAATGCAGGGGAATGGGATTAATTGGATTGTTTTATCAATGAGCTGACACAGACTCAATGGGCTAAATGACAACCTCCTGTGGTGTATTTTCCTTTGATTCTATTCTATGACTAATACACCTTCAATTTATTCCAGTCCATTGTGCTAAAATACAGTCCACAAAAGTTACATTACATCAAACAAAATGCACAATTATTACGGAATAGATTATCTATATAATCCCTATAGTGCAAAAGGAGGCCATTCGACCCATCGTGTCTGCACCGAACCTCTGAAAGAGCACCCTACCTCGGCCTAATCCCCCACCTATCCCGGTAACCCCATCTAACCAGCACTTAATGAGGAAACTAGTCATACTTAGTATAAAATATCACTGGTTTCCTTACAGGTTGTGTCAGTGTTAATCTCCCATTAAGGTTGTCACAGTCAGAACAATCCAGGGGAGTGCTATGAAATAAAAAAAATTAGTTGATCTCTTCTGGTGCCAGATTCCTCTAATACAGAATTTACTCTTTTTTATTTAATTGTAAATTAATCGAGTGTGCAATTGTATTCATGTAGGGAGCAGTAATTGGGGATTCACTTGTGCTCCTATATAAAGGAAAAATGTTTAATTGGTTGAACACAAAATGGTATAAATATAAAGAAGAAAACTGAAAATGTGTTGGTTGGTTTCGGAGATACACGTTTGTCACATCTTTGTAAATAAAAGCTTGTAAAGTGTGTCCAATTCTGTCCCACCACCTGCCTTTCTGGAATAGAACATTTTGCCAAACCCACAAGTAAACCTGGGTTGAATTTTCACCCAAAGCTTCTTTGACTATTGTTGGTGATCCATGCCAAATATTCCATGCAGAGCAATGTACATTGTGGAAGAAACAACATCAAAAACAGACTGAGGTGACAGAAACCAGATGCAGCCCCTCACATGAGGATGTGCTGTCAATAGGCATCATGATCACATAAGAAAGGAACTCCACAGATACAGAATAAATTGAAATGTATTTTGCTTAATAGACGGATTGCAAGTCTTGCATCATAATGGATCTGTGGATTGCAAAACACAAAATTATGGAAACGGACAGCACAAGTGGTCATCCTGCCCATCTTACTGCGCTAGCTCTCTGAAGAAGAATTCATGTTTCATCCTGCATCCCTCTTCTTGTCCCCAATGAGTTTCTCATTCTCAAGTACCAGGCCAGCTCCATTTTAAAATTATTTACAGAATCGGCTTCACCACATTTTCGGGGGAACATTCCAGATACAGACAACTAACAGAAAAAAAAAAAAATCCTCTTCTTCCTGTGAATGATTTTGAGCACATAACATTTAGTTACTAGCCAGAGGGAGTGTATTTTCTCCAATTATACTCGTCATCTTGTAAATCTCTGCTAAGTCACCCTTAACCTCCACTGCTCAAGGAAAACAGTCCTAATTTCCTCAACTGAAGCCCCTCATCCCGGTAACATCCTGGGAAACTTCTTCTGTACCTATTCCAAAGGCTTTCCACCTTTCCTGAAGTGTGAATCTAAGAACCGTTCGTAATATTTCAGCAGAGGCCTAATCAGTCATTTTTAAAGCTTTGCATAATCTCTTGACTTTTATATTCTATTCCTATGTTTCTAAATCCAAGTAACCCTTATGCTTTCTTATTTTTTTATATTTGTATTCAAATTTTTTATTTTATATAATACAGACTAACAAGAATAAACACAAATACATATTTAAAACAGAACCTTCACACAGCCTAACCCCCCTGCCCCCAAACAGCTAACGTGACCAATTTCTTGAAATAAACAATGAACAGCTGCCATCTTCAGTAAAACCACTCAATTCCTCCCCTCATGGTGTACTTGGCTTTCTCGAGGTATAGGAACTCCATCAGGTGTCCCAGCCACACTGAAGCGCGAGATGGAGACACCAACCTCCACCCCAGCAGTCGCCTCTGAGCAATCAGCGAGGCAAAGGCCACGGCACCGGCACCGGCCCCTGCCCCTGTCTGCAGTTCCGACAAGTCTGACAGCCCGTAAGGCCACTAAAGGACGGAGCTCCAGCGTAATCTTCAGAATTGCTGACATGGTGCTAAAGAAGGAGTCACAGAATCCCACAAACCTGGGACAAGGTCAGAACATGTGCGCGTGGTTAGCCAGACCTTTTGAGCACCTGTCCTCCACCCTAATAAAGAAACTACTCATTCTGGACTTGGTCTGGTGTCTTGAAAACTTGTAAACCAAGCCTCACGTATAAAGACGTGGAGTTTAACCTCTAAAACTACAAAAAGAAAACCTATTCTACCCTATAAAATGCCTTTTAGGCATCCAACGTGACGATTACCTCTGGAATAGGCCCATCCAACAGGGTAAGCACCACACTTAGCAATCGGCGCACATTAGACAATTGCTGGCCTTTGACAAAACCCATCTGATCTTCCCCAATAACCTAAGGAAGACATGGTTCCAACGGCAGCACTAACATCTTGGCCAGTATCTTGGCATCAATGTTGCGCAATGGGATAGAGTGGTATGAGCCACATTGTACGAGGTCCTTGTCCTTCTTTAATAAACATGAAATTAATGTTGCATCAACATCTCCGGCAGCGAACCCCTTATTCCTGAGTCTTCAAACATTCCCACTCATAACGGCACCAGCTGTCCTGCAAACTTCTTGTCGAACTCCACCAAGAACCCATCTTACCCCGAGGTCTACCCTGTTTGCATCCGCCCGATTGTTATTGAGACCTCCTCCATACCCAAGTCTCCTCCAGCCCTTCCCACCTCCGGGAACTAAGCCTTCTAAAAACTCCGACATACCTGACCTTCCGCGGCTCCGACCTATAAAGGTTCCTATAGAATGTTTCAAATGATTCATTAACTTTGTCCAGAGCGAACAACAGCCGGCCACGCAAGTCTCCGACCTGAATAATCTCTCGGGAGGCCGCCCTAACTGGCAAGCCAAGAGACGGTTGGCCTTCTCCCCATATTCAAAACGAACTCCCCTCGAGCGTCGCAGATGGTGCACCTCCTTATCTGTGGATAACAGGCCAAACTGCATCTGCAGCTTTCTCCTGCTTGCCAGGTGCTCTGGGGTTCGGTCATTCAAATACCTGCGGTCTACTTCCAAAATGACATCCACCAACTTTTGGCGTTCCTCCCTATCTACATGCCCTTTTTGCGATATGATCTCCCTTCTGATCACTGATTTCAGGGCCTCCCAAAGGGTGAGACTGACTCATTCCCATTAAACCCCACTTAATTGTCTATCGCCCCCGATATCTGTCCATAGAACTCCAGGTCTGCCAATAACCCCAATCCAGCCTCCATGCTGGGCGTTGAATCTGACGTACCTCAATGCCAAGCCTACTAAATGTGGAGCTCGGTCGGAAATGACTATAACCGAGTACTCAGCTTTCTTCACCCCAGGCAGAGGAGGCCTTTCCGTCAGGAAAAACAATCTATCCTCAAAATGCAATTCAAATCAAGGCCCATTCAAGTAGGCCGCTAGCCCCTCCTATAAGGTGATACAAAGAAAAACTCCTGGTCACTATTAGCATTCGAACACCCCTCCATTAACTCAAGAACCTGTAAACTACCTCCTATCGAACACTGCAGCCTCCTTACCATCCTCCTCCCCCCACCAAAGAAACATGCTACGCACATCGAAACTTGTCCAAACAGGTCCAACAGGCCGCAGCCTCACCCCCACCTCACTCCTGTTCACTAGCTAAAATCTAACTGGTAGTGAGGCAACCCCCGCCAGGGCCCAAATCCAAAGTGTAACTCTCAGATACCGGCACCGGGTCACTGACTGTGTGGAGCTTGCACATTCTCCCCATGTTTGCATGGGTCTCACCCCACAACCTAAAGATGTGCAGGTTAGGTAGATTTGCCATGCTAAATTGCCCCTTAATTGGAAAAAAAATAATGGGGTACGCTAAATTAAAAAGAGTTATGTGTAACTCTCAGCCTCGCCGGGTACACCACACCAAAAAGCACTCCACCTTGATACAGCGCCAAAGTCACCTTATAAAAGGCCACATGCCTCTTTGCAAGCTTTGCCCCGACATCTTGATAAATCTGGATGTTGCTTCCTTTCCACCTCACATTGTGACTCTCTTCGGCCCATTTCAGGACCCGCTCCTTCTTCTGGCAGCTGTGGATACAGACTATCACTGCCCGTGTTGGCTCATTGAGCCAGGCATTTGCCTGGTGGACCCTATCTAATTCAGGAGGGCAAAAATCTGAGCAAAGTACTCGGTTGGCCCCGGGCCCTCTACCCGCTCTGGCAACCCTATGATCCTACGGTTCTGTCTCCTCGACCAATTCTCCAGGTCCTCGACCTTCGCCCTCAGGATTTTATTCCTCTTCTCCTCCACCAGCATCTTGACTTCTCACAAGTTATTACCCGATTGATATTCCACAACAAGGTCTCCTCCATTCCCTTAAGCACCTCTGCATGCTCTCTCACAGCCTCCAAAGTCCTTCTCAACTTCTCTTTTATCAGGCTCAGCATTTCCCTCATTAGACTTTTTGAGGGTCTCCATCATCTCCTTCCCTTGCCTTTCAAACTGCTCACCAAATTGTTTTTCAAATTGAATTGGCATAACCCATGTCAGTAGTTTCTACTATGAAGGGAGCAGCCACACCCTTCGAGGTCACCTCCCCCACTGTTCTCCCAGTGAGCTTCGCACTCTCAGGCTCCGTCAAAGGACTACCACTCATACCCTTCTTTCCAATTCGTTTTTAAGGCCTTCAACATCCTTTCTTCAAATACTATTAGATGGGTCGGGGTTTTCCAACCAATTCCGTCTGGGAACCAGGCAAAAAGGGCCAAAAAACAAGGACTCTGGCAGGAGCTACCTTATGTGCGACCTTCTCCTACATACCGCCACCAGATGTCCCCCCTATATGCCTTCTTAACCACCTTATCAACTTGCTGGGTTATACTTAAGTTTTGATGTATATCAAAGTGCTCAGCTGCACTTTTCAAAATCGTGTCATTTACAGTGTGTCATCTTTATGAATTAATTCTCCTAAAGTGCATCACTTGACACTGCTCTGCATTGACTTCCACCTGCTATGCTTCTGCCCATTGCACCATCCTGCCTATGTCATCCTGAAGTCCGGAATGCCACTTTGCCAAATTCTATATTATCTACAAATTTGATGTGGAGATGCCGGCGTTGGACGGGGTGGGCACAGTAAGAAGTCTTACAACAGAGGTGAGTCACCTGTTGAAGGAGCTAGTGATTCCAAATAAACCTGTTGGACTTTAACCTGGTATTTTAAGACTTCTTAATCTGCAAACTTGATAATGTTGCTGCCTACACTTGTGTCTTTCAGACAAATTACAAGTAGTAGACCCAAAACTGAAGCTTGGGGAACACGACTGGAAACCAACTCCCAGCTTAAAAATCATCCATCGATCATTACCATTTGCTTCCAATTTTGTATCCATCCTGCACTTTTGCCAGCTTCCATCTTCTTGATAAGCTTCCTGTGCGGCACTTTGTAGAATGTCGATATGTACATCTTCACTGGGACTGTTCATTATCTTATCTACAACTTCTTTTAATGCAATTTTCATATCATTTACATCCTGATGTAAAGGACTCACTTAATGCTTTTGTCATGTCCTCTGACTCCACAAAGATTTTCCTTGGGGTCCTTAATTGGCCCACCCTTTTCCCCAGCAAACCACTTACACTTATAAGTTCATAAAATGTTTTAGGCTGAGAGTTGCCTGCTAATCGTTTCTTGTAATCTCTCTTTGCTTTCCGCATTACGTTTTTCAATTTCTTCCTGTTCTTTTCATAATCTTCCTGGCTATCAACTGAATCTTGCTTCTGACACTTGTCATAAGCCTCCTTTTTCTGTTTTATTTTACCTTTTATTTCAGGGCTTATTAGCCTAAGATGCTCTATCCTTTCCCTTCAAAAGGAATATGCCGAATTTGTATCTGAACTATCTCTTCTTTGCATGTCTTCCATAGCCCCGTTATTGTTTTACAATCTTTTACAATCTACCTCTAATTTTACCTCAGTTGGGCATTTCCAACTGTGATATTTTCTGCTCCCCTTCCATAATTAATCTAAACCTAATTATATTAGGGCTTTTGTAAAACCAGATTATCTCCGACTGTAACATACCCTACTTGACCTACTTAATTTCCCACAACCGGACCCAAAACCTCTGCCTAATTTGTTGGACCAGAGACATATTGATTAAGGTCTACTGTGTATCGAAAAAAAGTTCTCCTTAGCAGCATAATTTGCCCATTCTATGTTAGGGCAATTAAAGCGTTCTAATATTACTACTCAATTTGCACTCTACATCTTAAGAGATGTTCTGACCATTTTGCTCATCAATCTCCTTCTTAATGTTTGGATCTCTATAAAAATATCCCAAAAATGGAACAGCTTCCCCTCTGTTCCTCAACTCAAGGCAAATAGATTCAGTCCTAGAATCATGTCAAATTTAAAACAATAACATTCTATTTAATCAATGTTGTTACCCCACCTCCTCTTTTTCTTCCTCTGCCACTCCTGAAAACTTGATAACCTGGAATATTAAGAATCCAGTCTTGGACTAGCCTGAGCCATGTCTCTGTCAATACAACCATGTCATAACCCTCAGGTAACAATACCTATCTGTAGATTATCAAGCACCTTGGTTATTCTACCGACATTGAGGTACACATAAAATAATACCTTCTGTGTCATTTTAACCTGGACCTTACAATTGTTGAGATATTTCTAATTTTACTGCTGTTTATATTTCTTTGTCCTCAGTTCTCATTTCTGCTAGATTCTCGTTTCAATCAACCTGCCACGTCAGTTCAAACCTTCTCCACCAGTGCCAGTTAAACTCTTAAGATTTGCTGAGGCGCAACCCATGCATCTTGTGCAAGCAATTCTCCCATCACCAACCTCTCCCCCCCCCCCCCAACCCACCACTCCCACCCCCCACCACCCCCCCAACCCCACCCCCCCAACCCCACCCCCGAGTCAGCTTCCTCCCCATAATCAAAATGGATAATTAGTCAATGTCACTAGTTTGGGGAATTCCTTCACTGCCTATGTGTTCCTCCTACTGTGTCCGATAGTCACCCATTACCTCACCTCCTGCACCTTTGTAGGATGTCCAATTCCTGGAATGTATGTTCATGGAGACTTTCAAGTGAACTGCAGTAACTCCTGTCGCTCCCCAAGCTCCAAAACCCAGAGCTTAAGCAATGAGAAGCACTTTTTCCTTAAATGTTTATCAAGGATGCATTAAGTTACCTGGAGATCCCACAGAGATACAACATACAACAAGGTCCCTGCTCGACTTGCTTTGTCGTCAATCCACTGGTCTCTAAATCATAGTGTCAAATGTTTTGGTGGTCAGGATCTCAATGCTCTAAAAATCTAAGAAAAGTACTGCTGAATAAACTTACAGATGCTAAAATAGCAAACGGATTAACTGAAGATAGTGGAAATTATACCTATCAATCTATAGACACAATAAAGGCCAACATCAAGTAACATCAATTTCAACAATGAACAGCAAACAATTTTAATAAAACAGTGGACTGTTAGATTCAGTGGTGGCATCTGGCCTCTGTGTCAGATAGGTTGCTGGGTCCAGTCCTACTCGAGACTGCAACACTCAATCCAGGATAATACTCCAATGCTGTGGGAGTCGCTCCACTGTCACTGGTGCTACCTTTCAGACAAAATGTTAAACCAAGCTTTCGTCCACCCTCTGAGATGAATGCTGTAGATCCCAAGGGCACAATTTTTAAGGGGTGGGGTCGTTTCCCAGTGTATTTATTCTTCAACAACATTTAAAACACATAATCTTGTCATTTGTGTATTGTTGGCTGTGTGACCTTGCTATGTGGAAGTCGGTTGCCATGTTTCCGACATCGCTATGGTGACTATACTTCAAAAATACATCATTTGCTGCAAAGCACTTTGAGATGTTATGAAAGTATGAAAGGTGTTGTTGTCCCCCCCCAAGTTGTAGTTCATGTTCATCTCAAGCTCATTGACACTCACAACAACCGTTGGTTCAACTATGGCTCATCACACTCTGCTTGCTGTTTGGACTACATTTAATTCTCCAAAGTTTCTCTGTCACATCTGTTCTGATCATGCATCCGTCAGTACCGGCATTTCTGACACATTTTTCCTTTTCCTCAACTGAGGATTGCCCCTCAACCCCCCTCCCACCTTACGGTGGTTGACAGGAACCCCTATCATGTCCTGCTTCTCATCCCTTCCCCTCCCTCCCACAACCATGACTAATTCCCCTTGTCCTCACCTATCCACCAACCTCTGCTACTTTGCAGAGTGATGCCACCACGAAGGACTCGACATCCCAGGCTTTCCCTTTTTTCATCCACCCAACCTCTTCCTCTGACATAAAACCTATTTCCTAGTTCTACTGAAAAGGTCATTGAACCGAAGCGTTAACTTCGTTTCCCTCTCCGCAGATGCTGCCGGGCCTGCTGAGTATTTCCAGCATTTTCTGGTTTCAATTTTTACATGGGGCTAGAGCAGGCAGGATGTCCCTCTGCTTCCCAACACTATAACCAACACCGAATCCCAGGGCTGTCCGATCCCACCTGCCCTGCGTCGTCGCTCTTACCGGAGGCCCCGACTCGGCTCCAGCTGCCAAGAAGCCGCACGCAGTTCAACGCCATCATCCTGATCGAAACACCTCCCGGGCCTCAGGGAGCAAAACAGCCACGGCTCCGGGGGAAACAAAAAAATGGACAGAGCCGGAGTGGGGGAAGAGATAGAGAGGCGGACCCGGAGTGTGAGGAATGGGGAAGAGATAGAGGGACGGACCTGAAGTGTGAGAAATGGGGAAGAAATAGAGGGACGGACCCGGAGTGTGAGGAATGGGGAAGAGATGGAAGGACGGACATGAGTAAGAGCTGGGTGAGTGAGTGAGTGAGGGAGGCGGAAGGCCGGGTTTCAGGAGTCCTGAGGGCTGCTGTATAGATATTATGAATCTGAATGTGTGATGATGGTGGGCAATGTTGTACAGTGTGCAGGATATTAATCTGCTCTTTTTGATCATAAAACCCACTTACTGTTATGATTTTATGACTCATTCATCATATATAGTCATAACGAGTTAATTCAGCCCCTCGGGTTCATACTGGCTCTCTGTCAAGTAATCCAGTCAAACCCACACCCCTTTCTACCCCTGTAGTCCTGCAAGTTTGTTTTGTTGAAGCGGCCATTCAGGTTCCTTTTGAAATTAAAATTGATTTATTGTCACGTGTACTGAGGTACAGTGAAAAGTATTGTACTGTATACAGTCCAGACAGATTGTTCCATATGTGAAAAACATAACATATGATAAATACGCAATGTATTAATAGACAAAATAAAAGCAAATTACTGCAGATACTGGAATCTGAAACGAAAGAGAAAATGCTGGAAAATCTCAGCAAGTCTGGCAGCATCTGGAGGGAGTGAAAAGAGCTAACGTTTCGAGTCCGACGACTCTTTGTCAAAGCTGCTTAGAGTCATCGGACATGAAACGTTAGCTCTTTTCTCTCCCTACAGATGCTGCCAGACTTGCTGAGATTTTCAAGCATGTATTAATAGACATTGGGTGAAGCATAAGGGGTGGGCCATACCAGCGCCGAGGAGTGGCGTGAACCACTCTGGCATCTGGCTGCCTGGAAGGTGCGGAATCCTCCGCACCGGCCATGGCGGACCGTTACACCAGCCAGCGCAGAATGAAAGAGTGCCCCCACGGCACAGGTCCGCCTGTGGATTGGTGGGCCCCGATCGTGGGCCAGGCCATCGTGCGGGCACCCCCCAGGGCCAGATCCCCCCCGTGTCTCCCCGAGGTCTCTGCAGGCCGTCCACAGAGCCAGGTCCCGCCGGTAAGGACCTAGTGCATTTTACGGCAGAGGGATCCGCCGAAAACGGGCGGCCACTCAGCCTCTCACGGGTCGGAGAATCACCGGGGGGGGCCACTGCCAACGCCCCCCGACTGGCGCGGCACGATTCCTGACCCCTGCCGAAAAACCGATGCCGGAGAATCCGGCAGCTGGCGGCGGGGCGGGATTCACGCCATCCCCAGCGGTGGGTTGGAGAATCCCGCCCATGGAGTGTAGTGCCACTCAGTAGAGAAGTTGCATAGAGAGATCAATTCATTCCATAAGAGGGTCATTCAGATGTCGTAACAGCGGGGGGGGGAAAGCTGTTGGAATCTGTTAATGCATGTTCTCAGACTTCTGTATTACTAAAATTACCGATCGTCTGTTTTCACCACTCTCCTGAAAGAGTGTTCCGGTCATTACCACTCGCTGCATTGACAAAAAATGTTCTTCCTCATATTCTCTATACATCTCTTGTCCTAAACCTTAAATCTGAATCCCTTCAGCTGATAGGGATATTATATAAAAGCAAATTACTGTAGATGCTGGAATCTGAAACCAAAAAGAAAATGCTGGAAAGTATCAGCAGGTCTGGCAGCATCTATAGTGAGAGAAAAGAGCTAATCTTTCGAGCCCAATGACTCTTTGTCAAAAGCTTTGTCAAAGGGATATTATATCCTTGCCTGCCTTTCCCAAATCTGTTTTAATCCTGTACACCTGCTCTCCGGACCTAGAATACCTGACGCTAAAATGCCGCCCCTTCTACCTTCCGCGGTAGTTCAGCTCCGTTATCCTGACGGCAGTTTATATCCCACCCCATGCGAATGTGAAAATTGCACTGGACGAAATATTCACCACCACAAATAGCCTTGAAACGAAACATCCTGAGGCCTTGTTCATTGTAGCTGGGGACTTCAATCAGGCCAAGCTCAAGAGCATACTACCAAGTTACCACCAACACGTTGTCTGTTCCACCAGAGGCCCAAACATCCTGGAGTACTGCTACACAAATATCAAACATGCCTTCCGCTCTATCGCCCGGTCACACTTTGGCAAATCTGACCACAAGGCTGTGCTCCTGCTCCCGGCCTATAAGCAAAAACTGAAGCGGGAGAATCCGTCAAAGAAAGTTGTGCTTTGTTGGTCTGAGGAATCGGATGATCTCCTACAGGACTGCTTAGAGTCAGTGGACTGGTCAGTATTTAAATACTCTGCGACCAGCCTGAACGAGTACGCCACTACAGTAACTGACTTCATTGGTAAGTGTGTAGAGGACTGTGTGCCAAAGAAGCAAATCCGCGTGTTTCCCAACCGGAAACCCTGGATGAACAGGGATATCCACTGCTTGCTGAAGTCTAGGTCTGAGGCGTTCAAGTCAGGCGACCCTGATCTACAAGAAAGCCAGATATGATGTGAAGAAATCCATCAAAGATGCCAAAAGACAGTACCGGACCAAGCTTGAGTCCCAGGCTAGCCACACGGATTCCCGCCGTCTTTGGCAAGGTCTGCAAGACATAACAGGCTACAAGATGAAGGCATGTAAAATCGCCGGCTCCAACGCACCCCTCCCTGATGAGCTCAACGCATTCTATGCCAGCTTTGAGCAAGAGGTCAGCGAGAGCGAGCCCTCCACCCCAGAAGCCACGGATGAACTTGTATCTGAGATCACCACTGCAGACGTCAGAGCAACCTTTTTGAAGGTCAACCCACGGAAAGTCACTGGCTCGGATGGGGTACCCAGACGAGCACTCGGGTCTTGGGCGGATCAGCTGGTGGAAGTATTCGCAGACATCTTCAACCTCCCTTTACAACAATCTGAGGTCCCTATCTGCTTCAAGAAGATGACCATCATTCCTGTACCAAAAAAAGGCAAGCAGCGTGCCTTAATGACTATCGTCCAGTGGCTGACATCCATCATCATGAAGTGCTTCGAAAGGTTAGTCAAGGCACGAATCAACTCCAGCCTCCCAGATTGCCTTGATCCACTACAATTCGCCTACCGCTGCAACAGGTCAATAGCAGACACCATCTCCATGGCCCTGCACTCTACCCTGGAACACCTAGATAACAAAGACACCTATGTCAGACTGCTATTTATCGACTACAGCTCAGCCTTCAACACCATCATTCCTGCGAAACTCATCACCAAACTCCGTGGCCTTGGCCTCAGCTCCCCCCTCTGCGACTGGATCCTGAACTTTCTAACCTACAGGCCACAATCAGTAAAGATAGGCAACGACACCTCCTCCACGATCATCCTCAACACCGGTGCCCCACAAGGCTGTGTTCTCAGCCCGCTACTATACTCCTTTTCCACCTATGACTGTGTGGCCAAATTCCCCTCCAACTCGATTTTCAAATTTGCTGATGACACCACCGTAGTGGGTCGGATTTCAAACATTAACGAGACAGAGTATCGGAATGAGATCGAGAATCTGGTGAACTGGTGCGACGACAATAATCTCTCCCTCAATGCCAACAAAACGAAGGAGATTGTCATCTACTTCAGGAAGCGTAGTGGAGAACATACCCCTGTCTACATCAATGGGAAGGAAGTAGAAAGGGTCGAGAGCTTCAAGTCTTTAGGTGTACAGATCACCAACAGACTGTCCTGGTTCCCCCCATGCCGACACTATAGTTAAGAAAGCCCACCAACGACTCTACTTTCTCAGAAGACTAAGGAAATTTGGCATGTCAGCTACGACCCTCACCAACTTCTACAGATGCACCATAGAAAGCATTCTTTCTGGTTGTATCACAGCTTGGTATGGATCCTGCTCTGCCCAAGACCGCAGGAAACTACAAAAGGTCGTGAATGTAGCCCAGTCCATCACGCAAACCAACCTCCCATCCATTGACTATATATAATTCCCGCTGCCTCAGAAAGGCAGCCAAAAAATTAAGGACCCCACGCACCCCGGACATACTCTTTTCCACCTTCCGTCAGGAAAAAGATACCAAAGTTTGAGGTCACGTACCAACCGACTCAAGAACAGCTTCTTCCCTGCTGCCATCAGACTTTTGAATGGACCTACCTCGTATCAAGTTGATCTTTTCTCTACACCTTGCTATAACTGTAACATTATATTCTGCAGTCTCTCCTTCCTTCCCTATCTACGGTATGCATTGTTTGTACAGCATGCAAGAGACAATACTTTTCACAGTATATTAATACATGTGACAATAATAAATCAAATCAAATCAAACACCCCTTGGAGCTTGTTCGCAATCATTCAAAGTGGTGACAATTTGTTTGTCGAGCTGTATCCGAATGTCTTAACGATGAGGTCAAATGGGGCTGAGAAGGAAAAAAGAAACAATCCTGGACTTCAGATCCCACTATCTTGTGGAATATCATGCTCCATGTGTCCAAAGGTCTGTGGGTCAAGAATTGGCTTGTTCAGTCATAAGAAGATCCATGGCAAAAAACCCACTGCCCAAAGTAGACATCATCCTCAAAGCACAAAACCTCTACCAAATCTCTCTTTAGTTTCTATGCTCCTAGGGCACAGCTCCAGCTTCTCCAACCTCTCCTTGTAACTAATGTCCCCCATCCATTGAATAATTCTGGTAAATCTCCTCTCCACCCTCTCAAGCATTCTTACGTCTTACGTCCTTCCTACAGTGTGGGACCATAAAATGAACACCCCCTACTCCAGCTGTGGCTTAACCAAAATATATAAAGGTTCATCCAAGCTACTTTAATACTCAATGCCTCTACTTATGAAGCCCAAGATTCCATATACATTGCTAACTACTCCCTTAATATGCCACCTGTCATCTTCATTGATCAATGCAAATCCAGACCCCCTCTGTCCTTGCACACTCTTTCAAACTGTGGCACGAGGTCTATATTACCTCAGCCGATTACTTTTGCCTAAATGCCGAACCTCACACTTTTCTGTATTGAATTCCATCTCCCACTTGTTTGCCCATTCAGCTATCCTATCTCTGTCCTGTTACAGCAAATTAGTATCATCTCTGTTGTATTTGGTGCATGAATTTCTCGGGCTGATACAATTTTTGTCCACCTTTAATTTCCCTGGAAACGAAAAACAGAAAGAATTGGAAATGATAGACCGGTTAGGTAGTTACTGTGAAAGAGCAAGTCAGCCAGTCACCTGACGTTTTGGGTCCAAGAGCCATCCTCAGAACTTGGTGTTATAGTGATACAATAATTAATCTTGCACAATATTTGAACTGGCCTGTTTAAAAACTAGAAAAGACAAACTTCAAAACCCTTTCGATTTCTCCCTCAGAAAATTAGAATTGAATGGGTTACCATTAACCAAAAACTGAACTCTGCCAGCCATATAAATACTATAGCTACAAGAGAGCAGGTCAGAGGCCGGGAATTCTGTGGAGAGTAACTCATGTCTTGATTCTCCAAAACCTATTCACCATCCACAAGGCACAAGTCAGGAGCATAATGGAATGTTTTCCACTTGCCAGGATGAACAACTTCAACAACACTCAAGAAACCCAATACTAGTCCGGAAAAAGCATCCCAATTGATCTGCATCCCATCCAACCCCTCAAATATTCACTTACTCTATCATTGTTGTATATTGGCAGCAGTCTTGTTACAAGTTTGAGGTTTATCATGTTATGTTTCGGGATTGAGTCTTTTTAAAAATAAATTTAGAGCACCCAATTCATTTTTTTCAATTAAGGGGCAATTTAGTGTGGCCAATTCACCAACCCTGCACATCTTTGCGAAACCCACGCAAACACAGGGCGAAGAGATTGAGTCTTTAAGGTAAAAATGAAGGGGTCATGTGACCTGTTCTGAAGACTGCCAACAGCAATCCTGAATGGCTTGATGGCTAGAGGTTAAAGGGGGCAGAGATTGGTTTACTGGGAAGAAGGTACAAGGTGTTCATGCTTGGAGACAACGGCAACAACCCCTGTAATAACAGTGGATTGACTGAGCCTTCAAAGTCCCAGAAAGTATTGAGAATGTTAGTTTGTAGACAGTTGTGCTTTAAAAATTAATTCCATTATAAAATAGAATTGGGGACTAAAGAATAGTAGTTGGCATTTGTCCATTTATGGGAAATGATGGACATGCAGAAAGGAACTAATTTAGTTGGGGTGTCTTAATTTGGTGCAACTTGCTGATGGCTGTGAAGACCAATTCTTGACAGGCTTGTTCTGCTACAAGTGTCGTAAATGGAAGCTGCCAGGTGACGTTGTGTAATAGTGTTTTCAGCATTGACATCAGTTTCTAAGCTGCTGTAGCCAGTGGTTGTCAAGGTAGTGCATGCTAGACCCAGGAGGTGTCACCATTTCCCTCTTTTGCCAGCTGGTGTGACTCCCAGGTGCGATAGTCGATGCTTGGGGCCTTCCATGTCACACTTGCAAGAATCCTTGCAGCAGAGCCTTGCGCACCCTGCTGGTTGTCTGGCCTAAAAAATAGCTAATCAGTATTTTATTTGGATACAAAGCCTATGTAATACGCATTGCATAGTGATGGGTTTTGAGATGGGAAGGGTACAGAGGAAACCATTGCGATATACCGTTCTAGACTTCACTGAAATATCACTGAATATCACAGACACGTTAGTCTGTCAGGGTCCATAAAAGAGAGCAGCAAGAGGCTCAAAGTCTAAGGGTCACCATTCCAGAATGCGGGTGGAAGTTTGCATTCAGATTGAAAAGATCAAACTTGTGAGAAGTTAGAACGGAGCTGGAAGATTCGCCATCAATTGGTGCTGAACCATGGGCTGGTTTAGCACAGTGGGCTAAATAGCTGGCTTGTACTACAGAACCAGGCCAGCAGCGCGGGTTCAATTCCCGTACCGGCCTCACCGAACAGGTGCCGGAATGTGGAAAGTAGGGGCTTTTCACAGTAACTTCATTGAAGCCTACTAGTGAAAATAAGCAATTATTATTATTATGATTGAGCTA
Organism: Scyliorhinus canicula; assembly: GCF_902713615.1. Taxonomy (NCBI): domain Eukaryota; kingdom Metazoa; phylum Chordata; class Chondrichthyes; order Carcharhiniformes; family Scyliorhinidae; genus Scyliorhinus; species Scyliorhinus canicula. Next base: position 121,367,923 of record NC_052154.1, on the reverse strand, counting down.
GAGGGATGGGGATCTCCATTAATACTTTCACTGTGAAGGACAGTACTGGGGATTAGATGTTACTGAGCAGAGAAAGGAAAAGAACAGAATTAAACCCTCAGGAGTTAATAACCGTTTTGAACTGATTTCTGGCGAATTTAAAGTCTACTTAAAAGACAATGCAACGCATAACTGTGAAGTATTTTTTTCAGTTGTGATAAAGTTTAAAAAGTTGGGAAACATTCTGTTCTATGGTTTATATTATATGTAATCTACAAAACTAGTGTTTCGTCAGTAGAGCTGTTCATCTTTTGTTACAGTAAACAGCTTAAAATATAAAAGCTTGTGTCATTTTTTCAGCTATTAACTTTCGAATAGAAATTCAAGCTTCCAATTGTCGGTCTCCATGGGTATCCTAACTGTGCACTGTCTACAGAGTGCGCTGTATCAATTCACTAAAGTTCTTCGACAGCACGTTCCAAACCTGTGACCTCTACCACCTAAAAGGACAAAGGCGGTAGACAAACATTACCACCCGCACATTTTCCTCCAAGCCGCACACTATCCAGACTTTAATTATTATCAACATTCCTTCATTATCACTGAATCACATACCTGGAACTCCCTCCCTAACAGCACTGCGGAAGTGCCTATCCAACATGGACTTCACTGGTCCAAGAGAGTAGCTGACATATGCCTTCTCAAGGGCAGTTTGGAATGCACAATAAATGCTGGCCTGGCGAGCAGCACGCACATCCCTGGGATGAACAAAAAGTTAAGGCCACCCATAGTGTGTCTGTTTGCCCTCATTAAATATAATAATGCAATAAACTACAGTTATAAACTCTGAAAGATTCCGTGGATTTTAAGGGTATTCTTTTCTTTGACGTAAAATCAGTCCCATTAAAAATTTGTCCTGAACAAACATGCAAGACAACAAGCAATGCTTGAAAGATTCGGGAAAGCAATCTCCCTGGGAATGTTTGCAACTTCCATTTGTGTAGCTGAACCACGTTTTGCATATAAAACACCCTTTGTTCTTCAGTGAATCTCGAATTTGCATCAAATTTTATGGGCAATAATGGACATGTCATCCCAGACATCCATGACGCTTCTCCAATGAAGTGCTTGATTGTCATCATGAGAGGACAATACAGCACCCTCCCTCTTGGAGGAAGGTGGCACTTCTGCCATTGTGACATTTGTGACAATCTGGCATCTTGTACAGCAGTACCACTGGAAACAATATTAAATGTGTCTTTCCTGTAAAATACCCCACATGACATGCTGAGGCTTTCTAGCCCTGTGTGCTATCAATAAAGAGTTTTGGAGAGCGTCCTTTTTGAAAGGGTGCGGAATACCTTTAGTAGCCATACTGCCTGACTGAAGCTGTCTCGAGGAGACCTGCAGCATTTCCAGGCTCTGCCTCTTCCATATGCTGTCAGGAGAATGCCTTTCTGTAGTCACCAGTTGTGGGAAATTGTCTGGCTCCAACCCTGGGGAGATGCGAGGGATTGTGCTTTGAATAGTGAACTTGGAGATCCTTTAAGGACCTTTTAGGCTATTAAAGGCTGCAGCAAATGAGTAGCATGTGTCACATACCTGAAAACTACATGCTGGTAAACCCGATTTGTATATTTGAACTGGCTGCCATGGGCATTTTTATTGCCCATCCCTAAATATCCTTAAGAGGGTAATGGTGAGCTGTTTTCTTGAACTGCTACAGCCCATGAGATGTAGCTAGGAAGGGAGTTTCCAGGATTTTTACCCAGCAACTGCAGAAATGATGATGTAGTTTGAAGTTGGGATGTTAAGTGACTTGGAGAAAAGCTTGCAGGCCTTGGTGTTCCCATGCATCTGCTGCCCTTCTTCTAGGTCAGGGGTGGGCAAACTACGGCCCGCCCGCCAAAGGTATTTCTGCGGCCCACCAAGTCATTAAAAAAAAAAAAAATTTTTTTTAAAATTTTTTTTTTTTTTTAATTTTTTTTTAAGGTTAATGGGGGGGGGGCTGTTGGGTTACTTACTGGTATAGGGTGGATACGTTGACTTGAGTAGGGTGATCATTGCTCGGCACAACGTCGAGGGCCGAAGGGCCTGTTCTGTGCTGTACTATGTTCTATATGAGGCGCCCAGAATCATAACCGGGTGAAGTAATTATTTTACTTAATATACTATGTGGCCCTTTGTGAATTGTGAATTTCTGAATGTGGCCCTTGCACGGAAAAGTTTGCCCACCCCTGTTCTAGGTGGTGGAGGTCACCAGTTTGGAAGGTGCTTTTGAAGGAGCCTTGGTAAATTGCTGTACTGCATTTTATAGCTGGTACGCACTGCTACCACTGTGAGTTGGTGATGGAGGGGATAGTTGTCAAAGGTGGTGGGTGCCAATAAAGTGTGCTCCATTATCATGGATGGTATTGAATTTCTTGAGTATTGATGGAGTTTTCCTCATCCAGACAAGTGGAGAGTATTCCATCACACTCCTGACTTGTGCCTTGTAGATGGTAGACAATCTTTGGGGAGTCGGGAGTTGGTCTCTGCAAGATTCTCGGCCTCTGGCCTTCTCTTCTACCCACAGTATTTATTATATGGTGAGTCCATTTCTGTTTCTGGTCAATAGTAAACCCTAGGATGTTGATAGTTAGGGATTCAACAATGGCAATGCTGTTGAATGTCATGGGGAGATGGTTAGATTCTCTCTTGTTGGAGCTGGTCACTGCCTGACACATATGTTACTTATCACTTATCAGCCCAAGCCTGAATGGTATCCAGTCGCTCATAGCTTTGAATAAGTAGAAGGGTGTTTCTCTTTGAGGAGTTGTCTTTTACTAGAGCAAGTCCCCTCCCGGAGCTAATGACTATGATTAGCTTATGAACTGCCTTGTCTCATTAATGTGTTGAATTAAGTTTTGTGAATAATGTAGTAAAATGCCCTTGGGGTAACGTAAACCTGGGATGCCTCTGGGATAACATAAAGCTTAGACCTTTCACCTACCTGCACAACGTCTTATGTCGGGTGAGTTTGCTGAACTCTTGTACTTATCAGAGCAGTCATACTCTTGGGTGTTTTTATTTTTAAGATAACTAGCTATTTCTCCACATCTGTGCCACCTTTCTTCATACATGGACCCGTTGTCACAGAGTTCTCCTCCCCAGGTGTCACTCCCTTCACCCTCCTCTTGGTGGCAAAACCTTCAATTACCTCAGCCCCATCCCCTATAATCTCCTCCCTAAATTGCTTCACCTCTCCCTTTCTCTCCTCCATTCAGAAACTTTCTCAAACTTCCAATTTTGATAGGCTTTTGTACACACTTAATCTTTACCGCTATGACATGTCACACTTTCCCAATCTTGTTTGCGTGTGCAAAGTATTTTTGGAAGTTTTAATTTTCCATCAAAGATTTGAATGCAAGTCATTGCAATAATAGTGCCTTACTTACCTCTCACACAAGTAACTTGAAGTGAAGTTTTCCTTATAATTTTAACTGTTGCCATTTTCTTTTTCTTGCTTCTTGTATAGGTGCAGCAATGGAGATCTTTGTGTCTCAAAATCTAGAGCTACTACAAGAAGAAAGAGCGGCAGAGATTGAAGAGACCAGGTATACTTTCCCAGCATTGCTCTTCCATCTCCTGCTTTTAATATAAGAGTTTGTAGTATGTGATATTCAGCCTCAGAGCCCCAATCTATAGATTTAACCAATAATTGAATAATTTATAGGCAGCAGTTTAGTTTCGCCAATACCTCCCACTTAATTGGTCCAAGAACCAAAATCATTGACCTAAGGATTTCTATTCAAGTCCACCAGCTTTGTTGTATATTCATGAGTTTATTATTTGTGGAAGACTTTATATTGATTCTGGCCCCATTATCTATAATTTGCAGTAGATTTCTAAATGATAGCAATGCTCGTATACATACTTGATGGCTATAAATATTGATCTGTCCCTGTAATGGCACTGCTTTCAAACAGCCTACTCGGAGGTTTTTAGTGTTAAATGCTTGTGGAACAGAGGCTCGTAATTCATAGAAGCACAAAGTTATGATCAGTTTGCAATGTGCTGTTGTGGGCTCTACAATTTGATGTAACGCTTATTCAATGCCATCTGCAGAAATCTTAAAATGTACATGCCGACTTCCGGTGGAGGCCATGGAGGGGTAGGTCGCACATTTGATAGCTCCCGCCTGTAACGGACTTTTGGATCTTTTACCCCCATTTTTTCAGGATTTTATGGGATAAAGCAGTGAAGAGTGAGACAGTAAGGAGAAATCCCCATCCTGTGTATGGAGAATTGGACCAGAAGTGGCCGTGCGAGACGACACAGTCCAGTAAGGGAGACGCTAGCAGAGCTGGTAACACAGGACAGCATGGCGGAGGGCAAGGGCCGCGGGAAGACGGCACAGTGGTCGACAGAGCAGCTGGTGAAGTTTTTCGAGGATTGCTTCGCCAAGCTGAAGAAGGACACACTTGTCCCGATTAAGGCTTCGATTGATCAAGTGGTTCAGAATCAGGAAACTCACGGGAGAGCGATCCAGGTGGTCGAACAAAAGTTGTCTGAGCGCGAGGAGTATATAACCATGCTGGAAAGCAAGGTGGGGATGATGAACGACTGCCAGAAAAGAATGCTAGAGAAGCTGGAGGACCTGGAGAATAGGTCTAGGAGGCAGAATCTCAGAATTGTTGGCCTCCCTGAAGGCAGCGAGGGATCGGATGCAAGGGCCTGTGTGATGGACATGTTGGAGAAGTTGATGGGGGCTGGGGCATTCCCTCGGCCTCTGGAATTGGACAGAGCGCACAGAACCTTCGCGAGGAAGCCCAGAGCGCACAAACCGCCGTTTTCACCGTTTCATGGACAAGGAACACATTCTGAGGTGGGCCTATAAAGAACGGAGCAGCAAGTGGGAGAACTGTGGGTTGCGCATTTATCAGGACCTGGGAGCGAATTTGGCCAAGAGGCGAGCTGGGTTCAATCGGGCATAAACTACCCTCTTTGAGAAGGGGGTGAAGTTTGAGATGCTGTACCCAGCCCGCCTGTGGGTCACACATGAGGAACGGGACTTCTACTTTGAAACACCAGACGAAGTACGGACCTTTATTAAAGAAATGAAGCAGGAGGCAGGTTGAACAGGTGTTAAGCTGGAGTTTGACTTGGGGGGGATTGGGTTTTTAGTGTTGTTGCTTGGGGGGGGGGGGGGGGGGGGGGGGGAAGCTTCTTTGCTGACAGGAGAGGAACTGTTACTAGGGGATAAATGTACAGCGACAGCCCAAGTGGGGACTCGAGGAAGTGGAGAGCGCAAGCTCGAGGCTGGCTGAAGAAGGGTGATGGCTAGTCGGCGGGGGAGCAGGGGGTTGGAAGCCCCTCTGTCCAGGCTGATCACATGGAATGTGAGACGACTGAATGGGCCGGTCAAGAGGGCTCGCGTGTTTCACATGTCCACAAGGTATACTCTCGCGCCAACTTTTTTGTTTTGAGCAGGGCGCTAATACCGAAGGTGGTGGATACTGAGTATTCGGCAATCGCAGTGTCAGATCATGCCCCGCACTGGGTGCATCTACGGGTTATTGTGGAGGGAGGGCAACGCCCGCTGTGGAGACTGGATGTGGGGTTGTTAGCAGACGAAGCAGTCCGTAGGCGGGTCAACAAGTCCATCCAGAACTACCTGGAAACAAGTGATACGGGGGAGGTCTCAGCAGCGACGGTCTGGGAACCTTTGAATGCAGCAGTCAGAGGGGAATTAATCTCTATACAGGCCCAGAGAGAAAAGGTGGAATGGGCTGAGAGGGATAGATTAGTGGAGGAGATACTCCAGGTGGACAGGAGATACACAGAGGCCCTGGACGCAGGTCTACTGAGGGAGCGGCGGAGGTTACAGTTTGGGCTGTTGACCACAGGGAAAGCAGTGGAACAGTTGAGGAAGGCAAGGGGGGGCCGTGAATTATGAGTACGGGGAAAAGGCAAGCAGAATGTTGGCACATCAGCTCAGGAAAAGAGAGGCGGCCAGGGAGATAGGTAAAGCAAAGAGTAGAGACAGTAATACTGTCCTGGACCCAGCGGGGGTGAACGAGGTGTTTAAGGACTTTTATAGTAAATTATGTGTGTCGGAACCCCTGGCTGGGGTGGAGGGGATGAAGCAATTTCTGGATCAGTTGAGGTTCCCGAGGGTGAAGGAGGGCCTGGTGGAGAAGCTGGGGGTCCCAATTGAGAATGAAGAAATAATCAAGGGGCTGGAGGACATGCAGTCGGGTAAGGCCCCGGGGCCAGACGGCTAACTGGTGGAATTCTGTAAGAAGTTTTCAGAGATATTGAGCCCACTGCTGGTGAGGACATTTAACAATGCAAAAGAGAAGGGAGTCCTCCCTTCAACAATGTTGCAGGCCTCGATTTCATTGATCCTGAAACAGGAGAAGGATCCGGAGCAATGCGCGCATACAGACCAATTTCTCTACTGAATGTGGATGCCAAACTGCTGGCTAAGATATTGGCCACAAGGATAGAGGACTGTGTCCCGGGAGTGATAGGGGAAGAGCAGACTGGATTTGTTAAGGGCAGGCAATTCAAGGCCAATGTTCAAAGGCTTTTAAATGTTATTCTGATGCCCTCAGAAGGGGAGGATGCGGAGGTGGTGGTAATGATGCATGCGGAGAAGGCTTTTGATCAGGTGGAGTGGGATTATCTGTGGGAGGTGCTGGGAAGGTTTGGGTTTGGTAAGGGCTTTATTGACTGAGTGCGGTTGCTCTATCAGGCATCAGTAGCGAGTGTGTGCACAAACCGGCTGAGGTCGGGGTAGTTTGAACTACACCGAGGGACGAGGCAAGGGTGCCCCCTCTCCCCGTTACTGTTTGATAGAGCCATTGGCCATGGCGTTAAGAGCCTCTCGGAACTGGAAAGGGCTGGTTCGTGGGGCGGGGTGGGGTGGGGGGATAGAGCACCGGGTCTCGCTCTACGCAGATGACCTGCTCTTGTACATTTCGGACCCATTGGAGGGGATGGGGTAAGTAATGGCGGGGAGGGTACAGACTATGAAAATGATAGTCTGTGAAAATGACAGAAATCCCCAGATTTCTGTTTGTCTTTCAGTGCCTCCCCATCTTCACCCCGAAGGCCTTTTTCAAGCGGGTGAATAAGGTTATTTCGGGCATTGTGTGGGCGGGTAAAACCCTGCGAGTGAAGAAAGTGTTGCTGGAGCGCAGTCGGGGGGAGGGTGGTGAAGTTAAAACTCACCACTATTCTTAGAATTCCCCCATACCAAAAAAGGTCGATATTCTAAATGGTAAACAGGGATTCTCACTCCCTGACTCCAATGCAGGCTTCTGTGGGTGCTATTCAGGCCAAACTATCTTTTCAAGTTATCCCCCGGTATAACCCATACCTTCACCGAAGAATTTTACCTACTTACCCCTTAATAGCATTGATGTCCTGGGTCCTGCGTTATTAAGGAAGTGAAGTAAGCTAATAACCACTTTTTCAGGTTAAGTTATTTTTATTATTATATTTTTTCTTTTTAAAAGCTGCAAACACTTTCTTTACAGAAAGGAAAAAAGATCTTGCTTTTGGCTGCTGGTTGGTTGAAGGGACCTTCAGGCCCACGACACTCAATCTTCTTTAAATTCTGGTCTTCTTGAGTTGTATTCGCTGGTGAACTCGGTTGCTGTGTCCTGTTCTTCCCATGCACCGAGCTGTGAGAGCTGGCTCTGCTCTACCCTTTCTTCCGGTGGTTTATATTCTCTTTCGAAGAGTTATTAAGTTTTAACGACTTTATTGTAAATGGGCTTGTTTCACTTTGATAGTTTAAAAGTATCTTTGATGTAAACATCTTACTACAACTAATTATTAATTTTGGGCATATCGTCTCCTCTCAGATCTGATTAAAAAATGCTTTGGTTTCAATAGTTAACTTTTATTTCTGTGATTTCGAATCGTTTAATTTTCCAATTGTCCCCAGCTCATAACTTTGCCTTTGATTTTGACTTAAATTATGTTTCTCGTAGACAGGTCGTCTCCAATTTTCTTTTAATTGACTTGATGTTCATAGAATTTTACACTTTAAAATTGACACCAAATTCGACTGGGCATCTTCCATCCTTTCCAGCTGTTTACTAAGAGAGTTTATTTCAGTTAAGGTGTGAAACTTTGCTTTTAGCTGTATGCTAAAATTTAACTTGGTTATGACTTGAAAGACTTGCCTGTTTTAAACATTCGTCACTTAATGCAATTGAAACTCTCATCCATGCTTTTTCAGATGCTTCCTGAGATAGTTACATTCCATGAAGGTGTGAGCCATTGTTTTAGCTTACCACATGAAACCTGTGTGTTTGCTAAGCCTGTTTGTGAGCAAGAATCTGCATTTTACACCCCTGCTCTTTGAAGCTGCTATGAAACTTTTGTGGGATCTTTCCCTGTATCCTCTCAAACCAGATATTGCCAGACTTCCATGTTTCAAATGACACATTTTTCTGTATTTTCAAGAACAATGGGTTGGCGCTGCCGAACCTCTGCAATTACGACTGGGCGGCTAATATAGCCATGATTAGGAAGTGGGTAGTGGGGGAGGGGTCAGCATGGAGGCGGCGTCATGTAAAGACAGCAGTCTGGGAGCATTGGTAAAGGCACCTCTGCTGTTCTCGCCGGCCCGATACTCCATAAGTCCGGTGGTAGTAGCTGAGCATCTGGGGGCAGTGGAGGAGATATAAGAGAGTGGAGGGAGCATTGATTTGGACCCCAATTTATAACAACCACATGTTTGGACCGGGTAGGCTGGATGGCGGGATCTGGAGTTGGCAGAGGGCAGGAATTGCAAGGATGGGGGATCTATTTCTAGATGGGAGCATTCCCAGCTTGAAAGCTTTGGAGGATAAATTTAAATCGCCTGTAGAGAATGGTTTGAGGTATGGCAGGTGCGTGACTTCCTGAGAAAACAGGTGCCGGCCTTTCCGCTGCTGCCGCACGGGGGATACAAGATAGAGCAGCTTCCAGTACCTGGGTGGGAGAGGGGAAGGTATCGGATATTTACCAGGAGCTTTCGGAGGCGGAGGAAACTCCGGTGGAAGAGCTTAAGGGCAAGTGGGAGGACGAGCTAGGAGGAGAGATAGAAGCAGGTCTATGGGCGGATGCCCTAAGCAGGGTTAATAGCTCCTTATCGTGCACCAGGCTTAGCCTGACACAATTTAAGGTAGTCGACCGGGCACACATGACAGTGGCTAAAATGGGCAAGTTTTTTGGGGGAGAGGGCAGGTGTGTGAGGTGCGCGGGAAGCTCAGCAAATCATGTCCACATGTTTTGGGCATGCCCAAAGCTTAGAGGGTTTTGGCAGGGTTTTGCTAAGGCAATGTCCATGGTACTAACAACACGGGTGGTGCCGAGTCCGGAGGGAACGATCTTTGGAGTGTCAGAAGATCCCGGAGTTCAGGGGTCGAAAGAGGCCGATGTCCTGGCCTTTGCCTCCCTGGTAGCCCGGAGATGGATCTTATTAATGTGGAGGGACTCAAAGCCCCCAAGTGTAGAGACATGGGTTAGTGACATGGCTGGGTTTCTCAGTGTTGAGAAAATAAAGTTTGTCTTAAGAGGGTCAATGTTAGAGTTCTCCCGGAGGTGGCAGCCGTTCGTCGACTTTCATGGGGAAAATTAAAAATGTCAGCAGGTGCAGTATTCCAAGGGGGGTGGGGTTTGTTGTTGTATGGTTGATGTGTGTGAAGATTGGGCTGGGGGGAAGAAACTATTTATTTTACCATGTTGATTTCATTGTTTTTGTTATTGTTATAAAAATTTTCAAATATCTTCATAAAATATTATTTTTTTAAAAAAGTACATGCCTACGAAATGGAAGGCAGTCGACAGATAACCCACACTGTGAAGTTAGTGACAAATATGTTCATTTGGAAGTTTTGTTGAATATTTGTATTGAGACAATGGCTTCCAACCCTTAAACAGCTGTGGTCCAGTTTAGAATTGTGACCGTTTTCTCCAATAGGACTGTAGTTCGCCCAAACTTCTGTCAATTCTTCTGAGGTAGGTAATGATGGGACTTCAGCTCATCCAAAGCTCTGCTACTCATGTCCCAATTCATACTAAGTTCCATTCGTTCATCGACCTTTTGCTCACAGTTCTACATTGGGCCCCGTCCAGTTCTACATCAATTTTAGAATATTAATCATTCTTTTCAACTTGTATTACATCTTTGTCCCTCCCTATCTCTTTAACCTCCTCTCGCCTTTACCTTCTGTGTTCCTCTAATTCTGGCCTCTTGCACATTCCTTTTTTAAAATAAATTTAGAGTACCCAATTATTTTTTCCAATTAAGGGGCAATTTAGCGTGGCCAATTCACCTAACCTGCACATCTTTGGGTTGTGGGGGTGAAACCCACGCAGACACGGGGAGAATGTGCAAACTCCACACGGACAGTGACCCAGGGCCGGGATTCGAACCCGGGTCCTCAGCGCCGTAGGCAGCAATGCTAACCACTGTGCCACTGTGCTGCCCTCTCTTGCACATTCCTGACTTTAATCACTCCACCATTAGCAACTGTGCCTTAAACTGCAAGGTCATAAACTCTAAAATTTTCCCCTAAAACACATAGGAACAAAAATAGACAATTTAGTTTCTCAAACCTGTTCAAGTATTGAGGCCTATGACCAAACCCCAAATACAAAAAAACTGATAGGGTAAGCGTGATTTATTTTATCTTCTACAGCGTTACACCTTAAGAAGCGAATGCATTAATGTATTTTATTTTTTAAGCAATAAAGTTAAAAATTCCTGGTAAATCAGTGATATTATCCAGGTTCATTTATACTGTATTTAAATTGCTATTTTTATATTTTTATCCTTATTAGATAAGAGTTGCCATATATAGGCTTGGTGGGGAATAGAAATGAATGACTGCTTCTCTGCTAATGCACATAGACAAACATGTCGAGATTGCAGAAGGTCCCTGCACTATTACACTTCGATCGATTTAATCGACCAGCACCAAATTCAGATCTTTGTTCTATTTCTATAGAGATGCGGAAATAGCAGTAGGCCATTTATTTATTGAACTTATTCCACATTTGAAGAGATTGTAGCTGATCTGTGATTGAAATCCATACATCTGCCTCTGTCCCATATCTCGGAATATCTTTGGATAACAGTAAATGAACAATTGATCTGGAATCAATTTTTGTTTGCGAAAGAAGAGTTCCAAACTCCTGCTACCTTTTGCATTTGGAATTGTTTCCTAATTTCACACCTGAAAGGTCTGTCTGCAATGTTTAAAATATGACTCCTAGTCCAAGACTCCCCAACCAGTAGAAATAGTCTGTTTCTATCTACTCAGAAATGAAACAGAGTCCCGTTTTGGGTGCGTTTAGCCAGGTGTTTCCCGGCACTTGCTGTGCCAATAACGACCCTGCTGTAAAACCAGACTCTGCTCCATTTCTGGGCCTGGCGCGGAACGCCCCTGCCCAGAATCCCTCTTCCCAGTTTCCTGTCACGCAGCCAATTTCCGAATTATCTTCAATTCCATGAGCTTCAGCTTTAGTCAGCTAACAGTCTTGTCAGAGAGGTCTTATCAAAAACATACTGGAAGATCATATACATAATATCAATGGCTATTCCTCTGTCTGCTAATTTAATGACCTATTCAAAAAATTCAGTCAGAATCCTGAGACATTATTTACTCATTACAAGTCCATGCTGATTCTGATCAGCTGGAAATTTTCAAGGTTGGGGGTGGGGGTCGACCTAAATACCTTTAAATATACACTCTAGTAATTTTTCCTTCTCCTTTCCTAAATATCAGTGATGTGCACAATTTTCCTTTTCAAAGAAGCAATTCCTGAATTGAGAGAACTTTGGAAGATCATAGCTATGAAATCTACAATGTTCTCACCTATTTCCATTCAAACCTTGGGTTAGAAACCAAATCACACCTGACCATCCTCTTGTTCCTAATGCAATTGTAAAAATATTTTGTGTTGATTTTGACAGCCCTTGTAAGCTTCTGTGCTCCTGTGAAGCAGTCGCTGTGAAGCACCTGGCAAATTTTACTACTTTAAAAGTGCTATGCATGCAAGTTGTTGACTATTTTACAGAGTTTATCTTCATGTGATTGTTTGTTAGGGCCTGGCAGGAAAACATCTCTGTTAAAGAGCTCCAGCGGCGTGGTGTCTGTCTACTGAAGCTTCAGGTGGTGAGCCAGAAAACTGGATTATATGGACGCTTTCTTGTTAACTTTGAACCGAGGAGGCATGAGACCAATGCGGCACTACCCAGCAATAACTTTAGCTCTGGTGTGTTTCATTTGTTCTTGATACTGTCACATTCATTGCAATGAAAGTGTATCATATAGAATACTGCAATAATTAATTTCCAGTCTTCTCCAACTCTTCTCAAAGTTTTCAAAATGGCCAACTTCATGCGTGTAGATTTTCAACATGTTTTCCAGGTTTCATATTTACTTAAATAGTCAGGTCTCCTCCTAGCTCTTGTTTGTACAGCCACCAGTCATTTATTTTCAAACCACATTAATTTGCACTTTTTGTATAAGCTTCTCTCTTTTTCAATCGAATGAGCTGCCGTGAACATAGCTGTTGACCGTGGCAACAAGTATCCGCAGAATTGTATTTTCTTTTCCCTTCCCCACAGACTGATACTAAGGCACTATTTAGTTTCCCTTGTGTGTACTGCTGAGATCACTGGCTCCACAGTATGGCAATTGAAACTGCAACTCGACACTGTACCCGACAAGCAATTAGAAACTGCAGTTCAAAATGTTGCAAGTCAAATGGCCAAGCTGTGTGTTCTTCGTAGTCAGTTGCAGAAGTCTGTTGCAGCAAGTTGTTTGCCATAACAAATATTTTTAACTGTACTAGAGCTTCTTTTAGTTAGCATAGATTGCGATTTATAACGTGATGTAGCGCATAAGCTGGCCCCAAAAATCGTGTTTTTGCATATACATGGCATGTAAGTTGACCCCCACCCCCAACCTTTCCAGCCATTCGTGCTGTACTTCACCCTCAGTATTTTACTTGCCGTATAACACTGTATAGACTGTGTTGCAAAGATGTGCAGGAGTTTTAGTCATGCTCACAGATAAAGCCCCATGTGGTAAATGATAAAGAATGTGTCTTCCAACAAAACAAGCTAAAAGTCGTAATATTTGTTAATTCATTAAAATAACTGTGCTGCAGCGAAAGAATTCCAAAACTGGTGCGAGAAGCGTACAAGAAGGAAACCACCCTAAAGATGATGCCCAAGACCAAATGCGCCATGAGAACAGGGCCTGTGACTGGGCTGATCTTGGGAAGCATGTATCGGAATAGGCCCCTCGAAAGTAGTCTCCTCATCACCAGAAATGCAGTGTGAATATGCGCACTTAAGTGGGCCAAATTAAACCCGGAGTCCAGCAAAGATTCCAGAGTACAGTTAGTTGGCGCAGCTGGTTTATGGAACTAAATGGCAAGTGTTGAGACAGAAGGCCAAGATTGCTTAGAGTCTATGAAAAAACCTCAATGTCAAAATTACCAATTTGAAAAGATTCATCAGGCTGAGGCACAGTCAATTGTACCCATGAAGTCACATCGGCAACACCGATGATGCGCCAGTGAATTTCAACATATGCCCAGCAACTGAACTGTGGAGTGGAAATGTTTGAAAACAGTTCTGGTGAAAATTACAGGATGTGAGAGTATAAGAGTCACGGTGATACTAGCCTGCATGGCTGATGGAACAAAATGAAAGCCGATGTTAATTTTCAAACATAAAATCATGATGAAAATTGGATTCTCTGCAGGAACTGGGACATTTCCATTAAAACAGTTTGATACGGATGAATCAATCCTAGAATCCCTGCAGTGTAGAAGGAGGCCATTTGGCCCATTCGATCTGCACGGACCCTTTGAAAGAGCACCCTACCTAGGCCCAATCCCCTGCCCTACCCCTGTAACCCCGCCCAACCTTTGGACACTTGGGGGCAATTTATCCTGGCCGATCCACCTAACCTGCACATCTTTGGACTGTGGGAGGAAACTGGAGCACCCAAGGAAAATCCACGCAGACATGGGGAGAATCTGCAAACTCCACAGTCACCCGAGCTCGGAATCCAACCTGGGTCCCTGGTGCTGTGAGGCAGCAGTGCAAACCACTGTGCCACTGTGCTCAAGGGTGGAATAAAGTTAAGGATCCATATTGTGTGGAATAGGTGTCATTATGGCCTGCATAAAGATTGCAGTTTACTAATGTGGGACACGTTCAAATCCCATATAACCAATGAGATCAAGAGGCGCCTGTAAAGAAGTAACGCCCACATTGCAGTTATGCTGGGAGCAGGGTCTAACTTCATAGTTCAACCTTTGGGTGCGCACCTCAACATGTCATTCAAGGATCATGTTCATGCCGAATAGAATAAGTAGGTGGTTAATAGATTAAAAACCTTCACAAAGAATGGAAAAATGTCTGCCAGCCCACTTGATGTTTTGTGTGAGTTTATACTCTCAATTTATACTCTGCACATAAGTTGACATCCGTTTTTGGGAAGAATTTTGGAGTTTTAAAGCTCAACCTACACGCCAACATTTATGGATGTGAGCATCACTGGCAAGGCCAGCATTTGATGCCATCCCTAATTACCATTGAAAATGTGTTGATAAACCACCTTCATGAATGGCTGCAGCGCAAGTACGCTAGTGTAAGTCCGCTTGTGAAACACTTCTTTATTGTGGAATTGATAATGGTTTGGTAGGGGTAAAGAAAATGAATTAACATTCTTTGTTGTTGTTGTTCAGGGGATATTGTGGGTCTGTATGACAGTCAAGGCTCCGCCCCATTGGACCAACTTGCATCTGGCATTGTGACGCGCATCACGCAAAACTCAATCACTGTAGCTTTCGATGAGCCCAGTGACAAGTTAAACTTCGACAGTAACTGCTCCTATAAACTTTTGAAACTGGCTAATGATGTCACTTACAAAAGACTGAAAAAGTAAGGAAAATTTATCTTACCTTCAACAGTGTTTTCCTTAAAAGGTGAATTAATTAATGTTTTTTTTTGTCAGCAAAATAATTAAAGACAGATAACTGCTAAATGCATCAGCAATATATACCAGGATCATTTGCAATGCTCACTTTTTCCTCATTAGATTCAGCTGGAATATAACAAAGGCTTGCAGGAATGGAAATGAATAATTTCTTCTCTGTTAATATATTTCAACGTGCACATAGAGATTGCTGAAGGTCCTTGCATTATTACGCTGGGATCAATCTAATCTACCAGCAGCAAGTTCAGATCTATATTCTAATTTCATAGGGAGACAGGAACACAACAAGGCCATTTATCTCGTTCCACCATTCAGTGAGATCACAGTTGTTCTCTTACCAAATTCCATGGGTCTGCATTACCCCATATCCCTTGATACATATGGTTAACACAAATCTATCAATCTCAGGTTTAAAATTAAAGTTGACACAGCATCAACTACCATTTACAGAATACAAACTTTTGCCCTTCTTTGGATGTAGATATCTTTCCTAATTTCACTGCTGCAGGCTTGGTTCTCTAGTCCTAGATTCACTACATAGTGGAAATTGTTACTCATTTCTATTCTATTAGTTTCCCTTAATATCTCGAAATCATCAGTCAAGTCATCCCATAATCTTCTAAATTCCAGGAAATGCAATCCTTATGTGTGTAATCACTGCTTGTAACTTGACCCATGGAGTCCAGGCATCATTCTAATAAAACGTGGCACTCCCTCCAAGGCATTATATCCTTTCTAGGGTGTGATCCCCAGTACTGCTCAAATAACTCTAGTTATGGTCTACGGAGGACTTTGTATTGTTGTAGCCTGACTGCTAACCACTTCTATTCTAGCCCTTGAGATATAAAGGCCGGTATTCCACAAGTTGTTTTTGTCTATATCTGTTCATGATATTTTAATCTATGTTGTTGGACCCTCGATCTTTTTGGACCTTCATTGCTTTTCGTCTTTTACCATTTAGAAAGTACTCTGCTCTATCCCTTTTCAGTCCAAAGTGGATAACTTCATACCTATCTATGTTGAAATCCATTTGTCACAGTTTTGCCAATTCACTTAATCTATCAAAAACTAATTTTATACTTCCACCTCAATGCCAACTATATTTGTCTTATTGACAAACTTGGCTATTTAGTCCTATATCCAGTCATCTAAGTCCGTGTTTTTCAAAAGACTTTGCCCGGAACCTATTTTTAACCAACCGGCTATCGTTTGGGAACCACACCGGCAGGCCTTCGCAACCCATGCCAGCCGACCTTCACGACCCACATCGGGCGACGTTTTCAACCCATGCCTTTGCAACAAACCCAGTTTAGCCTGTACTTTCCAACCACGTAACTATTTAATGCTTCAGAAATCTCTGCACCAGGCATGGCTGTTGATAATGTCAGGCAGCACAGCAAATCCTCAACAAATTCATTGTGCTAAACAATCTTAATGTAAACTAGCAATGTTGCACAATTTGATATGTCTGTACTTCCATCCAATTGTATTGAGAACTCCTGTGCTGATTCTAAATGAGAAATAAACTGGGCTTCTAAATTCTCAGCATATCACAAATTCAGCTGTGTTATCGGTAACTGGTATGCATTTCACTTTTTCAGCTAACCTCTCATCTAAGACTGTACAAACTACCGTATATACTCGCGTATCATGCGATCTTGCGTATCATACGACCCCTAAATTTTCGTCCCCAAAACATGATTTTATGCTATATCTCATGTATCATGCGAGTCACTTTTTTGGAAATTAATGCCCAAACTAAAACTTCCAAATGGTATCATTGTCTGTGGATTCTGCAGAGTGGATTCTGTTGTGAAAGCTGTTCGCGAATCGAACAGCTTTCCAGCTGGCTTTACTAGCGTCATTCTGCCACTTGACGTTTCCATTCATAAAAACGGCAAGTAAAACACCCGCGAATTCTGTATCGGAAAAAGACGGCCATGTATTGAATAAACTACCCATATGACCAGGAATACTACTCTTCAGATTTTGACCACAGCATTCTGATGGGAAGATGTTCAGCCACTTGACGTTTCCATTCACGTTTTTATGAATGGAAACGTCAAGTGGCTGAACATCTTCCCATCAGAAAAAACAGCAAGTAAAACACCCGCGAATTTTGTATCTCGCGTATCATGCGACCCCCCCAAATGTAGGTTACAATTTAGGTCTTCAAAAGTCGCATGATACGCGAGTATATACGGTATGTCTATTGCTGCAGGGAGAATTAATCTCTCTGCTATAGTGTGGGAAATGTTCTCATTTGCTACACGGTAAGCTACCATTTGCTTTGTCTTTCAATGTAACATTTCTGCTGAAGACTTCAGCTGACAATTTCCCACTGCATCCTTTGAAAACATTCAAGAGGTTTGTCCTCGAACTTGCCATGCTTAGTCTTCAGATGCCTTTAACGTTTTCAAGGTTTTAAACTTCCATTTGCCAGTACTTCCCTGCATGCAACGCACACGGGCACGTCATCCTGATTTGCATTAGCACAATTAATAAAGCCATACCAAAAAAAATCATCTTTATATGCTTTGTTCCTGATTTCAGCTTCTTCTTAATGGCTTATTCACCAATGGCCCTGGAACTCACACCAGCACTGCTTTGACCTGCTCTTTCCTGAACAGCTCTCTCCAGCAGATTTAGTTGTGAGATTCTGGCATGCTTGTGTCTCTGGCCCTCTTTCCTTATTACAAAATTAGCCATCTTCAGTTCTTCCGTGCTAGCAGCTACAAAATGGAGTAATCCCCGCTTGGTGATTTTGTGCCCAGAACGTGATATCAGTGTATGGGGCACGTGACCTGCTCTCTACTGCCACTTCTGGTGGGAGGACTCAATGACCAATCGCACCGTGACACTCCTGACACGTGCCCACGACCCGCCCGCGAGTGCGACCCTGAGTTTGAAAAACCATGATCTATTTTGTTAATAAATACGGTGACTACCTGAGGCTGCAACATCACATTTCTGTGGGATGTTACGAGTCACATCTTGCCAATTAGAATATCGATCCATTGTCCCTACTCTGGTTCACAGCAGGAGACAATCTCCTGGCTAGATCAATAATTTCAATTTCAGCTACTAGATTCTTATGAGGTACTTTATTGAATTCCTTTTGGAACTTCATATAAATAACATCCATAGACCTTCTACTGTCCGCTATTGTAGTAATCTCTTCAACAAATTCAATTAGGTTCATTGGGCATCACCTACTCTTTACAGTTCCATGTTCGGCCTTTCTGATTATCTGAAAATTTTCAAATTGTTCGATAGCTCCATCCTTAATCATAAACTCCAGTAATTTCTTGATAATGGATGCAAGGCCAAAATTCATGTTACACAAGTGCCAGGCAATGTCCGTTTGCAACTGGAGAGAATCTAACTATCTCCCCTTGACATTCAATGGCATTACCATTGCTGAATTATCCTACTGTCAATATCTTTAGAGGTTACCCTTGACCAGGAACTTAACTGAGCCAGACACGTAAATCCAGCGGTTGCAAGAGCAGGTCAAAGGTTGGGATTTTTGTGCCGAGTATTTCACCTTATGACTCTTCAGAGCCTGCCCACCATCTGCAAGGCACAAGTCAGGTATGTTGTGGAATACTCGCTACTTGCCACACTCCATGAGGCTCCAACAATACTCATATCCAGGACAAAATAGCCCAGTTAATTGGCACCCTATCCATCACATTAAACATTTGGTCCACCCACAACAAACTATGTGGCAGTGGTGTGTACCATTTACAAAATGGACTCCTGGAACTTGCTGATGCTCTTTCTCATGAATAAACCTATGACTTCTACCACCCAGAAGACAAAAGCAGCAGTTGCATGGGAATACTAGCTACGCACTACCCTAATTTGAAAGTACATCACCATTCATTCATCATCCCTGGGTCAAATTCAATTGATGTGGGTGTATCTCCACAACAAAATCGGCAGCAGTTCAATAAGATGGCTTATCAGCACCTTTTCTAAGGTAATTAGGGACAGACAATAAATATTACTGTTGTCAGTGATGCCCACATCACGTATATTCATTTAAAAAAAAAGTCTGTAATGCCCTGGTTTCTCTGCCCGACCTTTCTTAAATAGTGGAACTTTGTGCAATTTTCCAATCTAAAGGAATTATATCTGAGTCAAGAGAACTTTGGACGGTCATAGTTTTTAAAAATAAATTTAAAGTACCCAATTCATTTTGTCCAACTAAGGGGCAATTTAGCGTGGCCAATCCACCTACCCTGCACATCTTTGGGTTGTGGGGGGCGAAACCCACGCAAACACGGGGAGAATGTGCAAACACCACACAGACAGTGAACCAGAGCCGGGATCTAACCACTGCGCCACCGTGCTGCTCCCGGAAGATCATAGTTAAGGTATCTGAATGCTTCCATCCCCTGAGATGCGAGCCATCTGGTCTTGGGGATTTATCACTCTTAACATCTCAGTTCTCTTTATTACTATTTTGTTAGCTTACATTCATTTTGATGAGACCCCTGTCCTGTTTAAATTTTCTTTTTAAAAAGTATTATTATTGGAGTTTTAACAAAATATCAAACTTAACAAAAGACAGAACATACAGAGAAAAAAGAAAAAAACAACAATAATCGAAACAGCATATTATTTACAGATTGTCACAATGTCTGTGACGCCAGTCCCCACGGTCACATTTCCTCATCTGCAATGGTAGACACACACAGAATGTTGTATTTACATTTATCGTGACAGGGCGAGCCATGTTGAACCTTTCGTTTTCGAGGGTCGGTAGGCTGCACTGCTCCCCCAGTTTCTTACATACGAGAGGAGCCTGTGTCCCTCCTGGTGTAGGGCCTTACTCTCTGTCTCTCTTTCCCCCCCCCCACCCCCCACCACCACCACCCCGTATTGAGTGCGTATTTCCCTTTTTCTCAGCGGCTATCTCTCCACCCCCACCCCTCCCGAGGTTGGCAAACTTTCTCTATGTGTCATGGAATCTCTCCTCGCACCCACTGATTGAGAGGCTCTGGGAGGTGCTGCCGACTTCCATCCTAGCAGACGTCTCCTCCGGGCAATCAGAGGTGAAGGCTAGAGTGTCTGCTCCTTTCCCTGTGAAGAGCTCGGGATGCTCTGACACTACGAAGACCGCCACAAATGAGCATGGTTCCATCTTAACCATACAACCCTGATCCTGGCTTTGAAAAAGTCCAGAACCCATTGAGTCTGGGGTAGGACCAGAACATGTGGGTATCGTTAGTCGGGCCTCTCTGACACCGCTCAAATTTGTCCTCCACCTCTGGGAAGAATCCGTTCATGCATGACCTGCTTAGGTGCATTCTGTGCACCACCTTGAGCTGCAGCAGGCTTAACCCTGCGCACGAGGTTGACTCTTTGCAGTGCCTCGATCCAGAGGACTCCCCCTATTCCCATACCTAATTCCTACCCCTATTTCCGTCGCGTTTCGTTCAGTGGTGTCCTGGTCTCTTCTATGAATTGTCCGTATTTGGTTTTAATAATAGTTTCCTTGAGAAATCCTCCTTCCTCTTCATAACATCTTCCTCTACTGTAAACACCGATGCAAAGTAATTTACTAATTAATTATTTCTTTATTTTCATCCTTAATGCCACAATTTATAAGGGGCTCAC
Source organism: Scyliorhinus canicula (assembly GCF_902713615.1). Taxonomy (NCBI): domain Eukaryota; kingdom Metazoa; phylum Chordata; class Chondrichthyes; order Carcharhiniformes; family Scyliorhinidae; genus Scyliorhinus; species Scyliorhinus canicula. The sequence goes on along the minus strand of NC_052154.1, from coordinate 121,347,308 downwards.
ATTGCTCTCAACCTCCCACTTTTTCAAACTAGTCATTTTTTCAATGTTGATTTTGTTAACCCATGCACATTCTTTTCCTGCACCTTTTTCATAGCTCTTACTATGTGACACTCTTTGCTGTTCTTCATATCTCTCCCACTCACCAGGATCAGTACTTTGAGGCATTCTTGTCCATGACTCTTTTTTTAGTTTTATGTTGTCTCTTACCTCTTCTTCAATAGCAGTGTAAAGCATCTTAATGTGAAATATGTAAAGTTTTTTCTCATAAAACGTCAGATTCTTTTCTGCATTGCACCCCATAAAGTGATATCTTAATTTGTATTTTTATTTTGTGTTTCAGACTTGTGTGTAAAACGGTCTGACTCTGCCAACTCAATTTTTTTCTTCACTTATTATTTTATTTCCAGTGCTTTAAAAGCCTTGAGCCAGTATCATGTTGGACCTACTTCTAATCTCATTGATGTCCTGTTTGGTGCTTCAGAACCTAGTTCTCCCTCAGAAAATCTAAGTAAGACCAATTTCTTGCACAACATTTGTTCGCTGTCCTTACAATTTGAAAATGAAGATTTAGTTCTATTTTAGCTTTGCATTGCACTGGCATTGAGAACATATGAAGGATGTGTTTACTGACTGCTGTGACAAGTTTAGTTTTCAATGTAGAAACTTATAATTTTCTACAGAAATGTAACCCTACATTCTCTTATTGTTCAGCTTCAAGCTCACGCAGGTGGCTGGATGATACTGAAACTGAGAAATCGTTAAATTTTTTTCTATACATTGTTTACCTCCCCATAGAATGAAGATGTTGAAAGCTTCAGAAATGAAGGGTAGTTGTAGCTGCATTCATGGTTCTTGTTACGCATATATAGAATTCATGTATGTACATGTGAGTTGTTTCCCTTAATAAGAAGTGTTGATTGCTGGTTTATTTTGCTTAAGAAAGCCCAGAGCTGTACAACCCTTGTCTGGATGACTCTCAGAAGGAAGCAGTACATTTTGCACTCTCACAGAAGGAAGTTGCAATTATCCATGGGCCTCCTGGCACTGGAAAGACGACCACAGTTGTAGAAATAATTCTACAGGCTATAAAGCAAGGTCTGAAGGTGAGGCAATGATTGGGGATACTTATTTGAATTGTACATGGATTATTTTATGTGGATTACACACAAGAGGCCAGATTTTCTGGTGCCCCGGCTGCGTGATTCTACATGGTGTGCCATTTGCCCATAGCGAGATTCTCTGGGCGCAATTCTCCGCACTCACGACGGTGCGGAGAATAGCTGGGTTCGTAAATTTTGACGGCCATGCTAGTCCGACGCACGCCCGACTCCCGATACGAATCGCTGCCGCCGATTTTTTACGGCGAGCAGCGATTCACAGCTGGCCGATGGGCCGAGTTCCAAGCCCTTTACAGCCGTTTTTATGAACGGCAAACACACCTGGTCTGGCCGTTCGTAAAAACGGCCGTAAAGTCCCGATTTTGAAAACCATGGCACCGATTGGCACGGCAGTACCACGGCCGTGCCAAGGGTGCCATGGGCCCGCGATCGGTGGGCACCGATCGCGGGCAGCGGGTCCGACGCCCGCGCACTCTTTGTCCCTCTGCCGCCCCGCTGTATCACTTCGCGGGGCGGCTGAGGGGCATCCCGGCCCGCGCATGCGTGGGTTTCGCGCAAATGCGCGATGACATCATCCGCACATGCGCGGGTGGGAGTCTTCCAATCCGCGCATGTGCGGCTGACGTCATGTGACGCGTCAGCCGGCGCAAATTCTGGCAAGAGGGCTTAACGAAATTCGTTAAGCCCGCGATGCCGGAGTTCACGGCCACGGCATACTAGCCCCGACCGGGGACCAGAATCGGTTCCCGGTCGGGGAGGGGGGTGCTGGCGTCAAACCCGCCCGGATGTGACGCCAGCCTTACGATTTCTCCCTGTCTGCGAGAATCGCGCCCATAATTCCCGCTGTTGGTCAATGGGAACTCCCATTGAAGCTACCCCCTAGGAAACCCGCGGGCGGGGGCAGGCTGCCGGCATGTAAAGAGAATCCAAACGGCCTGAGAATTCCAGCCAAGGTAAAAATGCAACTAGAAATCATTCAGAATACTTTAACTTTTTTTAAAAAGTTATTCAGGAACCAAACTGAAGACCAACAAAAAGGAAAGGGAGAGGTTGGAAGAATTCTTTTGTACAGTTGAGAGTCTGGCATTTTGTGGAAGAAGAATGCATAATAGCTTTTAAAAGTGAAGTGTTTAAATATTTCAAAAAGAAAAAGTTAAAGGGGTACGTAAAAGTACAGGTGAATGAGACTAAGTGAATCCCTGAGTGTCAACATTGATGTGATGGGCTGAATAGTCCCCTTTTGTGCTGAATATTTCAGCCATTTTTTGAAAAAGATTTTATTGCAGACATCAAGAATGAAAGAATAAAAGAGATTGATTAAAAGGAAGTATAGAAAGGATGGTCATTCCGCTATGCTAGATTCCATAGCTTGTGACAATTATATTGCTTTTTAAAAAAAAATAATGCAACTGAAAAGTTATTTTAATGAATATGCATTGACTAAATACGCATTGCATTTGTTGAACCAGCGCATACAACAAATCACCCAAAGATAAAAGCTGCCCCAAATACAGGAAAAATGAGGTGGAAGCTGATTCATCATTTGAAACAAAGATTGATTTCTTCATTTCGAGCATGGATAGTAAAGCGAGCCAAACTGCTTTTAGGAACAAACATAGGAACATAGGAATTAGGAGCAGAAGTAGGCAGTTCAGCCCTTCGAGCCTGCTCCACCATTCAATCAGATCATGGCTGATCTCTTTTAGTGTACTGACGAGAACCAAAGTGGCAAGGGCAGGTTTTGTGTGGTTGTGGTTATGTGCATGTTGATCATTGTGATTTGGTTCTACAAAAAGCAGTTAACAGATGTTAACTGGGATAACAAAGTGTATTTAATTCCCTTTTGAAAGTTCATATTAAATATGCTTCCACCACCATTTCAGGTAATTTGTTCAAAATCATTATGACTTGCTTTGTGTTTTTTTAAAAACCTACTGATCTGCACATTATTGTGGTCCTCAGTTCGCAGCTGACCTTAATAGGAAGGGATGGTGTGACCAAAAGGAGTTGAGTGGTGTGGGATTCATTTATCCAACCTATTATGTAAGGCAATGACGTGGATTTTGCAGCCAGCCGCGAAGGAATGGTGCTTGCTGTTTACTGGACTGACACCAGTTGCAGCACCCACGGCAGGGGATCTGTGTTGTCTGTAAGCGAGACAAACAATGGTGACACAAATCCAAAAGCAAAAAACTGAGGAGGAAATCTGAAATAAAACAAAAAAGTACTCCTCTTCAATCAATCAGATTGAAGAATCATCATTGTCCATGCAAAGTCTAATCAGGAAGTATAAATTAGATTAGACAGAAAGAAAAATTTTGAGAATTATTTTAACACTTAAAGCAAATCTTCAACACCAGTTCAATTAAAGGATGAGATTTCAGAGTCTATGTGCTGACGCTGAGACTGAATCAACTGAGTTCTAGCCCCAAAAGGAGTGCCGGTCCTGGAGCGATTCAGGACACCCTAATGGACTAGCACAGGCGCCACGTGGAACTAGTGCAATTTCATTGAACGCTGGCTTGTAACTCACCGGTGTGGGAATTGGCACAATCTGCAGCCACATACAAACACTCTTCTCCCCACACACTTTTGTTCCAGGTAAGAAGATGCCCCCACCTAAGGGCAACACTGAGGTTCACTGCTGCATCGCAGCAGACCGCCTCCACATCTGATGTACCGCCTGGGGACCCACTGAGACAGAGCATTAGGACACGCAAGGCTAGAAAGTTAGACACCAGTTAAGTTTGCATGTGTGAAGCATATAGGTTAGCGATAGGGGCTAGGGCATAATATTTAAACACTTGTTCACTGACGCTCTGACGGGAGTAAGGGATGGGCTAGGCTGAATGCAGAGGGTGTGCTTGTTGGGGGCACGGGCCAGGGCCTCTGGGGCAGGCAGGGCCACCCACGATGTCGGCCCTGGGGCTAGCAGGAGGCAAAGCCAGATATGTGAGTGCACGATATGGTAGAGGCTACCAGATCAGTGACCCAACACGGCATACCTTTTCGATGCCCAACTGTGTCTAGGCAGATGCCAAACACTCCTGGTTGATACAGCAATCCATTCTCTGCAGGGGTAAAAGGGCAGACATGTTAGCATGGTGGTTACCCCCGTGTCCATCTGGGTCCAGCGGGCTACACGGTGGCCGTGGTGGCCTGTATTGCAGCGCCCATGTCATTTCCCCTGACGCTTCACCCTCTGCACCGCTCCCCTGGCCTCGTCTGTGCCTGGCACTGGAGTGGGGGAGGCCTCTGACCCCGGCACCCATCCCTGCCAGCAGGTGTACTGGTGGCTGGCTCAATCTATAACCGTGGAGCTCTCTGCGACCCCTGTCCTGCGCCCTTCTGTGGGGTCTGCTGTGGGCGACCTCCTTGGATGGGTCGTGTGATGCCCCATCAGTAGGTTTGTGCAGCCAAATGGCTGCCTTGCAGGCCGCGGCAGTGACGGTACGTGCCTGGACATTCCAGTCTTGGGGATACACTCTGGTCCTTTGGCCAATCCCCTGGTAGCACCCCCGCAGGTGCCTCTGACTGGCATTCCACAGCTGAACCTTGGGACCATGTCTTCCCTCTCCTCTCTCACCCTCATCAGCCATGGTGCCTGTTCCCCAACCTTAAATATCACAAGTGAACCACGCTAACGGTACTTCCACCTGGTGGAGGCGGAGCATTGCAGGAGGCCCGTGAATGCCGGATCAGGCCCGTTAATGATATGCCAATGACCTTTCTTGTGCATTTGGCATGACCATGCATTAATGCCGCTGTCGAGACACCAGAGCATGCCATTCCTTTGGCGCCCAGCCTCGAATTTTGGCTCACGCCTGATTCTACACCCGATCATGTTTCGCGATTTCAGAATCGCTGGACGGAGAATGCAGTCTAAAGCTTTCAGGACCAGAGATGATGATTGACAGTAATTATAACTCATCACACCATTAAATATTCACTTTCTCCTGGATGCACCAGACCCGACCAACTTGTTCTTGTGGGTTTAGGAGGTAAGTACTGCAACTTCACACACTCGCATTGATTCTAATTACATCTCATAGCAAGAAATGAAATGAATGAAAATGAAAATCGCTTATTGTCGTGGGTAGGCTTCAAATGAAGTTACTGTGAAAAGCCCCTAGTCGCCACATTCCAGCGCCTGTTCGTGGAGGCTGGTACGGGAATTGAACCGTGCTGCTGGCCTGCCTTGGTCTGCTTTAAAAGCCAGCGATTTAGCCCAGTGTGCTAAACCAGCCCCAAGATACTATTATAGCATATTTTATAGTTGAAATTCTGTATTTTATTGAAATTCTGGAGTAGCTTTGTACGTTTCTCCAACTTTAAAATCAGCTACAAGTGGAGCTAGGAGTATACATCAGCAAGTCTGTGCCTTTGCATTATTACGTGTATCTGACCAGGCTTGGTTTCATAAAAATAAACCTCATAATACATCACATGTTTATGCACTTTGCATATTTGCAAAGTTTTTGTGATTCCTGTGATTCTCATTTGATTAGTCTGTTTACGTGATCTGATGTCAAAAAATGTCTTATCGATGATTTTTTAAATTTTCCAAGGTGCTGTGCTGTGCGCCATCCAACATTGCTGTTGACAACCTTGTTGAACGCCTGGCTCAATTTAAAGCACAGGTTTTGCGTTTAGGTCACCCTGCACGACTCCTTGAGTCCATACATCGCCATTCTTTGGATGCTGTGTTGGCGCACAGTGACAACACACAAATAGTAATGGATATCCGGAAGGACATCGATCAGGCTTTTGTGAGTACCTGCACAACAGTTAACTAGATTGTATTTGCACTTTGGTTTGTTTTACATCTTTTGCGGAGTTGTACTTTAAAAAATTATATAATTTTCAGTGAACCCACATATTAACGATTATATATTAACGATCTAGATGACGGGACTGGGGGCATTCTGGCCAAGTTTGCCGATGATACAAAGATAGGTGGAGGGGCAGGTAGTATTGAGGAGGTGGTGAGGCTGCAGAAAGATTTAGACAGTTTAGGAGAATGGTCCAAGTAGTGGCTGATGAAATTCAACGTGGGCAAGTGCGAGGTCTTGCACTTTGGAAAAAAGAATAGAGGCATGGACTATTTTCTAAACGGTGACAAAATTCATAATGCTACAGTGCAAAGGGACTTGGGAGTCCTAGTCCAGGATTCTCTAAAGGTAAACTTGCAGGTTGAGTCCGTAATTAAGAAAGCAAATGTAATGTTGTCATTTATCTCAAGAGGCTTGGAATATAAAAGCAGGGATGTACTTCTGAGGCTTTATAAAGCACTAGTTAGGCCCCATTTAGAATACTGTGAGCAATTTTGGGCCCCACACCTCAGGAAGGACATACTGGCACTGGAGCGGGTCCAGCGGAGATTCACACGGATGATCCCAGGAATGGTAGGACTAACATACGATGAACGTCTGAGGATCGTGGGATTATATTCATTGGAGTTTAGGAGGTTGAGGGGAGATCTAATAGAAACTTACAAGATAATGAATGGCTTGGATAGGATGGACGTAGGGAAGTTGTTTCCATTAGCAGGGGAGACTAGGACGCGGGGGCACAGCCTTAGAATAAAAGGGAGTCACTTTAGAACAGAGATGAGGAGAAATTTCTTCAGCCAGAGAGTGGTAGGTCTGTGGAATTCATTGCCACAGAGGGCGGTGGAGGCCGGGACGTTGAGTGTCTTTAAGACAGAAATTGATAAATTCTTGATTTCTCGAGGAATTAAGGGCTATGGGGAGAGAGCGGGTAAATGGAGTTGAAATCAACCATGATTGAATGGTGGAGTGGACTCGATGGGCCGAATGGCCTTACTTCCGCTCCTATGTCTTATGGTCTTATAATTCTCTCTCATTACTCTCATTAACATTAAAATGAATGGGTACAAGTTAAGCACCACCCAACCCCAACATACCTTGGAGTGACTTTAGATAGGTCATTGACCTTCCGAGAATACCTAAAAACAAATGTGGCCAAGGTCAAGGCCAGAAACAACTTGATCGATAACTAGCCGGCTGAACATGGGAGCTACTGCCACCACCCTCCTAACCACAGCACTCGTACTCTCATACTCAACAGTAGTGCCCCTGTTTGGTTAAGATCATCACATACACATAGGACTTCAATGCTAATTCCACCTGGACAAATGAATGGGAACCATTGGATGTTACAAACAAGTACCTGGTCTCAAACCCAACCCAACAGCTGCCTGGTTATAACCTTCCAAGGAAAGAATGGTCCACCTTTAACAGGCTCAGGATCAGCCATGGCCCCTGCTTGACAACCTCCACAGATGGGACATTAGTGTCAGCCCCCAACGTGCTTGTCGGAGGGAGCAAACTATACACCATATCATAGAAGAATGCCCAATCCACAGACTCAGCAGAGGCCAGTCTGCACTCAACACAGAAGGATCAGAAGAAAATACTTGGCTTAGGGATTTTGCATTCGCTAAATAAGTAAATAAACCTTGCACTACTAAAGCTGATTTACTTTCTGCAAGTTTTATGTTCAATGCAGAGAGCAAAAATAATTACCTCTTTTTTTTGTTCAAAGGGGAAATTGAAAAAGGCACAAGAGAGAGGAGAGAAGGTGCACTTTCGTGGTGAGATCAAGACTTTGAAAAAGGAGCTGAGAGCAAGGGAGGAGACAGCTATAGTACAAATACTAAAAAAAGCCAGTGTTGTCTTGGCAACTAACACAGGTAAACCACATAAGGAATAAAGGCCAAACGAGGGATTTAATTGATAAAACATTTGATTTCTTAAATAACCCCATTTTTCCACTTTTCCACACAATCTCAAAGTTAGATAATTCTTTACCTAGATTAGTCTTTACAAAAAAAACTCAAAATTGCTATCAGCTAATCATTATTTCCTGGGCTGTCACAACTTCTCTCTTACTCTTTTCAATCTTGGTGTCTTTTACTAGAAGCCTTGGCCCTCAGCTTAGGTTTCTAAATTGACATTTCCCCCCTCCAATAATAGCCTTATTTACAGCAATTTATGTTGTACAGTGATTTTCTGCTCAATATATCCATCCCAAAGATCAAGGCTACACAAACTTTATATAAAAGCGAAAGTAGGCTGTTTAGCCCCTTGGGTCTGCTTGACTATTCTATAGCATCATGGCTGAATTCCACTCTCCTGCCTGCAACCCCTCCCAAATAACCCTTGACTCCATGGTGGATGAAAAATCTGCCTAACTCAACCGTGAATATATTTGATGGAAGCATGGTCACACAGTGGTTAGCACTGTTGCTTCATAGCGTCAAGGACCCGGGTTCGATTCCTGGCCTGGGTCACTGTCTGTGTGGAGGCGGAGGCTGCACGTTCTCCCCGTATCTGCGTGGGCTTCCTCTGGGTGCTCTGGTTTTTTTTCCCACGAGTTCCGAAAGACGTACTTGTTAGGTGAATTGGACATTCAGAATTCTCCCTCAATGTACCTGAATGTGCCAGAATGTGGAGACTCGGGGCTTTTCACAGTAACTTAATTGCAGTGTTAGCCTACTTGTGATACTAATAAAAATTATTATTATTATGACAAGCCACTGCTGTCTGTGGAAGAGGATTCAAAACACCAATGACCCTATCACAGTAGAAATTACTTATCATCTTATTCTTAAATGAAATCATGCCCTCTAGTTCTAGATTCAACCACAAGAGAAAACATCCTCTCAGCATCTACCCTGTTAAGTCTACTCAACATCTTATGCATTTCAGGAGAATGACTTCTCATTATTCTAAACTCCAAACGTGTATAGGCCTAACCAGCTCAATGTTTCCTTACAAGACAAAGCCCTCATCCCTGGGATCAGCCTCGTAAACCAGCAAACACAATGTGGAAGCTTTCCACACAAAACACTGTGATTTAAATTTTCCAATATGCACAATTCTGCAGCATTGTGAACCGAAGGTAAATTGAGGGAAAACAGGACAGTAGGATTTCTCAAGGCTTTATTGCATGTGAATTATAGTAATTGGCATAATTGATTAGATTGCCTGTGATCAGAGGCATTTCTATTTTTGCTGTATGGTACTTCTTTCAAAATCTGCTTTATAGATTTAAAGTGTACAAAATAATTGTAGCTTACAGGAAAGAATTTGAATTAGTCGAATGTCTGTCCCTATATCTGAAAAATACCAAATGTTTCATAAATAACAGATTATTTTGAAAAGCAACGAATTGTTTTCAGCTTGATGTGGCAGCCATTTTATACAAAGCAAGAGCCCACAAATGGCAGCGAGATGAATGGCCAGTAAATATGTTTTTGGACTGAAAACTAAAAATTAAAAAGATAGAACTACTCAGTAGGTCAGTCAGCATTTCTAGACCTGCTGTTGAAATTTCAGGTCCCAGGTTCTTCCAGACTTACTGAATTCTAACATTTTCTATTTGTTTTAAGATTTGGAGAATTGTTTTTTGGTTGTGTTTTGTATTTTCTTCTTTGAAAATACTTTGTTTTTCCTTAATATCCATACTGAGGTGGCATCAGGGAGCCCTAGCAAAATTGATGTCAATGGAAATAAATGGGCAAACTCCCCACTGGTTGAAGTCATGCCGAGCAAAAAGGAAGATGGTTGTAGTCGTTGAAGGTTAATTATCTCAGTCCTGGGACATTTATGCAGGAGTTTCTCCATCTAATGTCCTAGGCCCAATCACCTTCAGCTACTTTATCAATGACCTTCCCTCCATCATCAGGTCAAGTGGTGATGGTCGCAGATGATTTGTTCAGCGCCACTCATGACTCATATACTGAAGCAGTCCGTGTCCAAATGCAACAAGACCTGGACAACATTCATGCTTAGGCTGATAGTGTGCAAGTGGCACATTTGTGCCACACAAGTGCCAGGCATGACCATCTCCAACAAGTGAGAATCTAACCATCTTCCCATGACATTCAGTGGCATTAGCATTGCTTATTCCCACACTATCAATATCGTAAGGGTTACCATTGATCGTCAACTTAACTGAACCACCTATAAATATACTGTGGCGACAAGAGCAGGTCAGAGGCTGGGAATTATGTGGCAAGTAACTCACTTCCTGTCTCCCTGATACCTGTCCACTATATACAAGGTACAAGTCAGGAGCGTTATGGAATACTCTCCATTTGCCTGGATGGGTGCAGCTCCAACAACAATCGAGAAGCTCAGCACCATCCAGGAGAAAACAGCTGACTTGATTGGAACACCATCCACCACCACCTTCAACATTCACCCCCTCCCCCACCAATGTAAATTGGGAGCAATGTGTACCATCTGCAAGATGCACTGCAGTAGGCTTCTTCGAGTGTACCTTCTGAACCCTTGGCCTCTAACGTCTAGAACAGGGGTGGGCAAACTACGGCCCGCGGGCCGCATGCGGCCCGCCAAAGGTATTTCTGCGGCCCACCAAGTCATTAAAAAAAAAAAATTCTTTTTTTAAATTTTTTTTTTTTTTTTTTTAAATTTTTTTTAAGGTTAATGGCGGGGGCTGTTGGGTTACTTACTGGTATAGGGTGGATACGTTGACTTGAGTAGGGTGATCATTGCTCGGCACAACATCGAGGGCCGAAGGGCCTGTTCTGTGCTGTACTGTTCTATGTTCTATATGAGGCGCCCAGAATCATAACCGGGTGAAGTAATTATTTTACTTAATATACTATGCGGCCCTTTGTGAATTGTGAATTTCTGAATGTGGCCCTTGCACGGAAAAGTTTGCCCACCCCTGGTCTAGAAGGACAAGGGCAGCAGATGCGTGGGAATGCCACCACCTTCCCCTCCAAGTCACACACCATACTGACTTGGAGCCATATTGCAATTTCTTCACTGTTGCTGGGTCAAAATCTTGGAACGCCTTTCCTAACAGCACTTTCAGTGGATTAACACCACATTAACTGTAGCGGTTCAAAAAATGGCTCATACAACCTTCTCAGGAGTAATTCAGGATGCCCACAACTCATAATGGAATATTTTTTTTTAAATTGTGATGTGTAAATAGAGGCTTGATTAATATATTTATCTGAAAGACGCACCTTTGACAGTGCAGGTCAGTACCACATTAAAGTGTGGGTTTAATGTATGTACTTTAGTCCTGAAGTGGAATTTGAAACCACAAGCTTCTGATTCAAAGAAGTGTGCAAAGCTGACCCATTATTGTGATGTTTAATTTTAAGGCACCTTTTGCAAAGCTCCACTTTCTCATATGTCATGATTTGAAAATGGCCCAGCAATGTTGCCCTCTGTCCTTTCACTAAATTATGAAGACTGGGGGCTATGTTTTCAGAATGGCAGATTATTGTAACTTTCTGAAGAAATTGTTTACCTATTGGTATATGTTGCTCCCTTTTGTGGCTCTAAATATGGTGATTAATAAGGTCACCTTCCTTAATCCTAATTATGAGTATGCTTTCAGAGTCGCCAGGTATCTCGATACCGCCACAAGGTTCAGCCGAATACCGATCAAAGAGCCAGTTAGTTAGTTAGTTCAAAGTCAATACTACTTTATTTGCACACAGTATGATTTACTCATGCACAATAACACTACAGGCTGAAATATATCTATCACTAACACCTATACTTAACTTTGGGTGCCCACTTAGGTCAGAGGAACAATGGCCGTTGTTCAGACTGAGGCTGTTGGGTTCGAAGAGGTAACAGTAGCACAGCTAAGGTCGTCCATCTGGTAGCGAGCGTTGAATTTGAACTTACTTGCTTCTGGTGGTGCAGGTGGAAGGGTCTCTCTGATTGAGAGCCAATTCCAAGAGAGGGAACACGTGGCGAGGGCTCTTTCTCATAGATGGGGGCTTTGTGCGCTTTTAGGCGGTCTTAAAAGTAGTCCCAAATAATTGGGCAGCTTCTCGATCACTGGCATCGATCTGAGCCAATAAAGGGGCGGGTGCCTTGATGGCTGGGCGTGTCCTAAGTGTCCATTGGCCTTGCTTTGTTTGTGTCTTGTTGGGGTAGTGGCACCGGAATGTCTGTGACAGTATCGGCTACCTGAGCTCTAGTTCTTTGTTTCTCGGAGATGGGCCATCAATGTGCAAATTGCCAAGAGTTTTGGTTACGTCTGCAGACTGTCTTCCCAAATACACATTCAGGCTCTGTACCTGCTTGTTTACTTTGCATTGTCCATTTTCCCTGTATGCTCTGCGAGTGTCCATTTTATATGCTGAAAGTGGCCATCCCAGATAGCTACACTCCCTCCTTGTGATCCTCAACGCGAAGCGTGAATGATCATATCACTGAATCTTCTTTGTCCTCTGCCCAAGCCGAGCACCCGCAATCAAGGACAGGTCCTATCCTACTCTGTCCTATGGATTTGAACCTTTACGTAAATTGCTTTTATTTACATCATATCATTATAAAATTCTAAGGGGCACTATAACATTCAAGCATGAATTACATTTTTTTCTTTTATATACGGGAACCTCTAACTATCCTTGTGTAAACTATCTTCAGGCTGTTTAGTCAATAAAAAGTATTTACAAACAGTGTAAAACTATACAGTAGCAGCATTACATTTCTCTGTATCTTGTCAGTCAAGTACAGAAAATTCACATCCTTTCTTTATTGGAACAAACAAAAAGGTAATTGATGCACTTTATTCATTTAGAGAGAGTAGGGGGTTTGCTGGAGTCCAAAAATAAGGGGTCTAAGTGTGTATACCGGAGTGCGGGAGGCTTTCCTTCGCCATTTCCGAAGTCTCAGTGTCTGGATGATACTACAGAGTATTGCTATCACTAATAGGGCTGCTACGATGTATGAAAGGGAATACCATTTTATAAGGTTGTAGCACCAGGTTGGTGTTTCAGTGGCTGTCTCTGGGTGTGGTATATGGCAGTGATGGGAAACATTCATGGCCTGTGTGGTGTGGGTCAGGGGGGTCGCTTCTGCGCTCAACTGTAGTGATCCCACGATGATCCAAAGGTAGATCATGATATTCGTCTTCATTTTTCTCTTGGTCTTCCTCTATCTTCTGGTGTTTTGGATTTCCTGTGGACACAAGCATAATATCTGTTATCACCATGTTTAAGATCTCGTATATCTGTCTGTCTCTCCTTTTATCATCAATTTCCCATTAGAATTGTCACCATATGTGACTCCCTCATTTTTTTAAAAACCAAATATTTTTGGGGACAAGACATCCGAAAAAGAAATACTGTCACAGTGCGAGCAATCTCGTAGCCTGCGGTCGATGCGCTGAGTGGGCGGCCAATTTCTCTGTCCAGCAGCCACTTGTCTCATCCAAGTGTTTGAGGATGTAAATAGCATGTGGGAGAGCGACCTAAGGGTTGCCGGAAAGCAAAAACTAAGAAACAGTAAAAGAGTTTCAAAATAAAAGCTCCGAATGAGATGTGTGTGGGCTGCAGCGGGGCAAGAATGGGTGGAATCCCCGGGTAGGGAGGTGAATAGTGCCGTAGGTGCACTACCCGAGCTTAGCTGAAAAGATGGGGGTCCTCGGGCAGGACGGGGACCAGTACCGTTACTCCACTGCCTGGGTGACCAGACAAGAACGGAAAGAATTTGTGTTCACCGTGGATAAACTGCCTCTTATGATTGCCGTCGAATCAGAAGAGTAGTTATGACTGTATCAATTGGTTTCTGCCGGCAAACTTGTTCCTTTAACTGCCATGGAGATTAAAAGAGTAGTCGTGACTGCATCAAAATTTGGCGTGTGGCCATGAATAAGCTGTAGCAAAGGGGTCGTACACAATACAAACGTTCAACATGTAAAATAGCAAACTAAAATAACCAAACGGGCAGGCTTCATCTGAAAGAAGGACATCGTAAATCTCAATCGGTTCCTTTCTACCATCATCTAGACACCTCATTGTTCCATTGCAAAAAGAGTCGCAAAGGAGCTGGGCTGGTGGGAGTCAGACTCGGAGTCATCATCTTCTCCCGGTTGCCAAATTCGTGACTCAAGTAGGTGTGCCAAGGCGGCCTGGGCCAACGTGGGGTCCATCTCATCGTTACGGATGAGTCTGTAGGAATTATCGCGGTGCTAATGCTTAGTGTCTAGGTTGGAGGCCATATGGGGCAATCCATCATCATCGGGATGTGGGTCCGGTTCCAGGGCTTTTATGTAAGTGGTCTCGAAGGGGTCGAACGCATCCTGTCCAGAGTCGCTGGGAGTGGGGCCTGGTGCAGAATTCAAATCGTGTGGCGGTTCCATGGGGTCTAATGTATCAGTGCTGGCGCTGTCGCTGTCAGTGCTGGTCGAATGAAGGGAGCGGCGGAGTCGTGCCTCTGGGGGTGGAGTCGAAGTGATGTCCGAGGACGGGCTGGACTGGTTGGGGGAGGGTAGGAATAGGTCGTTCATGAGCGGGGCGCGTTCGTCTGCTGCTACGAGTGAGATGTGGTAGGAGTAGTTGCTCTGTGTGCCATAAGCCTTAAGCTGGTTCATGTGAAACCATCCTGACTTGTCATTAGGATAAGTGATCTTATAAACGGAGGGGCTGACTTTACCTGAAATTGAGTCGGGTCCTGCGAATCTGGGGGAAAGAAATGAACTGGGGTTATACAGGGAGAGCATGACTTGCTGTCCTATTGAAAATTCCGTGGGGTGTACCGTTTTATTGAAACATACTTTACTCTGTTTTTTCCGTGTGCCAAGCCTAACAGCTGCGGCGAGCTGGGCTGCTTTAACGTTTTCGAGGATCTGCTGTACTGCTTTCTCATGGGTGAGGGTGGTGACCGTGGGGCTGTCCAAATCAAGCCCTAACAAGTATTCTGTTCCCTTCATGGGTCGTCTGGTCTTGAGGGTGTGGGGGGTGTGTCTTGTCGAAGTCGATACCGTGTTCCTAGTGAACATGAGTGCAAATGGGAGGACTATGTCCCATGTTGTATTGTATGTTACACCATTTTCCTAAGGGTTGCTTTGAGGGTTTTATTCATGCGTTCTACATTCCGCTTGATTGGGGGTGATAGGCAATATGAAATTTTTGTCATGTGCCAAAAATTGTGAGGACATTTTTCATGATGCATCCTGTGAAATGTGAGCCTTGGTTGATCCCCATCTTGTGAAGATGTGCTGTGTTAGAATCTTGGCTGTCATTTTAGCCGTGTTAGTCCTAGATGGAAAAGCTTCCACCCATTTCGTGAAGGTGTTGATCACTACCAACACATATTTAAAACCATTTTTGAAGGGGGGTAGGGGGGGGGGTAAGAAACGTGTGTGTCTTAGTCCTTTTAATCGTAACGTCCCGTCCTTGTAGGAGTAGGGTGCATCGTGCTGCGCGAATTTGGCTGACTGTGCCATCCTTTAGTCTACCGTCTAGTAGAAGTTGGGTTGGGGTGTGCTCTGTTAAAATGGTTACGGGGTTGAAACCTGTTATGCACGCAAAGTACTGAATAGCCCAAAAAACTGCGAGCAAGTGCCTTTCGCAGGCAGAAAATCCTTGCTCTACCGGATCGAGAACTTGTGAGGCGTATGCTACAGGGCCTAAACGATCGTGTCTTTCCTGGAGGAGCACGGCCGTAAGGGTTCGGTCAGTGGTTGCAACCTCAATTGCGTATGGGGCGAGCGCGTCTGGGACCTGTAATGCGGGAGCTGTGCTCGGGGCACGTTTTAATGCATCCACGCATCCGTGTGCTGTGGAAGCCAATTCCATGGGGCTTGTTTTTTCATGAGTTTGGAAAGAGTGGCTGCCTTTATGGCAAAACCGTCTATGTGGTTCCTGCGGTAGCCAACCAGTTTTAGGAATGACCGGAGGGCTGTAACATTATGGGACAAGGGTAATTTAACAATGGAGTCAATGTGTTTCTGCTCGATCTCGCATTTGCCGTGGGTGATTATTTTACCTAAATAAATGACCTTTTCCTGCATAATCTGGGCCTTTTTGGGGTTAAATTTACATCCGATTTCGTGAAGGAATCCTAATAATTCAGTGTGCTCTCCCTTAGTGTCCGTCTGTAGAAGTAAGTCTTCTACATACTGGATGAGGCAAACGGGTCGGGAAAATTTAGCTAATCCATTTGCCAACTGTCGGTGGAAAATGGAGGGGGAGTTGTGGAGGCCTTGTGGTAGGCACGTCCACGTGTATTGCCGTCCCTGGAAGGTGAAAGCAAATTTGTATTGGCACGCTTTATCCAATGGAATGGACTAAAAGCCGTTACTGTTGTCCAAAACCATGAAAAATTTTGTTTGAAGTCCCTGTTTTAACATTATCTCGGGACTCGTGGCTACGGTGGGAGGATGCTAATGGGGTCACTTTGTTTAGTTCCCTATAATCGATGGTCAGTCGCCATGAGCCATCGGATTTCCTGACGGGCCAAAATGGGGCATTGTTAGTTGAGGCTACTGAACGAAGTACGCCTTGGTCAAGTAAACTTCGGATGACTTTTGCAATTTCTCCCTCTGCTTGTTGGGGGAAACCGTACTGTTTTTGGGGTTTGGGGTCGGGCCCTGTGATATTAACTGAACCAGCGATCTTGCCACAGTCGTGCTTGTGCTGGTCAAAAGCTGCTTTGTGTTTCTGTAAAACATCTCTAATGTCTTTGTCCAGACTAATGGTTCGTGAATCAAACCAGAAGTCTCCTACTGCGCTAATCCTGTGTGCGTAGTCTCCAACTGTGAGCGTAGTCTCCAACTGTGAGCGTGGCAGGGGCTTGTGCTGCCTTTGCCATTCTCCACATACATTTATTGACGGGGTCGAACAAAATGAAAATCGCTTATTATAATGAGTAGGCTTCAATGAAGTTACTGTGAAAAGCCCCTAGTCGCCACATTCCGGCGCCTGTCCGGGGAGGCTGGTACAGGAACAAAGATTGTGGGAGCTCATAAAATGTATTCCCAAAATGTGTTCGGCTGTCTGGGGTTGATCTACTAGGACAACGGGGTGTTTCGTCTTAATGTTGCCTATCTGAATCGCCACAGGGGCCGCAATGTGTCCCTGCTGTAAGTGCCCTGTGAAGCCGCTGAGGGTAATGGTGTCTGTGGTAGGCCATGTATCCCATTGGAACATTGTGGAGGAATTTAGCGTGGTACAGGACCCTCCTGTGTCCCAAAGAAATTCGATGGTTTTCCCTGACAGTGCCTGCTACTACTGGTCTTCCGGACTTGTCCCAAAGCGTGTCGCAGACCCAAGTTGGGGAGTCCGAACACCGCCAATCGGTGCTGTTCATGTCTGCGTTCTCGGAACGGGCGCTAACACTGTGAATGGGCTTGGTCCTATTCTTTGGGGCATTTGCGTGCTGGTTTCGCTGCTGGTTCTGGGTGCATTGCACTCTTGGGCGTAATGTCCTAACTGTCCACAATTGTAGCATTCTTGGGATTTAGGCTGCTGTGGGTTGTTTCTTCCCTCGTTTACCCATGCGGGGTTTTGATGTGTCCTGACTGCATGTTAGCACCTGCCTGCTCTTCCTCTACTTTTCCGTATTCTGACCCTCTTTAAAGTGTCTGTTCCCAAGCTCGGGATAATCTCTTTAATACCCATTTCTCATTATGCGTATAGTCTGAGGGATCATAATTGGCGCAAGCTCTCTGTCCTGCATCGGTTGCGTGAGAGACTAGGATACAAGTCCATTTGGCCATATTTACTGGTGTCAAATGGGCGCGGACTAACTCCAAATACTGCAGTAAAGTGGGTCCAAAGGCGTCCAGCAAATGCTGTTGGTGCTCGGTCTTTTTCTGCCTACATTTATTGAGTCCTTCTACGGGATCGCCCTTATTGTAGCCGATCGCATCTAGGATCGCTGCATGCATTTCTTTAAGGGTACCTCCTCCTACATTTTGTGGGTCGGGAAGCGCTGCCACGATTGAGGGGTCGAGGCTCAAAACTGCAAGCTTAACTTGCTCGTTTTCGTCCAGGCCGTACATGGTCGCCTGTTGTTTAACTTTTGCAAAATAATGGTGCAGGTCCGATGTGGGTTGGAATGGTTCGATTTTGTCAAACGCGTCCCTTAATTGGGTGACAGTTAATGTGGTCGTGTGGCCCTGCGCTGTGTGGTGACCGGGTTCATGGGATTGTGCACTACCTGTGCAGTTGGGAGTGGGGGTGCTTTCCTTTTCTGGGTTTTATCTTGAGTATATGTTCCATGTACATAGCGATGGGCAGTTTCATTCAACTCTTGCCAATCGGGGCCATTTTCCTGATCCCCTAGCTGGGGTCCGAATGTATCTTGGAAACCATTTTGTACTGAGAGCAGGGATTGCAGGTCTGCAATTTGCTTTCGGCATTTGGAGTGGTCGACCAAACTCTGCCTTTGTTCCTTCGTGGAACTGTTGAGTGCTCGTAGGGCTGCTTTAAATCGGTACATTGTTTCTTTAATTGCTCGATTTGAAGTTCTGTTTCTTCTTTTCCCAACACTGTGCGTTGCGTGCTTGGTAGGCCATATCATACTGGGACTGAAAGCTGCTTAGGTGAGCGAGACAACATTGGTGTGCCCGTTTGGCATCCGCCATCTCCTTGTCCTTCGCTGCTAACTGCTCTCTAAGTTGCCTGTTAACTTTCTCGCACTCGCTAACATCTCCCTCACTATTCTTCTCTCTGTCTTGAATCTCTCTGCGGAGCGTCTTCACGACCTGATCTGTGCGACCTCCTCTGTGCCTCGCAATTGTGCCAAGCAGGACACGATTACCATCGGCTTACGAACTTTTCCTAAGTTTTTCTTGTTAATCTCGGTCAGGTTATCCCACCAAGTCTGTCCTATGCTTCCGGGACCTGTTTCTTCATTTGCACAAAATTCCCTCCAAAGGGGCCATCCTTTCCCTTTTAGATACTTCCGAATTTCCACTTCCCATATGGGACACTGCTCTGCTCTATTGGTCGCTGTGATCTTGAATTCCTGGGAGTGTATAAGGCGTTCCATTGCCTTCATTGCCGTTTCTACTGTAATCTCTGGGTTTCTACCGTAAATTTGGAATAGGGGGGAATAAAGCGGTGATGCAAACATGGGTACGGCTCAAGCTATTTTCCGGTCTACAAAACTCCCGACAGTTTTACGCAACAAAATATATCGAGGTTACCTGATATCCCTTGTTAGTACGCATGCAAATTACACACTTCCGAACCTTGGAGGTTTGATTGATACTGGTCTTACACTTGTGGTTTTTACTTTTTCCAATTGGACTTCTAATTCAAAGTTAGGTTTTCTCGGAGTGACAAAGTCACTTCTTGGTCGAGTCCCACCAGAGTCGCCAATAATGTTGTTCTCTTTTGTGGCTCTAAATATGGCGATTGATAAGGTTGTCTTTCTTAATCTTAATTATGAATATGCTTTCAGAGTCTCTAGATATCTCTCGATACCGCCACAAGGTTCAGCCGAATACCGATCAAAGAGCCAATGCACCAGTTAGTTAGTTCAAAGTCAATACTGCTTTATTTACACACAGTATGATTTGCTCATGCACAATAACACTACAGGCTAAAGTATATCTATCACTATACTTAACTTCGGGTGCCCGCTTCAGTCAGAGGAACAATGGCCGTTGTTCGGATCTGAGGCTGTTGGGTGCGAAGAGGTAACAGGAGCACAGCTAAGGTCGTCCGTCTGGTAGCGAGCGTTGAACTTGAACTTACTTGCTTCTGGTGGTGCAGGTGGAAGGGTCTCTCTGATTGAGAGCCAATTCCAAGAGAGGGAACACATGGTGAGGGCTCGTTCTTATTGCGCGCTTTTAGGCGGGCATTAAACTTAGTACCAATTATTTGGGCAGCTTCTTGATCACTGGCATCGATCTGAGCCAATAAAGGGGCGGGTGCCTTGATGGCTGGGCGTGTCCTAAGTGTCCATTGGCCTTGCTTTGTTTGTGTCTTCTTGTTGGGGTAGTGGCGCCGGAATGTCTGTGACAGTATCGGCTACCTGAGCTCTAGTTCTTTGTTTCTTGGAGATGGGCCATCAATGTGCAAATTGCCAAGAGTTTTGGTTACGTCTGCAGACTGTCTTCCCAAATACACATTCGGGCTCTGTGCCTGCTTGTTTACTTTGCATTGTCCATTTTCCCTGTATGCTCTGCGAGTGTCCATTTTATATGCTGAAAGTGGCCATCCCAGATGGCTACACATATAAAACAGCAGGTTACTGTGAGCTACTGAGGGGAGACCATTACAACAATAACTGTATACGTATCTATCGTTGATGCCCATTTAAAAAATAAAGAGAACCTCAAAAGTGTCTGTAATTCTCTGATAATGAATTCAAGGTAGGATAAGAATTCAGGTTTTCAATATAATGGAATTGTTGTATAGTACATCAGTTGCTTTATGTGTCCAGCTTATCCACTGTTACAGTTTTACTATTCCCTTCTGCTCTTTGGGTTTTCCAGGTGCATCTAATGATGGTCCATTAAAACTCCTGTCAAATGACTATTTCGATCTTGTGGTGATTGATGAGTGTGCACAAGCTCTGGAAGCAAGTTGCTGGATACCATTACTGAAAGCCCCAAAATGCATCCTGGCAGGGGACCACAAACAGCTTCCTCCAACCATCATTTCACACAAGTAAGTGCACTAAAAGTAGTGAGAGGCTCTCTACCTAGCAAAACCCCTCTCCCTCACATCAAACTTTGTCTGCATATTCCCTCTAGTTTATTGGATACCCCTGGCAAAATAACATTTCAGGGGTCATAAAGAGACGTTACTTGAACAAAAATTAGAGCACAGCTCTGAACCTGATTCTAATCTGAAGAAATGAGTAACTTGTTTAAATTTAATTGTGCAAAAATGCATGCAAAGGCAGATTGGAAAATCTATACAGATGCATAATCCACTGGTGCTCCCTGAATGCAACAACTTCAAACTCTATCATAGTTGAAATCAATCTGTGTCCAATGCGCTGCCTGCTTTTTCCTTCAAGATGCTGGCGGTGCCTATTATCATCACATGGGTGATACACAGTAAGCAGCAATCCCAATTTAGCTTTATCAGATGTATCTAATCCAGTTGGGTCTAATCTAATACATTAGATTTGCCACTTTGGAGCCAACACTTTGCAAACCAGTTCTACTAACACTGCTCTATAACCAATATAAAGGTAGTCCTACTGCTGCATAATTTTCTCCAATTAAGTGTTGGGAAGACTGAAAACATTGTCTTAAATCCCTGCCACAAACTCTGTTCTTTGGTTTCAGACTCCTTCCCTTTTCTTGGCTACTGTCTACGGCTGAACCAAATTGTTCACAATCTTGGCATCATATTTGACTCTGGGATAAGCTCCTGACCATATACCTACTCCATTGCTAAGACTGCCTATTTGCAACTCTAACAGAAGCAGTCTGCCTTATCCTCAGCTCACCTACCGCTGAAATCCTGTTCCGTGACTTTATTACCTCAAGACTGAAGGCCAGCCTTCCATTTCCCACCCTCTTTAACTTGAACTCATCCAAAACCCTGTTGCTCATGCCCTAACTCACACCAATCCTATTCATCAATTATCCCCACTGACCTTCTTTGGGTCCTGGTCCAGCATGCCTTGATTTTAAAATTCTCATCCTTGTATTCAATTTCTCCCATGGCCTTGCTCTTTCCTATCTCTGGCTTCCTCGCCCGACAACCCTCCCAGATCAACCATCTTACTTTATGCCTGGTATGACTCATTATCAGTAGAGAGCTTTTCTCCCGGATTCCCTTTGATTTCAATTTTACACGGTCTTCTTGATGCCACACTCTCACAAATGCGTCCTTGAAATCAAGGGCATTCACTCTCACCTCATCTCTTTATCTCACTGTCCTTTTAAGACTCTCCTTGAAATCTACTTTGTTGACCTCTTGCCAGTTCCTTGGTATTGAGGAAGACATGCTTCCAGCCTGGTTTGATGGGTTCTGTGATGGCTGGTTCATCCAATTTGAAATTTGTGAACTCCCACATCTGAAGGGTTGGTAGATAGGTTGTTTGGACGGTTGTGTGCTTCCTCTGAACTTTGTCTTTGCACATTCTGTTTTTGGACAGGTTATTGGAAGGTTGCCCTGACTTCTCTCCGTGCTTATTTGGAACGAGTTTCTTACCTTTAACAGTACACAAAATCTGTATAAAATCAACAGTGATTCAGTAATCTGCAAAACTGAAGAATTACAAGAGTTAATTAGAGAGCTTAATTCTAAACTTACAAAATCAATAATGGTTGATTAGTATGACTTCACTTCCCTAAACACCACAAGTTAAACTGCACTAATTCAATCCATGAGACTGAATGTTTTAATACTTATTTTCTTTAGCGCAACGGACTTAATTGTGAGAGACGTGGATTGTTGAGGGAGGTAGATAGGCTGTGCCCGTAGTGATTGTTCAAACTTGACATCTTGCGTCACTGCCTTAAGGCCATATGTTGGTTTTCTTTTGTCAAATTTGAGCATGATGCTAAGACTGAGTCATGGGATGCCTTTGTGACCCAGGATTCAGTATAGAATTGTATTGAGTTGGCATACTTAATACATTTAACATTGGTTTCTCTACCTTGAGTCTGAGGTTGTGTGGGCATTTGATGCACCACAAAAATAACTCTACTGCTGTTTGTGTTTATTAACTCTATTGTGTTTCCTCCTGAAAGTGTGAGTACTAGACTGTCTTCACAGTCTTTGTAACTCACAAATCATTTAAAACATACAAAACTTGACCTGATGCTATGTTATTAATTTCTTGTCTCGATTGTCTCCCCTCAATTACTGAATCCTATCCCAATCACGTGCCCTGGAGAATGTTTGCAATCCTATGAAATACCTTCATAATATCTTAAAAAGCATCGATTTGATTCCAGGCAGTAACATTTTGATTGTTGGTTCTTTGACTTAACTGACATCTTGGGCAGGATTCTCTGACCCTCCGCGCTGGAGTTGCGCCCGGCGCGGGGGCGGAGAATAGCCGTTCACGCCGGAAGTTCGTGGTCTAGCCAAGGCCCCGCGCGCGGGTGACGCAGCGCTGGTTGGGGGCCGTTGAAAGCGCCCCCCATGACGATTCTCCGTGCTCGTCTGGCCGAGGGCCCTCCGAGTCCCGCCGGCATGGTTCACGTATGGTCCCACCCTGCTGGACCTCAGCATTCTGGCTGCATGGGCCGTTCTGGTGGGGGGGGGGGGATCTGACTCCGGGGGTGGGGGGCCTCCATGGTGGCCAGGCCCACGATCGGGGCTACCGATCGGTGGGCGCGCTCATACCGGGGGTGGCCTATGTTCATCCGCGCCGGGCCCCTGTAGCTCTGCCAGGTTGCGCGGGGGCCGGTGTGAAGACGGCTGCCGCGCACACTTGCGGACCTGCGGATGGCCGCCGTGTGCATTGGCAGTCGCACGGGCGTAACTGCAGGGCCCCGCCGGCAGCCAGAGCTGCGGGATGCACGCCAGGGCGCTGCTAACCCCCTTGAAAACAGAGAATCACCCTGGACCTTTGAGGAAAAAGTCCGGAGTGATTCTCGCCCCTTGATTTTTAAGGTAATTTGCTAAATTACATTGCTTCTTCAGACCCCAGAAATTCATATGGTGTTGTTGTCTTTTAGATTTTCATTAATGTTAGTTCATCTCTTCCTCAAAAGAAGTTCTGTCCTTATATCCAAGGGAACCACCTAAACTCTATGTATTTTTAAAAATGGTCTTAAACCCCCTTAAATTCAATTATTTTCTATCTTCGTTGTTCTCGTTACCCATCAAGTGGATTCCACTTTTAATTTGTCCCGCCTTGTTCTTGACTCTCCATTTGTATCGCCGTAGCCCTTGACAGACAGGGTCACAATGGCATCTAATGGCACTTCTCCTGAACTTATTTACTTTCTAAACTCCCATCTATACAACACCTACATATTCCTTTCTTCAATGTTCATATATCCCACTTGATTGTTTAGTTTGTCCTTAACTGCGACTGTAATCCACTCATTTAAGTAATATAGACACCCCCCCCCCCCAATGAGACCTTCTGGAGTCTGAGATCATTTTCAATCTTTCCATGTTCAGAATCTGCACTGTTCTATATGGATTTCCTACGTCTAGCTGCAACTGCTGATTTCTTGTTTGAGGCAATAGGCTACAGGTCGCTTATAATTTCCATATTGTTGGGTCAGTACGGCAATGTAGATTCCCATTATTATGGCTAGATTTGTGGAAGGGGACAAGTCAAATGTGGCAACACTAATGCCGACGCTGTTGCTAGGACTTGTTTAAGACTGGTGAATGCGACCTCGCATTCAACTAACCTGTCTTCCGTAACTTCCCGCGAGATGTCTGCCCCCCCCCCCCCCCCCCCCCCCATCGCGCATTCTGGAAGCAAATCGTGTTCCACTTGCAGTTACTTATAAAGCGAAACACAAAATATCTATTCTGATTGGGCCAAAGTGGGTTAATTAATCTTGGTATGTCTGACAATTCAAACCTAAAATGTTGTCATTCCCAATTCCTGTGCAACATAAATACATCTTCAGCTGTTAACAGGCAAGGGTTAATTCTCTGCGAGTTTGGTTTTAACTGGACGTCATTACATCACAAGCCCTCTTTGTTTCGACCTAACCAAAACACGATTAGGGACCTATTTTATTTAATATTCTGTAGTTTACACCCTTTTTCTCTGGATCTCAGAATTCTTTCTTTCTTTCTCGTTGTTCAGTTGTGCCAGGAATAACTTTCTGAATCTGTCAAGAAGTTCTAACTCGAGATCAATCCATCACAGGATCAATCCTGTTGAATCATAATTCTCATTCGTTCAATTCTCAGTAGAGTTTGAATGATCTTTGGTCAACTGTATACTTGCCTTTATTCCAACTACTATATCTTGTGTAGTATCACCGACAAGCATTTTAAAATCACAGTCTCTGATCATTGACTCAGAAAGAGCACTTTGCAATTTCAGCACTTTTGATTGACAATTCGTAATTTCCAATTTTGCAAGTACTTCAGTTGCTTTCATATTGTTCATTATTGACTTTGATACATGAGAAATATCACTTGGATCTCTTTTTTGCTCATCTGTATTAGTATTTCACAATGAGTTTTTAATCGGGAACAACTTTCGAATTGTGCCATTCCATACCATCCATCTTCAATTCCTCCATTTTGCTTTGAAGTTCAATAAACTCATTTTCTTTTTGCGGCGAAGTTCTAATAATCCATTGTTTTGTTTTTGAATTCTGCATTTAACCAATTATTCTGATTTACCAGAACCTCCTTTTCTTGTTCAAGGCATTTTCCACTTCATAAGTGTTTGAAGTTCACCAATATTTAACTGAAGATCAACTTTTGCCAATTCCTCAGTCAAACGTCCCACTTACCCGAACTGATTCAAATTTGTTCTCATCAATTCTCTTTTATCACTCACAAGCTCCTCTTTAATTCGTGAAAGTTGATTTTCTGTGTTAATCAGATTTTCCTTCAATTGCTTGTTATCTGCACAAAGTGTCTCGGGCGCGATTCTCCGCTGCCCACGACGGGTCGGAGAATAGCGGGAGGGCGTCCCTGACATTTTTCACGCCCTCCCGCTATTCTCCCCCCCACGGCCGCCCCACGACACGAATCGCTGCTCGCCGTTTTTTACGGCGAACAGCGATTCTCCCCAGGCCGATGGGCCGAGTTCCCAGGCCTTTACGGCCGTTTTTACGGCATCAAACACACCTGCTTGCTGCTGTCGTAAAAATGGCCGCAACATGCCCGTTCTGGGCATCCAGGGCCCCGATTGGCACGGCCGTGGAACGGCCGTGCCAAGGAGGGCATTGGCCCGCGGTCGGTGCCCACCAATCGCGGGCAGTGCGTCCGTAACGGACGCGCTCTTTCTCCCTCCGCCGCCCCGCAGGATCAGTCCGCGGGGCGGCCAAGGGAGATGCCGTGCTTCACGGGGTCCCGCTGCTAGCCCCACCCGGGGGGGAGATTTGGGTCCAGTTTTACGGCAACCTTTATGATTCGCCGCATTTGTGGAGAATCGCGCCCCTCATTTTTCTCCACATTGGTTTTCAAAGGTTTGTTGAAATCACCATGATCAAAAATACTGGTATACTAAAGACAGTCTCACTAGGAATTTGGTCAGGGGTCTGCTGATCAGCTGCAGTAACCTTGGCAGCAGATCAGTGGAAAAAGATCGCCATGATCAATTGTCATCACATTACTGTCTCCACAAACCAAATCATAAACTCGGATGAAATCTATTCCTCCAATAGATAATTTAGCAATAATTCCCACCATAGCAACTCCAATTTACAAAGTTACTTCTTACATTAACTTCACACAAACAAACAGGATCATTCCTTCCATCAGTAATTCTTATTAATACAGTTTCTTTCATCAAACCTCCTGGAATACAAATTGCACCATCAGCTATCATCAATGATTGATCTGCTCCACTATCACTCAAAACGTTTATTTTGTTTACTTATTTTGTTAGACGAGTAAGGGAAAAGTTCTCCATTTGAAACAAAACATTCAGAAACTTCAATACCTGAATTACTTCACCAGTACTCAAATAATGCTCTGAACTACCTTGAGACTTATCTCCCTTTCTCATTGATTCTGAAGGAATACATTTCACCTGCACCATTGCGACAGTTTTAAGAGCCATTTCGTTTTCAGATGCTTTCTTTCCCACAGCTGCAACTGGTCTTCATTTAACTTCCAACATTCTGCCCGAATATGTCCCCCTTTGTTAGAATGGAAACGCTTAAACTTCCGAATGCCACTTCCACCCTTAGCAATTTCCTTTGTGAAGGTGAAATTTCCTGAGGTGAAATGTCCTGACTATTCCCAACTGTTCCATTTCTTTCTTGACTATTTCCTTTCTTTTCTTCTTTCCATTTCCTGTCCTTTCCATGTTTAAAAGGATGATGGAGGGCAGCACGGTGGCGCAGTAGTAGCACTGCAGTCTCACGGCGCCAAGGTCCCAGGTCCGATCCCGGCTCTGGGTCACTGTCCGTGTGGAGTTTGAACATTCTCCCCGTGTTTGCGTGGGTTTTGCCCCCACAATCCAAAGATGTGCAGGGTAGGTGAATTGAATATGCTAAATTGCCCTTTAATTGGAAAAAATGAATATACATGGGTTTAAAGATTAACATGGATTACAAAGTACATTTTACAAGCTTCCGGATAAAGAATGACTGGCTGGATTGACAAAAGAGATAACCGAGCCATGAGTAAAATCTTTTATTATGCAGCAGGTGGTTAGAATCTGGAATACACTGTGTGAAGGGTGGTGGAGGGAGCATTAATTGTGGCTTTCAAAAGGGAATTGGATAATTATATTGAGAAAAAAAATTTGCAGGACTACCAGGGAAAGGCATGGGAGTTGTAGAGAGCTGAAATGGACAGGATGGGCCGAATGGTCGACTTTTGTGCTGTAACCGTTCTGTGATTCGATGGATGAGGTACTGTTGGTGCCTTTGGAACCATAGCACAGCATGAGTCACTGTCTTCTGGAAAGGGATCGGAACAGATAATTCAAAGTAGAAAATTATGTTGCTGTGTGATAGAGCATAGGTTTTCATTCATATAGTGAGCTCCTCATCCCCGTTGTCGACAAGTGCTGAGTGAATGTTAGACACCTCGTCAGACGGACGCATGGAATTTGAGAGGTTGAATCATCATGGATGCAAAAGCCACTACCTCCACCTTGTCGAAGTACTTGGGTCAGCTGATACATGGGAACAGTATCACTTTGAAGTTCCCTTCCCCTCATCTCAACTTGGAAAGACATTGCTAGGTCAAAACGTTTGAAATCCCTACCTAAAAATATCGAGGGTGTACCTCCATCATAAGCACTGCGGTGCCTTCTCAAGAGCAACTAGGGATGAGCAACAAATGCCTGACTTGCCAACACCACCGATACCTTAAGACTGAATTAAAAATGACGACTGCAACCTTGCACTTTCTGGTTTATGAGCAACGTTAGGAAGCTCTGGGAGTAGCCATTTGTCCTTCCTTAACTAAATAGGTTGACGCTGAGGGTGCAGTATCTTCTGGGGAAGTAAGTGCCTGTGCACACCTAATATCACATGGAGGACCTCACTAGAGGCTGTGTTGGTTGGGTTGGGCAGAACTCTTTCAGGCAGTCACAGTTTAAGTTTAGTTGTAAAACTGAAAACTTTTGTACAGAAATTGGGGGAAGAAAAATCGAGGTTTGCTGTTGCACGGCTAACTTGGTGATGATGTTAAAGTTCACATTATCAGCCTGTCACAGCAGCAGCTGCAAAGTACAGGAACGTTTTGGATGATGAGTTAAAGGGAAGTATTCCATCGCATAAACACCGTTTAATAAAGCTCCATTAAAGTTGTGTGACTGAATGTGTTCAGTTTAAAATGCTTAATTATTTCACAATGTCTTCTGCAATCTAATGGAGTCTGGTAAGTTTTCTTAGGTGTGATTAGTTTTGCAGATTATCAGCAAATTTGAAAATTTAGCATGATCCTAAAAGTTATTGAGTTGTGCTCTGTTCTTAATTGAATATATCTGTCTGTCATCTTTGGGTGTTCACAGCTTAACTGTCCTTTGCACACTCCCAACAGAGCTGCAGCTAATGGCCTATCACTCAGTTTGATGGAACGGCTAATCCAGAGATTTGGTGAACAGGTGGTGAGAATGCTGACTGTACAGTATCGAATGCACGATGCTATAATGCAATGGGCCTCCAAACAGATGTATTATGGACGACTCACAGCTCACAAGATGGTGGCAGAACACTTGCTAAAGTAAGTATGATAATGAAACGAAAGCAGAAAATCCTGGCAACACTCAGGCAATATCCCTGGAGAGAGAAATGGTTAATATTTCAGGGCAATAACTTTACCTCCGAACCGGAAGATGAAGAATATACAGTTTATAACAGTTCCAGTGTGCCTGGTTGGCATCCTGTCTTCCACCCTCCATCAATGTGAATTCATCCTAAACCCTGCTGCCTGTATCGTAACTTGCACCAAGTCCTGTTCACCCATTATCATTGTGCTAACTGACCTGCATTAGCTGCTGGTTAACAATGTTGCATGTTTTTTAATTCATATCCTTTTTAAATCTCTTCAAGGCATCACCTTTTCCTATTTCTGTAACTTCCTCCCAACTTACTTGCCTCATACAACTCTACACTCCTCCCATTCTGGCCTGTTAGGTCAAATGCTAGATTGATAAAGCTCCTGTGGAAAAACCTTTGAACATTTTAAGAGTATAAGAACACAATAAATAAAAACAGTACGAGGCCATTTGGCTCTTGAACCTGTTCCACCATTCAATAAGATCATGGCTGCCCCCCATGAGAAGAAGCATTTAGCATCTGTCGTGGAAATTATAATAAAGATAAATTCTTTGAGGTTTGAGTGAAGGAAATGTATTTGCACAAATATTTGCGGAGAGTGGAGTGGCCTGGATTGGTGGGGGTGGTGGGGGGGGGGGGGGGGGGGGGGGGGGGGGGGGACCTTGGTATCTACTCACTCATCCTGCCCGGTGTAGGTCGTTCACCTTTTTCTGGCACTGTTGTCCTCCTAGTCACACTCCTCAAGCTGACAGCTGCCACCACCAAATCCCAGGCAGTATTGGCTGCCTTGTGGATGACTCCCAGACCCTCAGGGTAACAGGATATCTCTCCTGGCTTCCATGGCGTCTAGCAGCCTCCCCAGGTCAGCATCTCCGAATCTTGGAGCTGGTCTCCTGGGCACCATTATTGCAAGCTTTCTGGGGATGGCTTTCTGGGGATGGCTGAGCAAGTGCAGCATATGTGTTGCTGAACCTTAGCGGGGTGCTGGTGAGTGCGATCCGGCGAATCAGCTGGCGAGCCTTCATTTGCGGCGAGATACCGTGAGGCCTCGTTAAGTGGACCGATGAATGTTGAATTGCGTTGCCGGCCTCGCTGGGTCGAGTGCCGGGAAGCTCGCGGCAATTCGCGCTCGCTACCACGCTTTGAGATTTTTCTGGAAAATAACGCTCTATATCTTGGATCGGGTTTGGCAATCGGGCGGAGAATGGACTCCGACGCCGAAATTGGCTGTCAATGAGGGTTGAAATGTGCCTTTCCAGCAAACTGGGATGGTGGGGCACCGTTCAAATATATTCTGACTTCATCTTATTAGATTTCTTGAAACGTGCCTTTGAAAGGAACAGGGCACTAACATAAAAAGAGAGATTACAGGAGGTTGGTCTTGAGCCAAAAGTCTATTCATTGTCCCGACATTGCGTTCTGAAATGGCAGGCGACAGAGCGTAAGCAGTGGAAGAGTCTGAACGCAAAAGCCAATATGTAAAGATTTGGTAATTATTTTCCTTCCCAGAGTCTCCTAATTTATGAATTCTGA
This sequence comes from Scyliorhinus canicula, assembly GCF_902713615.1. Classification (NCBI taxonomy): domain Eukaryota; kingdom Metazoa; phylum Chordata; class Chondrichthyes; order Carcharhiniformes; family Scyliorhinidae; genus Scyliorhinus; species Scyliorhinus canicula. The sequence goes on along the minus strand of NC_052154.1, from coordinate 121,317,030 downwards.
TGAAATAGAGACAGTTTACTCTTGAACAAAATTATTTAAATAAATTGGAGTGCACCATCAGAAACAGAACATATCACTTCACAGATGGTCCCACTCTTTGAGAGTGTATACAACAGGCTTACTTAGTGAAGCAGATGGATTGCAAATCCCTTTTGAAGTATTCTGGCTCTGGCAGGAAGTGTATTCGTCCTGATTGCTGATGCTTTAAAACCTCAAATTTGCTTTCAAAAGATTGTGTATTTTATTAACGTTGCGAATATCTTGTGTCATGTGGTGAATGTGGTTACCTGATGGCCACAAGTTTGACGAGCTTCAAAATTCTATTGGACTGTATTGATATTGATTTACTTCATGTGACCTCTCCTCACCCTTTCTGTCAAAATGTATAACTTCACACACTGATGATCCTAAATATTAGGTCTGCAGTGTCAAATTGTCCAGCACTGGAGGATGACCATTGGCGATCTCAAAGCAATAAAATTGGGGATCAGCATTGAAATGAACAGCACTGGACAGCGTTGCAAACATGACGGTTGTTATTTGCTCAGCAAGCCAAATCGCAGAAGAAAACTTGTCTTACTGATCATAACCCTTTTTTGTATTCTGAAACAAGAGAGCGAACTGCTGATCCGAGGAGAATAGAATTACAGTTACACTTCTGGGATTTGAACAATGAAAAGATTTATCCCTCAGAAACAAAAACTCAAGCACATAAGATCAAAGTTACACAGTTAAAACAGTCTTTCACAACCTCCCCAAAAGAACCCGCTTGGTCACAACACACAAGTATACACTCTCTTAGAAACTCTCCCTTGTAGATTTGTAACTCTAAAAATCGAGCAACATTACCCAAGGCAAAACTGCTGGTACCGCCATGAAGGTATACCACATGATTACTCAACTCAATTCCACTCTGCTGTGGAAATCCAAGAAAATTCAGAAACAAGAATGCTTTCTGAAACCAAAGACTTTTCTGATTTCTTGATGGGCGTTTCAGATTTTACACCTCTCAGCACAGAATTGGTCCCAAAGAGCTAAGACGAGCAAGGAGGGGACATGAGAAGTCTTTGGCAGGTAGGATCAAGGAAAACCCAAAAGCTTTCTATAGGTATGTCAGGAATAAAAGAATGACTAGGGTAAGAGTAGGGCCAGTCAAGGACAGTGGTGGGAAGTTGTGTGTGGAGGCTGAGGAGATAAGCGAGATACTAAATGAATACTTTTCGTCAGTATTCACTCAGGAAAAAGATAATGTTGTGGAGGAGAATGCTGAGACCCAGGCTATTAGAATAGATGGCATTGAGGTGCGTAGGGAAGAAGTGTTGGCAATTCTGGACAAGGTGAAAATAGATAAGTCCCCGGGGCCTGATGGGATTTATCTTAGGATTCTCTGGGAAGCCAGGGAAGAGATTGCTGAGCCTTTGGCTTTGATTTTTATGTCATCATTGGCTGCAGGAATAGTGCCAGAGGATTGGAGGGTAGCAAATGTGGTCCCTTTGTTCAAGAAGGGGAGTAGAGATAACCCCGGTAACTATAGGCCGGTGAGCCTCACGTCTGTTGTGGGTAAAGTCTTGGAGAGGATTATAAAAGATACGATTTATAATCATCTAGATAGGAATAATATGATTAGGGATAGTCAGCATGGTTTTGTGAAGAGTAGGTCATGCCTCACAAACCTTATCGAGTTCTTTGAGAAGGTGACTGAACAGGTAGACGAGGGTAGAGCAGTTGATGTGGTGTATATGGATTTCAGTAAAGCGTTTGATAAGGTTCCCCACGGTTGGCTATTGCAGAAAATACGGAGGCTGGGAATCGAGGGTGATTTAGAGATGTGGATCAGAAATTGGCTAGTTGAAAGAAGACAGAGGGTGGTGGTTGATGGCAAATGTTCAGAATGGAGTTCAGTTACGAGTGGCGTACCACAAGGATCTGTTCTGGGGTCGTTGCTGTTTGTAATTTTTATAAATGACCTAGAGGAGGGCACAGAAGGTTGGGTGAGTAAATTTGCAGACGACACTAAAGTCGGTGGAGTTGTAGACAGTGTGGAAGGATGTTGCAGGTTACAGAGGGACATAGATAAGCTGCAGAGCTGGGCTGAGAGGTGGCAAATGGAGTTTAATGTAGAGAAGTGTGAGGTGATTCACTTTGGAAAGAAAAACAGGAATGCGGAATATTTGGCTAATGGTAAAATTCTTGGCAGTGTGGATGAGCAGAGGGATCTTGGTGTCCATGTACATAGATCCCTGAAAGTTGCCACCCAGGTTGATAGGGTTGTGAAGAAGGCCTATGGTGTGTTGGCCTTTATTGGTAGAGGGATTGAGTTCCGGAGCCATGAGGTCATGTTGCAGCTGTACAAAACTCTGGTACGGCCGCATTTGGAGTATTGCGTACAGTTCTGGTCACCTCATTATAGGAAGGACGTGGAAGCTTTGGAACGGGTGCAGAGGAGATTTACCAGGATGTTGCCTGGTATGGAGGGAAAATCTTATGAGGAAAGGCTGATGGACTTGAGGTTGTTCTCGTTAGAGAGAAGAAGGTTAAGAGGTGACTTAATAGAGGCATACAAAATGATCAGAGGGTTAGATAGGGTGGACAGTGAGAGCCTTCTCCCGCGGATGGAGGTGGCTAGCACGAGGGGACATAGCCTTAAATTGAGGGGTAATAGATATAGGACAGACGTCAGAGGTAGGTTTTTTACGCAAAGAGTGGTGAGGCCGTGGAATGCCCTACCTGCAACAGTAGTGAACTCGCCAACATTGAGGGCATTTAAAAGTTTATTGGATAAACATATGGATGATAATGGCATAGTGTAGGTTAGATGGCCTATAGTTTTTGACTTCCCATGTCGGTTCAACATCGTGGGCCGATGGGCCTGTACTGCGCTGTAGCGTTCTATGTTCTATTTGTTCTCCACACCAACAACGCTCAACACATCTTTCCTTAAATATCCTTTTCCCTTGCATTTCCATTCTCCTCAGCATTTTTTTGAACTCAACTTTTCCTAAATATAAAAAGCTTTATTTTTTCCTATTGCCTCCCCTTTTGGGTTAAATAATATTTAATAATCTCCCCTTGCAACATTTGTAATAAGTTGTAAAGGTTCCTTACTCCCCTTTGAAATGTAGCAACTGAAAAGCTAAGTTTCTATATACCTCCTAATGTATCTTTCTAAACCTACCCTATTAACTTATAAGTCCAGTTCACCATAGCCTCTTATTACAAATTTAGCACCTTTACCCTCATCTCAACTCTCCCAGACAAGTTGTTTATATTACTTTTTCTCCAGCTTAATTAAATCATTTATGCAAACAGACATAGCCTTCTTTATAGGATAATGCAATATTCCCCCAAAATATTTTGTTAAAAATAACAATAGTTGTGTGGTCATCCACTCACAAGGAAGATTACATTGTTTGTTCAGATGTTCAGTTCGTAAAGATGGAACAGGCATATTTCTATTCCTGTGTTCCTATATGAGTTGTTTTTAAGTTATTAACCTGCGGAGCTTGGTTCTGCAGTTTCTCAGAGCTAATTTTAAGCCTTGCATTTACTTGTGGCCTTTGCACACATCAGTTGCTAAATATAACCACGGTCCATCCTCCCAGCTGTGACTTTACCTCCTCCCGCTGATGTACAAAAAATGATGCAGCCTGCCACTTTTAATCGTGTTTATTTGTGGTGTAAAATGACACTTGGTAATCTGGTTGACTTTTGACAAATCAGAATCCTGATTCAAGGTCTGGATAATATTTTTTAAAGCTAATGCTATTCAGTAAGTATGCGTGCACAACAGACATATAATTGAGAGTGAGATTGAACAAGAGTTGTAAAATGTCTTTCTGGTAATATCAAACTGTTAAAATATTGAACTAGATCAAAATGCCTCTCTGAAAATAGCTCGGACAACTGTGAGGTGATGAACTGAGGAGGAGGTGGGAGGGAGGATGAAATTATTTTCATTCTTTCTAAGCTTCAAAGACTAATCAAGACATGAGTACTACCCCAAAATTAATTGCATCCTAGCAGAATGTTTCTGTAGCAATTTTAGTAAAGCAGACCCCATACATAGACATGTACTCCAATTAATCATCTTTATTGACTATTCTGTGTGGGCTGATTTCTCTGTACCAGTAATACAATCTTTGTGATGGATGACTATATTTATGCAGCTGTAGTTTTGCTGTGTTATTAACTGTTGCTCCCATAATTCTTAGGGATTTGCCTGGGGTTGCTTCCACAGAAGAGACAAAGATTCCAATGCTTCTAATAGACACCTCAGGATGTGGTCTGCTTGAACTTGATGAAGAAGATGAACAATCTAAAGGAAATAAAGGTGCTATTTGATTGGTGATTGGTTGGAAGTAATCACACTGATATGGCTTTCTTCTATGCAACTGAGTTGTTGCAAAAGTGACTGTCAAATAACAGTACAGCACAGGAACAGGCCCTTCGGCCCTCCAAACCTGTACCGGTCATGATGCAAACTTTGGCCAAAACCCTCAGCACTTCCTTGTGCTGTAACCCTCTCTACCCATCCTATCCATGTGTTTGTCAAGATGTCTTTTGAGCGCCGTTAATGTATCTGCTTCCACAGCCTCCCCTGGCAATGTGTTCCAGATACTCACCACCCTCTGTGTAAAAAATCCTGTCTCGCGCACCTCCTCTAAACTTTGCCCCACGGACCTTAAACCTATGCCGTCTGGTGATTGACTTCTCCACCCTGGGAAAGAGTGCCTGCCCATTCACACTATCCATGCCCCTCATAATCTTGTAGACCTCTATCAGGTCATCCCTCAACCTCCGTCATTCTAATGAAAACAGTCCAAGTCTATTCAGGCTCTCCGCATAGACCAGGCAACATCCTGGTAAACCTCCTCTGCACCCTTCCAAAGCATCCACATCTTTCTGATAGTATGGAGACCAGAATTGTGCGCAATATTCCAAAGTTCCAAAGCCTTACCAAAGTTCTATACAACTGTAGCATAGCTTGCCAGTTTTTATACTCAATGCCCCATCCAATGAAGGCAAGCATTCCATATGCTTTCTTGACTACCTTGTCCACTTGTGTTGCCACCTTCAATGATCTGTGGATCTGCATGCCAAGATCGCTCTGACTTTCTATCTTCCTAAGAGTTTTGCCATTTACAGTATATTTCTCCTCTATGTTAGATCTACCATAGCTAGAGTTAAAACTCCTTCACACACCAATTTTTGATAGTTAATGCAGCCAAGCCAAATATCTTTGTGCACAAATTTGGCAGCTTTATTTTGAACCTATAATGGTCCACGCACCAAGTGTGAACTGAGCCAACCATTTGCGGTTTTTGATGGGCATTTTCTTCCTGTGCGAAATCTTATGCTGAAAAGGGTATCGTGGAATGTTACAGCACAAAGGAGGCCATTTGGCCTTGAGTTTGTGCTGGCGCTTTCGAACAATTCCATTAGTGTCAGTATTTCCATGTATCCCTACATTTTGTCTTCGAATATTTATCCAATTCCCTTTTGAGGGCTACTGTTGAATCTGCAACCACCACACTATCAGGCAATGCATTCCAAATTTTAAACACTTGTTGCATTAAAATGTTTTCCTTCATGCTGACTCTTTTGCCAATCACTAAATTTGTACCATCTGATTATCACTCTCTCAGCCGTTGGAAACAATATATTTTATCTACTCTTATCTAAACCCTGCAAGATTTTAAACACCGCTATTAAATCTCCTCCCAGCCTTTTTTGCTCTTGTGAAAGCAATTCCAGCTGCTCTATCTATCCATATAACTCCAATCCTTCAACTGTTGAGGCATTCTTGTAAATCTCTTCTGTACCCTCTCCAAAGCCTTCACCTTTCCGAAGTAGCGTTGTTCCCAGAATAAGACATAATACCTAGCTGGGGGGCAGAACTTCTGTTTTATAAATGTTTAGCTTTTGTACTGTCTAGTTATGAAGCTCAGGATCCCATGTTTCATTAATGCTTTGTTAACCTGTCCTGCCACTTTCAAAGATTTGTGCACAAACACTCTTGGGTCTTTCTGTTCTTGCACCCCAAATTAGCTGGCGGCCTCTGCACATGACCAGAGTGGCTCTCTGCTGGTGGGAAAGCTCTGTGGATTCTGCCTCTATTTGAGGCCTTCACCATCCTAATTGACTGTCCACCTCCCAGGAAAGTTCTGGATAATATGCTGGGTGGGCTGGTTTGGATCCCTCTTATTTCCCTGTCCCCACTTGAATCCTGTAATCTAGTCTCCACTGGACTGGGAAAATCCAGGCCAAGATTTTGAAATATACGGGAGGGGACTAAAATATTAGATTTAATTCTGCTGTCACTAATACTATAAACTTGGAACATCTCATCTGCTGGATTGAGAAATCCCTAGTTCTAAATCATTGGTAGTGGCTCTTCAGTAGACCCGTCTCTTGGATTGTGATCGTGAGGAAATCAAAATTCTGTGCCATGGTCAGTGAGGTATTTAAGTAGAAAGCTGCAATGGCAAGTTGTTGCCAGATAGAACTGTAGTATACAGAAGTGTAGTTATTCTATTTAAATCAAACCTGATAACCCACCAGTACAAGGAAGCAGAAGCTGTTTGTTATTTTGTATTAATGCATGGACACAATTTGTCCTGGTTGAATTAAATAACTGGTGCTCTATAGGCTTACTTGGCATGAAGTAAACTGCTTACTTTCTTAAATTTTCCCTCACCTTGCCAGATGTTTCCTCACCTTTTGAAAAGATTGGAGAGACATAAGTGTCTGATCGCAGAAGTACTGTTGTTCTGTCTTTGAGTTATACTATTATATTGATAGATATTGGGCAGCATGCACCAACTTCAGCATGGAGCTTGGAATCCATTCATAAAAGCAATTAATGTGAATGAAAATATATTGATGATAGAGTTGAGTCTGTCATAACTCATTCTACTTTTATTCCAGGGGAAGTTCAAATTGTGGCAATGCATATTCAAGCCCTAACTGAGGCTGGTGTCAGCCCTAAGGATGTTGCTGTGATAGCACCATACAATTTGCAGGTACATGTCCTAATCGTTTTCCAATGTTTCTGTACAGGCAAAGTAGCCATTTGATTTCTGATTTTGAAACATTCAAATTTTAGAAGTTACATCTTAATTTAAAAATAATTAAAACTGAATGTGAGTTTTTAATGCAATACTTAGTTTTTCTGATTATGGGTGCAGTTTGTACCCTAATGGTTTGAAGGGGGCAGTATACTGACCCAAAAATTAATATACTGTTTGCATCCAATTTTCAGTATTTGGTTGGTTATCATTGCTGAGGCTAGACATACATAGCGAATGCAGCACTACAATGTTCACAAAGTAAATGATAAAAATGGAGGGACAGGAAATCTAAGACATGGGTCTGCAGGCAAATAATGCCCTCTTTCACTACTGCTGAAATTGAAGAGGCGCCCTACGAGAAGGTTGGATGAAGATAGGCTTTCTAACTGCTGCATTACATCATCGCCATAGCTCAGCATGTTGGAGGCAGATTCCAGGTCTCAGCACAATATTAGCCATGGTTATACCATCCTGTGCTACCGGTGTACATGCAGCAGAGAGCAACACATATCTGCATCTGGCTCTTTGATGACCTGAACTCTTACCTCTAACCCCTAATACAGTCCTGAAGACCAGACAACAGGGAGCTAACACACCTACTTATCTAGTAGAATTTTAATGCATGGCTTCATGACCAAAATCCTTCATAAAGTGGATTCCCAATCTTGTCAGTAGTCGTTTGGCAGTACAGAGCTTGAGTATTGATGAAAAAGAGACTTTCAAAGCTTTTTGTCTTGAATTCATCTGGACACTTTGCAAGAATACCAGCATAAGGGGAAAACAGTAATTTATATTGAATGAGAAGAGAATGTTGGTAGGTTGGCAAGTGGACTCTGATTGGTAGAGGTGTTGCCATGGTGAATGCATCAGTTAACTAACAGATATGTGCCAGGCATTGATTGAAATTTAAACCAGGCAATTAATTGGTCAAGGCAGTGCCCTGTGGAATGAATCAGTGAATGGCTGTCACTTATTTTGTTTAGCTGGAACAGGCGCAATATGTGTACATGTTCTTTCTGTCTGCAAAGAACAGGACCTTGTGCATTAATCTATGTAGCTTCCAGTACACACAAGTACACCACACTGCGAGTCCGACTAACAATCTTAAATTGGTTCTCAGCATAATTCTTAGCATACTGAGGATTATTTAGCAAATGTTGTCCAACTGGTGCATTCTCCATGGCAATGTCTCTACCAGAGTCCACTTGCCAAACAATAACCATTCTCTTCTCATACAGTATAAAGTGTTGTTTTCCCTTTATCTAGTATTCTTGCAAAGTGTCCTGATAATTACAAGACAAAAAGCTTTGACACATCCTTACTCCGCAATCTTGCAGTGTTATATGTGAGAAATACTTCCCTGTTAAAAGTAACGGGACCATGGTCTCTCTAAACTGTTCTTGTGTTCATTCTGGTGATCAGCTGAAGGGTGGTGTATCAGAAATGGAAACCGGTTGGCTTTTTTGTTTGGGGACGGAACAGAGGAATTTAAAAAAAGAGATGTAGATTGGCCATGATAAATTGCTCTTAGTGACCAAAAAGGTTAGGAGGGGTATTGGGCTACGGGGATAGGGTGGAAGTGAGGGCATAAGTGGGTCGGTGCAGACTCAATGGGCCGAATGGCCTCCTCCTGCACAGTATGTTCTATGTAGATGAGCCAGATTATGGTGAAGGAGGATGGTGTTGAATACAGAAGCTGTAACTGAACTGCATTTTTTAACAAGGGATTGTTTGTTAAACAGGTACAACTCCTGAGAAAAGAGTTATCCAACAAATATCCAGAGTTGGAAATCAAGTCTGTTGATGGTTTTCAAGGAAGAGAAAAAGAGGCTGTTGTTTTATCACTTGTGAGATCCAACAGGACAGGTATCTGCTATTGGCGTTACATATAATACGATGCTGTATGTTTCTTGAAGAATAGATAAAGGACAATTTTTTTTAGGAATCTACAATCTTGGAGCATATATAGTGCTAAATTTGGATTAGTTGATTGATGTTTGAGTTACTTTGTATATAATTACTTGAGTATTATGCATATTCATAATAGAACATAGAACAGTACAGCACAGAACAGGCCCTTCGGCCCTCGATGTTGTGCCGAGCAATGATCACCCTACTCAAACCCACGTATCCACCCTATACCCGTAACCCAACCCCCCCCCCCCCCCCACTTAACCTTACTTTTTAGGACACTACGGGCAATTTATCATGGCCAATCCACCTATGCACAATCAACAAAGTACTTGCATTTATGTAGCGTCCTTCTCAACCTCACGATAGGTCAAAACACTTTACAATGAATTAAGTATTTTTGAAGTGTATTCATCGTCCAACGGTAGACACATTGATCAACGTTTTCATGGTATGTCAGCTGGAGAGTGAATGGAAAGAGGAAAGAAACAGAAAACGCCCAATCGCCACTACCATGCATGGCTTTCGGACTCCCTAACTGCAGTGCTACATGTCCTTCCTTGCCTAATAATGTTCATCATCACACCCTCATTTGGCAAGTTGCCCACTTGTTCTTGAAGACTGCTTCCAATTGTGTGCCAACTTCTTCTGCAAGAAGATTGGTTAGTGTCTGTCATGTTAAAGGACTGTGCGGATGTGTGAGGCGGACTGAGCAAAATACTATTAATGTTTAGCTACCATTCTCCTTTTCTGCTGGCTAATTTGTTGGACAACCCTTCGCCCATTTAAAAAGCAGCAGTCTTGTCTGATTTTCCACCATCAACAGCCAACTGCCTATAAGGGTGACTCTCTGTGTGGAGTTTACACTTTCTCCCCTTGTCTGCGTGGGTTTCCTCTGGGTGCTCCAGTTTCCTCCCACAGACCAAAAATGTGCAGGTTAGGTGGGATTGCCTTTGCTAAATTGCCCCTTCGTATCCAAAAGGTTAGGTGGGGTTACTGGGTTGCAGGGATAGATGGAGGCATGGGCTTAAGTATGGTGCACTTTAATGGGTTGGTGCATATTCAATGGGCTGAATGGTCTTCTGCACTGTAAATTCAATGATTCTATAAGCACTGCAATTCGAACAGGTAACTCAGTGCTTGTATTTGAATGAAATCCCATCATGAAAATCCATTGTCTACCCAAGTTAGCTATCAACAAAAGTTGACTCTATTATGAATTTTGATGTTGTATTGTATTTCTGGAGTTATTGTGATGCTCCTAGATGCCAGTGTAGATAATTTACTTAAAGACTTGAACATCACCTTCAAGGGCAGCACGGTAGCATTGTGGATAGCACAATCGCTTCACAGCTCCAGGGTCCCAGGTTCGATTCCCGGCTTGGGTCACTGTCTGTGCGGAGTCTGCACGTTCTCCCCGTGTGTGCGTGGGTTTCCTCCGGGTGCTCTGGTTTCCTCCCACAGTCCAAAGATGTGCAGGTTAGGTGGATTGGCCATGATAAATTACCCTTAGTGTCCAAAATTGCCCTTAGTGTTGGGTGGGGTTACTGGGTTATGGGGATAGGGTGGAGGTGTTGACCTTGGGTAGGGTGCTCTTTCCAAGAGCCGGTGCAGACCCGATGGACCGAATGGCCTCCTTCTGCACTGTAAATTCTATGAAATTTAGATTTTAGCATCATATTTTGTGCTGTGTCATCGTGACTGCCACAAAACATCTACTAAAATGATGCAAAATTCAGAATGTTGGTCGTTGGATAACTCAAAAAGTAGGGAAAAGTGGAAAAAAGACAGAATGAGTGTCTCTACTGAATTCACGCAGCATTTGTAACAAGGTGGATGAATTGATAGCACAAAATGGAATAAGTAGATATTATATGATAGCCATTACAGAAATGTGGTTGCAACCACTTGATCATGGCTGGGACTGAATACTCAAGGGCATTTGACATTTTGGACAATTCGGTTGCACTGTGGCAGCCATTCATCTCGTATAGGCAATGTTTTGCACCATGTTGGTCGTCTCTGTGTTATACTTTGCCAGGTGTCGCTCAGGAGCCCCACTCTGGCATGGCAATCTCTGCCTCATTTGCTGCAGAGGGCTGAGAAGGTGCACCATTCACTGGCCTCTGTTTTCCCTGAACCCTCCTATTGGCTAGCTGAGCTTTTCATTTCTACTCGCCTCTTCCAATGCATCTCCAGGCAGTCAGCCTCCAGAGATCATAGCCATCAGCAAATATCTCCCAATTGTCAATGCCACTGTCTTCCTATCTCGTTCTCTGATATCCCCCTAGTGGAGGTATAGATGCCCAGAAAGTCGTGACTCGGGGCCAGTTCGCCATCTAGAAGGTTTTTTGGTATAAGGACGAAAATGAACATTTTCAAGCCAGCGCAGACATCGTTGGCTTAGCAATGAGTATATACTGATGGAATCGGAATATTTTGTGACTTCTGAGTTGCTGAACTTGTCCTGCCGAGTGATGTCAAGGCTACGTTTGAGGCAGCAATTTTAAGCTGAGGGCCGGGTCAGGGGGGGGATGCCAATTAGAGGGAATCATGCGTTCGAGCCGGGGAGGATGGATGCGAGGTTTTGGAGATGGGACGAGAGGGGAGGCAAGGAAATGAAGGATTTGTGGGGGGGTGGGGGGGGGGGGGGGGGGGGGGGGGCAGTTCGCCAGTTTGGAGGATTTGGGAGAGCATTATCGATTGGTGCAGAGGGGAGGGTTTAGGTAACTGCAGGCTCTGGATTTCACAAGGAAGGTTTACCCGACCTTCTCAATAGTGCTGGCCTACCCGTTGCTAGAGGTGGTGCTGTCAGTTGGCGGGCTGGAGAGGGAGTTGTTTCGGCGATCAAGAGGAGGATCCTGGAGGAGATTAAGGCCAAATGAGAGGAGGAGCTGGAGGGGGGGGGGGGGGGGGGGGGGTGCAATGAAGGAGGGATTGTGGTGTGAGGGTGAATGCCTCAACTTGGTGTGCGAGGCTGGGGCTGATGCAGTTGAAAGTCGTACCTAGGGCGCACCTCACAAAATCAAAGATGAGCCGGTTGTTTGAGGGGGTGGAGGATGCCTGTCAACAATGTGGGAGGGCCCCGCAAACCACATTCATATGTCCTGCCCGAAGCTGGAAAGGTTTTGGAGGACAGTATTTAGTACAATCTCGGGAGTCTTGCACATGGATGTGGAGCCGGTCCCCTAGAAGCCATTTTTGGGGTGTCAGACTGGCCTGAGTTGCAGGTGGAAGCGGAGGCAGACGTTTTAGCCTTCGCCCTGCTGATTGCTTGTAGGCGGGTCCTGCTGGAGTGGAAGTCATTCTCTCTACCCTGTACCACAGCGTAGCGGGGGGAACCTGCTGGTGTTTTGACCCTGGAGAAGGTGAAGTTTGAGCTCAGGGGGGCGAAGGAGGGGTTCTACAATTTTTAGGGTTTGTTTATTGTGTACTTTCAGGAGTTGGTTGCCATTGACTTTTGGAGGGGGTGTGGGTTTGGGGGGGGACTTTTTAAAAATATTGTTGGGATTGTTCTTGTTTCTGTTTTTCTTTTGTATGGTGAAAATGATGAAAATATGGCGAATAAAAATATGTTTTTAAAAAATATTCGTAAGACATCATCAGCCTCGAGCAACTCTAGTGAGGATTGGGCATATCTTTGTCTTAAATCTGAGGACAGCAGGGCAGAACAGCTTTTTGGCCCTTTGGTATGTAAGTATGCACTCTCTGTAGATGACGTGAGGGTATATGACAGCAGCAAAGAAAAAAATATCCCGAAGAGTGTTGGTGGCAGATACTGTTAAACCAACTGCGATCTCAAAGAGTTCTGATGTTTCCCCGTCATAGCTGACCGTACCCATCATGTTGTCATGGAAAAAATAGAGCAGCCTCACAGGCACCCAGTTTTCTCCAGTAGCTTAAGTAGGCTGCCTCGGCTATAAGCCCAAATACCTTGGTCAGATCCATGAAGGCAATATATAGTAGACTCTTTTGTTCATGGCATTTTTCTTGCAGCAGCTGGACTTAGAAGATCATGGGCAGCATTTTCTGCACATCCCCCGCGTGTTTCAATGGGGCCAACTTTGTCAACAGAGTTTCCTGTTCAATGCATCCCTAGTCGCTAAGAAACCATGGCAGGGGTGCGCCGTTGGCGGGACCAAAAGATTCCCACCGGCGTGAATGGATGTAAAATTCTGGCCCATTGCAATTATAGATATTTCAGTTCTGTAACCACACTAGGATCCAGGATAGATGCGTTTACCTAAGACCTGCAGGTTGACAAGGGCGGTACGGAAAGGCAGCACAGTAGCATAGTGGCAGCATAGTTGCTTCACAGCTCCAGGATCCCAGGTTCAATTCCCAGCTTGGGTCACTGTCTGTGTGGAGTCTGCACGTTCTCTCATGCATGGGTTTCCTCCGGGTGCTCCGGTTTCCTCCCACTGTCCAAAGATGTGCAGGTTAGGTGGATTGGCCATTCTAAATTGCTGGCTGAATTACTAGTCCAACGACAATACCACTAGGCCACCGCCTCCCTCTGGCAGAGGGAGGAGTATAATGTTAGGTTGTCCACTTTGGTGAGAAGAATAGAAAAGCAGAATAGTATTTAAATGGTGAGAGACTGCAAAATACTGTGGCATGGAGGGTTCTGTATATCTTCGGAAAAGTGTCACAAAACGTTAGCATGCAGGTAAAGCAAGTAATGACCTTTATTGCAATGGAGATGGAGCATAAAACTGATGAAGTCTTGCTATAGCTTTCAGGACTTGTGGGAGGAAACCCAGACAGACATGGGGAGAACATGCAAACTCCGCACAGACAGTGAGCCAGGCCGGGAATCCCAGGTCCCTGACACTGTTACGCAACAGTGCTAACCACTGTGCCACCCACAAAGGAGGCATATACACACACACATACACACACACACACAAACAGTAGTACATGAAAATCAATAGTCCTATGTTAGGAGGAGTGTGATCTTTTTTGTACGCTGCATCACTTCGGTGTAATGTTTTACACATCCGATGAGTTGCAGTCACAGTCAAATTGCGACTGGAATGTATTATTTTTACACAGTGCTAGAGCTCAGCATTTCTGACCTGGACCTCGAACCCTCAGCCTCTTCATGAATGTGGAGCATACCTGTTCTGGAGGTCCTTCCTTATAGTGCAGGATTTATGGGGGAACCCAAGCAATATAGCTGCCATATTCTGGTAAGTCTTCATTCCCTAACACACTGAAAAGCCTTTTGCATAATCAAATAGCTCATCAGTGTGTCAGAGAATGAGTGTGAGTGACATAAGTGGGTAGGGCGGTGAGGTCAGATCTGCTCGGGTCAGAGCGGTGTTGGAAGGTCAGTGAGGATTGGTAGGTCAGTGAGGAGTCGAAATTTCATGTCTGTGTGTCTGTGTGGACATCGGTGTGTGCATATTTGTCTGCACATCTGTGTGTACACACGTGTCTGTATGTGCATGCCTGGGTGTCCACATCTGTGTGTGCATCTGTCTGTACACGTGTGTGTCTGTATGTGCGTCTGTCTGTGTGTGCATATATGTGCGTGCAGACAACTGTGTTCCCGTGTCTGTGCATGCCTGTATGTGTGCACGTCTGTGTGCCATAACTCTGTGTGCGCATCTGAGTGTGTGCATGCCTCTATATTTGTGCATGCGCCTGTGTGTGCGTGGTGCATCCACGTGCGCACGCGTCTGTGTGTGTGCGCCTCTGTGTGTACGCGTGCATCTTGAATGTGTGCGGGCATCTGTGTGTGCGCGCATGTGTCTGTGCATGCTCGTGCATCTGTGTGTGTGTGCGCATCGGTGCACACGTCTGTGTGCACATCTTTGTGTGTGCGCGCGTGTATGTGCATGCATCTGTGTGCGCTTGTGTCAGTGTGTGTGCGTGTGTCTGGGTGTGTGCGTGCGCGTCTGTGTGTCATGCGTGCGTGTGTGTCATGTGTGCACGCGACTGTCGTGGATGCGCACGTGTCTGTGTGTATCGTGTGTTCACGTCTTTGTGTGGGCACGCGTCAGTGTGTGTACCCACGCCTGAGTGCGAGTCCGTGTGTGTGCTTGCGTACGTCTGTGTGCGTGTCTATTTGTGTGCCTGTGTATGTGTACATATCTGTGTACGCGTCTGTGTATGTGTGCGCGCTCGCCTGTGTATGTGATCGCATCTCAGTGTGTGCATGCGGATGTGCGTGCGCCTGTGTGCAACTGTATGTACACGCATGTGAGTGTGCCTGAGTCTGTGGGCACATCTGGGTGTGTGCGCATCTGTGAGAATGCGTGCGTCTGTGTGCGCACGCCTCAGTGTATGTGTGTACGCGTCTGGGTGTGTGCGTACATCTGTATGTACACGCATGTATGTATGCATGCGTCTGTGTGCACGCGTCTATGTGTGTGCGTCTGGGTGTGTGCGTGCTTGTGGGTGTGCATGCATGCATCTGTGTGTGTCTGCATGCATCTGGGTTTGTGTGTACAAATGGGTGTGCGCGTTCATCTGTGTGTGTTCGTCTGTGTGTGCACGTGTCTATGTGCGTGCTTCTGTGTGCATGCGTCAATCTGTGTATGCGCGCCTGGTTATGTGTGTGCATCTGTGTGCTGTGTGTGCGCGTGTCTGTGTGCGCTTGCGTCTGTGTGCGCTTGCGTCTGTGTGTGCGTGCGCTGTGTGTTTGTGCGAGTCTGGGTTTGTGCGTCTGTGTGCATATGTGTCTTTGTGTATGCATCCATGTACGCGCGTTTGTGTGTGCGAGAGTCTTTGTGTGTCTATATCTGACTGTGGAGAGTCAGGGGTGGCCAGTTGTGTACTTACCCAGATGTAAGACATGTTTTGTTTCCAGGTCAAAAGTAAAGAAGAATTGTCTGAAGTGTGCGACTTTTGACTGAGAGCTGCAGACTTTTTTGTGGGGTCCCAGGGAACTAGTGCATTGCCATTTGGAAATTGAAACTTCCTTGTCAATTCCCACATAAAAGTTTGTGTTGAGATGAGAGGGGTCCCCAATCGCAGTGAATTTCAAACTTCTTTTCCGGGGACCCATTTTTACCAACTGGCCAACTTTCGGGACCCACGCCGGCCAACCTTCGCGTCCCATGCCGGCTGAACTCCACGACCCACGCTGGCTGACCTCTGTGACCCATGCCAGCTGACCTCTGTGACCCACGCCGGCCGACCTTCGTGACCCACGTCGGTCGATCTTCACGACCCACGCCGGCCGACCTTCGCGACCCGTGCCATCCAACATTCGCGACCCACATTTTCTCTTACCTCTAATGCGGAGGTGAGCCTACTTGGTCCTCATGATCTCACTCCAATCAGGTTCACAGGAGGAGTGCGTGGATTTCATACCTCAGTTCGTGAACTCTGAGTAGCTCCCCTGTTGACTGATCATTGCAGTAACTGTTCAAGCGGATAAAGTCTGCCATCATTGGGATTGACTGGTCAGTTTTGATTCAATGCTTTAATATAGTATAAAAGGTCAGCAGAAACTTGTACCTTCAGTACACAGAGGACGCTGATGTGATGATTTCCCATGCTTTCATTATATCCCTTGCCAAACGTTCAGTTCTGTCCATGATTAAACCATGAGGAATAGAAACTCTCTCCAGATCATTAGTTTAGGGATGCAAAACAGATCGAGGTCATAGCCTTGTTCATCATCGGTGATCACCACTAAGTCAACCGGCATGCCGCGATCGCACTTTGACCCCGGGTTCAGGTCCCAACACTCCTGAGCTGCACGCGCACTAATGAGCGGACACGCACGCGCAGTGTGCCGGCATTTTTTTAGCTAGTCACGCCGGCATTTTTAAAGCCAACCGCAGCCAGCATTGTTAAAAGCCAGCTGCTGCTGCCGTTGCGCGGGAATTTCCGCGATCGGGAACGACACGATGGCTGGCTCCACAACCCTCCCGACGCCTGCCCGTGACCCACCTACTGGTCGCGACCCCCACTTTGAAAATGCCTGCCCTCGCGCATCTTCCAGGGTACATCCATTCTCTGACAATCGGAGAATGGAAGGTCTGGGCCAATATATTTTTAATATTTCTAACAGCGTTGGGTGAATCTAACACACCATTTAAAAAAGCGAATGTTCATATGCTTCATTGTGAAGTTAATCTTCCGAACCTGGTTTTGGTGAGTAAAGTTAATTTGAATGTGTTGTTTCCAGGCCCTGGCACACAGTAATAAATCAGGATTATTCATTCGATCAGAGATCGACTCACGGCTGCACATTATTTATTTTTAATAAACATTTTATTGAGTTTTTTTTTGGCATTGTAACAACCCAATATATACAATGCACATGGAAATATAAACATACCACCTCCTTCCCTAACAGGTCCCACCATTAATTAACCCCCTAATCTACGCTAACCTAACCCCTCCCCCACCGCTGACGATTAATTCTCCGCAAAGAAGTCGATGAATGGTTGCCACCTCCGGGCGAACCCTAACAGTGACCCTCTCAAGGCAAACTTAATTTTCTCCAGACAGAGAAAGCTAGCCATATCTGATAGCCAGGTCTCCGACTTCAGGGGCTTTGAGTCCCTTCATGCTAGTAATATCCGTCTCCGGGCTACCAGGG
Source organism: Scyliorhinus canicula (assembly GCF_902713615.1). Lineage (NCBI taxonomy): Eukaryota > Metazoa > Chordata > Chondrichthyes > Carcharhiniformes > Scyliorhinidae > Scyliorhinus > Scyliorhinus canicula. The sequence continues at coordinate 121,299,486 of NC_052154.1, read as the reverse complement.
AAGCAAAGGCCAGAACGTCTGCCTTTCCCCTCCTGGATTCCCGGATCCTGCGACACCCTGAAAATCGCCACCTCTGGACTCAATGCCACCCTTGTTTTTAACACCTTGGACATGAATTCAGCAAACCCCTGCCAAAATCCCCTCAGCTTTGGACATGCCCAGAGCATATGGACATGGATCACTGGCCCCCCTGCACACTTTGCACAACTGGCTTCCACTCCAAAGAATCTGCTCATCCGGGCCATTGTCATGTGGGCCCGGTGAATGACCTTGAATTGAATCGGGCTGAGTCTGGCACAAGTTGCAGTTGTGTTGACTCTACTCAACGCGTCTGACGGCTGCACATTATTGATCACTGCTGATTCACTGGAGGCACTGAATATTAATTGAAAACTTAGGGCTATTCCTCAGGAACACAACAATGAGTCTTTGGTAGGGAGAAGTAAAAGATTTTAACATTTATTGGAAACAATACTGAATGTTTTCAAAAATGGCATTTGAATTTGTACATGATTATTTAAAAATGTATTCGGGTAGGTTTTAGATATTACATAAATGAATTGAAATAACCCAGTATTTATTCAGTATTGTTATAATTACCCATAAATTTCAGTGAAAAGAATATTGGAATTTCTTTTTGCAAAAACTGCTGGCAGAGGCCACCACCCTGACATAAGCTTTTGTTGTGATCCCTGTCTTGTGATCCCTGTCTTGAACATTCTCAATTCTTGATCTTCCGCAACCCTTTGGAATTGGGCACTCTAAAGATTCACAACCCTCTGAGAGAAGTAATTCCTCCTCATCTCTGTCTTAAATGGCTTTGCCCTTATTCTGAGACTGTACTGTCTGGTTCTGAACCCTCCACCCAGGGGAAACATGGGCCGGGATTCTCCGAAATCCCAGCCAAGTGTTGACGCCGGCGTCAAAACAGGCGCAAGCGACACCGGTGTCAAAGGGCCTCCAGGCCCAGGCATTCACTCCTTCCTCGGGGGCTAGAACAGTGGCGGAGTGCGGTGTGCTTCTCCGGCGCCGAAAGCCAGCCCGGCGCAGATCCGCGCTTGCACGTGCCACGGCCGGTGCAAATCCGCGCATGCGTGCCATAGCTGGCATGGGACCGCGCCTGTGCGCCACGGCCGTCTTCGTGCCAACCCCCCAGGCAATATGGCGGGGCCCGGCGTGGAGGAACATACAAGGGCCCGGCGCAGAGGAGCATAGGACCCCCGGAGTCAACGGCCCCCGCAGCCAGAATGCCGAGGTCTCGCCGGTAAGACCATACGCAAACGACGCCGACGGGCACTCGGCCTGTCGACCGTGGAGAATCACCGAGGGACCGCTTTCAACAGTCGGCCGCTGCACCGCGCCCCCCCCCCCCCCTGGCGATTCTCCGACCCGGCGCGGGATCAGAGAATCCCAGCCACCGTTCCTACATCAAACCTGTTTAAACCCTTTAAGAATATTGTAAGTTTCAATGAGATCATCCCTCAGTCATCAGAGCTCTCGAGAACACAGACCCAGTCTTCTGAATTTCTCCTCATAGGACAGTCCTGCCATCCCAGGAATTAGTCTGGTAAACCATTGCTGCACTCTCTCTGTGGCAAGTGTATCCTTCCTGAGCAAAGACCAAAACTGTATGCAATACTCCGGGTGTGGTCTAAACAAGGTTCTATATAATTGAAGTAAGACATCCTGTACTCAAATCCTCTTGCAATAAAAACCAAGATACCATTTACCTCCATAATTGCTTTCTGCACCGACATGTTAGCTTTCAGTGACTAAAAAACAAGGACACCCAGATCCCTAATACTTCCCAATCTCTCACCATTTAAGAAAATCTCTGCGCCTCTGTTCCTCCTACCCAAAGTGGATAACCTCACATTTATCCGCATTTTATTCCAACTACCCCACTCTTGCTCACCTACTAAACTGCAGATCTCTACATTTTCTGTGTTCAGGCTGCAGGTTCCAGTAAGTGATGACTTGAGTGCTACAGCAATATGTTAATGCAGACTGCTGTGCTTGAGGTTTACCCTGTCAAAGGTTTCTACGTGGAATACATTTGCAAAGTCCTATGTGCAGGTTTTTTGGACATGCTCGACTTAATAAAACCATCCCTAAATTGGCATAGTTTAGCACTAAACCTCACAGATTGGGATGGTGTAGAAAATGAAGAAATGTTACACTGGGTTACGGTTCAGAAAAACTGAAGCAGGAAGGAAGGAGGTTCAATCTGTATTTGACAGCTAGCGCAGTGTCCTTGGATAATCTGGTAGAGTTTTAATAAAGGTATTCAAAAATGATGAGGTATTTTAATTGGGTACGAGCACAAACTGGATGTTTTTTCATATTAACATGGTATCACATCTGTTGTACATTCTGCACTACTGTCAGTTCCATCGACTTTAATAGAATTGAATATCAAATGTTGTGTATATCATGCAACTCAAGCAAAACCATTAATTTAGTGCTTCTTACCTAGACCAATCCCTGCCCCATTGTCTCACGGGCAAACCATTTTGTTCAGTTTAATCACATTTTGAATCCTGTTGTTCAGGTGAGGTGGGCTTCCTGGCTGAAGACCGAAGAATAAATGTCGCGGTGACTCGCGCGCGCCGCCACTTGATGGTGGTCTGTGACGTACGCACAGTCAGCACTCACCCGTTTTTGAAATCCCTGACTGACTACATGACTGAACACGGAGAAATGCGGACTGCGTTTGAGTACTGCGACGACATTGTATCCGAAAATTACTCCCGGCCAGCCCCTCAGGCCGAGCAAAGGAGAGCAAAAGATTCTTCAGCAGTATGCAAACATAGCGGGAGTTCAACCATCGACAGGAATGTAGCAACTGCAAAAATACCTAAAGACACACAAAACCGATCCACTGAAAAGCCTGCTTGTAAAAAAAAGGCTGCAAATGACAGTAGATCCTCGATAGAGAAAGAAGGTGGTGGTGCTGGAATATTAGAGCAAACCACCAAAACCATGGTTGTAAAAGATAATTCTGAGAAACTTAAGGAACAAATAACGCACTTTATCGAGGATTGCGCAAGGACTAAGTTTGAATTCCCAGCGTCTTTGAATTCTCATGATCGGTTGTTGGTCCACCAGATAGCGGAAGAGCTTGGCCTTCAGCATTTTAGTACTGGTGAAAGCAAAGACCGCTTCATTGTCGTCGCTAAATCAGGTTGCTTGGAAATGCAAAGGCAGCTTGAGGGCCAATCAGACCAAAAGAGGCCGGAAATGCCCCCGATATCCAGCGATCCTGCCCCACAGATTCCCCAGGAAAAAGCAGAAGAACGGGCTCTTACTGAAATGGAAGGGCCACAAGACTGTGCTCCTTGTGTTTCTCAGTCAAAGCTGGACTTAAAGACCCTGTACATGGAAAGGATGCAGCGGGAACAAGCTAAGCGAGAGAAGAAGGCAAAACAGAAGCAGCAGTCTGGTACTACTGTTTCTCTGAAGTCTAAAACTAAGAAACCTGCAGAAACGGGTACGTACTATTGTTTTTTAAATTGTTTTAAGTCGGTGACTTTTTAAATATATGTTAAAGTGGCAGATGATGCGTTAACTATTGGATGAGAGCCCTTTTGGAAGGATGCCAAATTTCTTGCTTAATGTCAGCTCACTTATCATTGATTCACCATAAGGTTGTTAATGGTGTCAGTATGTCCGTCTAACGCTGCCATATTCACTTCAACATCATTTGACTTCATCTTTTACGGCCTCTTTGCTCATTTGTTTTCTTTTCTTTTATAAATTTAGAGTACCCAATTCATTTTTCCAATTAAGGGGCAATTTAGGGTGGCCAATCCACCTAGCCTGCACATTTTTTGGCTGTGGGGGCGAAACCCACGCAGACATGGGAGAATGTGCAAACTCCACACGGACAGTGACCCAGAGCCGGGATCCAACCTGGGACCTCGGTGCCGTGAGACAGCAGTGCTAACCCACTTCACCACAGTGCTGTCCAAGCCCTCCAAAAGTGCCATTACGCCTGGATCACGAGTGTGGAAACCAGTGTGAAACAATGCCATTGCGAGGTCTCCCAGGTGCGGTCATTAGTTCCCAGAAAGGATAAATTTAAATGAGCCTAATAACCCAGTTAGAAATGTGAATCTGGATCTCGCCCAGTGAGGGTGTGATCCAGATTGTGACGTCTCTCAAGATTCTGTTGAACCCTGGCCTCCCACCCCCCTCCATGCCTCTCACGCCCCCTCCTTGCCTCTTATCCCCAACCCCCTCTGTGCTTCTTACCCCCTCTGTGCTTCTTACCCCCTCTGTGCTTCTTACCCCCTCTGTGCTTCTTACCCCCTCTGTGCTTCTTACCCCCTACGTGCTTCTTACCCCCTCCGTGCCTCTTACCCCCTCCGTGCCTCTTACCCCTTCCGTGCCTCTTACCCCTTCCGTGCCTCTTACCCCCTCCGTGCCTCTTACCCCCTCCGTGCCTCTTACCCCCTCCGTGCCTCTTACCCCCTCCGTGCCTCTTACCCCCTCCGTGCCTCTTACCCCCTCCGTGCCTCTTACCCCCTCCGTGCCTCTTACCCCCTCCGTGCCTCTTACCCCCTCCGTGCCTCTTACCCCCTCCGTGCCTCTTGCCCCCTCCGTGCCTCTTGCCCCCTCCTTGCCTCTTGCCCCCTCCGTGCCTCTTGCCCCCTCCGTGCCTCTTGCCCCCCTCCGTGCCTCTTGCCCCCTCCGTGCCTCTTGCCCCCTCCGTGCCTCTTGCCCCCTCCGTGCCTCTTGCCCCCTCCGTGCCTCTTGCCCCCTCCGTGCCTCTTGCCCCCTCCGTGCCTCTTGCCCCCTCCGTGCCTCTTGCCCCCTCCGTGCCTCTTGCCCCCTCCGTGCCTCTTGCCCCCTCCGTGCCTCTTGCCCCCTCCGTGCCTCTTGCCCCCTCCGTGCCTCTTGCCCCCTCCGTGCCTCTTGCCCCTCCGTGCCTCTTGCCCCCTCCTGCCTCTGCCCCCTCCGTGCTCTGCCCCCTCCGTGCCTCTTGCCCCCCTCCGTGCCTCTTGCCCCCTCCGTGCCTCTGCCCCTCCGTGCCTCTTGCCCCCTCCGTGCCTCTTGCCCCCTCCGTGCCTCTTGCCCCCTCCGTGCCTCTTGCCCCCTCCGTGCCTCTTGCCCCCTCCGTGCCTCTTGCCCCCTCCGTGCCTCTTGCCCCCCGTGCCTCTTGCCCCTCCGTGCCTCTCCCCCTCCGTGCCTCTTGCCCCCTCCGTGCCTCTTGCCCCCTCCGTGCCTCTTGCCCCCTCCGTGCCTCTTGCCCCCTCCGTGCCTCTTGCCCCCTCCGTGCCTCTTGCCCCCCCGTGCCTCTTGCCCCCTCCGTGCCTCTTGCCCCCTCCGTGCCTCTTGCCCCCTCCGTGCCTCTTGCCCCCCTCCGTGCCTCTTGCCCCCCTCCGTGCCTCTTGCCCCCCTCCGTGCCTCTTGCCCCCCTCCGTGCCTCTTGCCCCCCTCCGTGCCTCTTCCCCCCTCCTGCCTCTTGCCCCCCTCCGTGCCTCTTGCCCCCCTCCGTGCCTCTTGCCCCCCTCCGTGCCTCTTGCCCCCCCCCGTGCCTCTTGCCCCCCTCCGTGCCTCTTGCCCCCCTCCGTGCCTCTTGCCCCCCTCCGTGCCTCTTGCCCCCCTCCTGCCTCTTGCCCCCCTCCGTGCCTCTTGCCCCCCTCCGTGCCTCTTGCCCCCCTCCGTGCCTCTTCCCCCCTCCGTGCCTCTTCCCCCTCCTGCCTCTTACCCCCT